>NC_143035.1:2944545-3258409 GCF_057628025.1 Oncorhynchus mykiss | reverse complement strand
GCTGAATATGACCGGTATCAGTAGACGTAGGCAAAACAAGTAATAGTTACTCGTGAACGCTCTAGATAACATGTAAACTGCCTAGCTAAGCAGCTCTGCTAGGGCGAGTAAAATGGTCAGAGTGAGGTGTGCTAGCTTGCTAGAGAGCTACACACAGTGTCGTCTCTCGTGTACCAGAGTCCTCTATAGAACTAGCTGGCTAAGCTAGCAGACAGTGTACTTCACTCCTGTATGCCGAACACCTGGCCTCGCTGTCATTAATGGAACTGCAGGAAAACAGTGCCCGACTGGTGGGGGCGAAGGACACTGTCTACCGGTGTACGTCTAGCTAGCTACCATTGTTGCCCCCGCCCCTTCTTCTGTGGGGTTTATTGGCGGCTGGCATCCAACGTTATTGTGCATTAATGCCACCTATTGTACAGTTATTCTATGCTCTGGCACACTCAGACGAGAGTGCTCTGAAATTGAAGAAGACACCCAGAGTGAACGAAAGAGATATGCTAACAAGATAACAGTCGTTCAAGTTCTTGCTAGCTAACCAAATGACACCTGCATCTAGCTGTGTATAGCCACCGAAAAACAATATGAGGGTCAAAAAGTCAGTCACTCACCCACTCTTCCAATGACATGACATGACCTCCTCTTAGCAGCTAGCTAGCTAGCTAGCTAATGATAGACTCTGTGTTTTTAGCTTGCTACATAAATAGATACGCTAGCCACGTTATGACTGACTTGTGGTCATTGCCCTTGCTAGTTTGATTGTATTGATATTCCCAGCCTTACAGTAGTTACATTCGTCAGTTTTTGTCCTAAATATGAAGTCATTGAAACTGAAATAGTGTATCCCGAATGGAGGCAGCAAGCAATGCAGCAGGCCAGCTGTGATTTACAACCTGATAGCAATATTTTTTGGACTACCCAGGAAATGTATTGGTGAATTATATGAATTATGCATTGAACTGCATCCATCTATTCTGCCAACAATGCCTTAGTGTACGTCATGGAATGTTGAGTCAAATACAGTATTTTGAAAGCCTCTTATACAGTTAGTTTTGTAGCATAAACTAGGAATTTGATATTTTCTACATATATTGTGATTGTCTGTTTGTTTCATATCTGCAAAGTAGTTAAATCTCTGTCAGTTCCACTTGAACTATAAGGCTTCGTTGAGACAATGACTTATCAATGACTTAAACCCAGCTCTGCTATTCCCTACCATTGTGACGCAGAGTTGTCATAATGCTTCAGCAATTGTACATTACACCAGGAGCGTCAGTAGACACAATATAAGTAACCTAATTTATGTCCATTTAACTGCCCTGAACGCCTCTACTGATCCTACAGCTATTGTGTGCAGTAATTATGTGCCTATGAACCAGATTTAAACTGTTAGCACTAAGCCGGTGTGCCCTAGGAGGAAGTCCACTGTGAGCAGCTCACCCTGCACTAACATAAAGAACATGAGCACATCTACTGCTGCTAAGCTTCCCAGTAAAGAAATGAAAGCAAGTAAGCATCCCAGAAGAAAAGTGCTAAAAATAGCCCACGTTAATATATGTAGCTTAAGAAACAAGGTTCATGAAATCAATAATTTGCTAGTAACAGATGACATTCATATTCTGACTAGCTCTGAAACTCACTTAGATAATACCTTTGACGTTATAGTGGTAGCAATACAAGGTTATAACATTTATAGAAAAGATAAAAATGCCAATGGTGGAGGCTGTTTATATTCAGAACCACATTCCTTTAAAGATTAGAGAGGATCTCATGTCAAATACTTTTGAAGTAATATGGCTACAGGTTCATCTGCCTCACCTAAAGCCCATTCTGGTGGGAAGCTGCTATAGACCACCAAGTGCTAACAGTCAGTATCTGGATAACATGTGTGAAATGCTTGATAATGTATGTGATATCAACAGAAATATATATTTTCTGGGTGATTTAAATATTGACTGGCTTTCATCAAGCTGCCCACTCAAGAAAAATCTTCAAACTGCAACCAGTGCCTGCAACCTGGTTCAGGTTATCAGTCAACCTGCCAGGGTAGTTACAAACAGCACAGGAATGAAATAATCGACATGTATTGATCACATCTTTACTAATGCTGCAGAAATTTGCTTGAAAGCAGTATCCAGATCCATCGGATGTCTCTAGGAAAACCAAAGTTCCAAAGGCTGGGCCTAATATATTGTATAAGAGGTCAAACAATACGTTTTGTAGTGATTCCTATATTACTGATGTAAAGAATATCTGTTGTTCTGTGGTGTGTAATGAGGAGCAAACAGACCCAGCACTTGACACATTTATGAAATTGCTTATTCCAGTTGCTAATAAGCATGCACCTATTAAGAAAATGACTGTAAAAACTGTTAAATCCCCATGGATTGATGAGGAACTGAAAAATTGTATGGTTGAGAGGGATGAGGTAAAAGGAATGGCTGCACAACCGATTGGCAAACCTACTGCAAATTGAGAAATCATGTGACTAAACTGAATAAAAAGAAGAAGAAACTACACTATGAAACCAAGATAAATGAAATAAAGAATGATAGTAAAAAGCCTTGGAGTACCTTAAATGAAATTCTGGGGTAAAAGGCAAACTCAGCTCCATCATTCATTGAAACAGATGGCTCATTCATCACAATACCAACTGATATTGCCAGCTAATTTAATTATTTTTTTCAATTGCAAGATTAGCAAATCTAGGCATAACATGCCAGCAACAAATGCTGACACTACACATCCAAGTATATCTGAGCAAATTATGAAAGAGTGTAGAAGAGTTAGTGTAGAAGAGGTGAAAAAACTATTGTTGTGTAACAATAATGACAAGCCCTCGGGTCTGACAACTTAGAAGGAAGATTACTGAGGATAATAGCGGACGATATTGCCACTTCTATTTGCCACATCTTCAATTTAAGTCTACTAGATAATGTGTTCCCTCCGGCATGGAGGGAAGCAAAAGTCATTCCGCAACCTAAGAATAGTAAAGACCCCTTTACTGGCTCAAATAGCGGACCAATCAGCCAGTTACCAATCATTAGTAAACTTTTTGAAAAAATTGTGTTTGACCAGATACAATGCTAATTTAGAGTAATAAAATTGACAACAAACTTTCAGCATGCTTACAGAGAAGGACATTCAACAAGCACAGCACTTACACAAATGACTGATGATTGGCTGAGATAAATGTATGATAAAAAGATTGTGGGGGCTGTTTTGTTAGACTTCAGTGCAGCCTTTGACATTATCGATCATAGTGTGCTGCTGGCAAATCTTATGTTATGGCTTTATACCCATGCTATATTGTGGATAAAGAGTTACCTGTCTAGCAGAAAATAGAGGGTGTTCTTTAATGGAAGCCTCTCCAACATAGTCCAGGTAGAATCAGGAATTCCCCAAGGCAGCTGTCTAGGCCCATTACCTTTTTCAGTCTTCACTAATGAATTGCCACTGTCTTTGAGGAAAGCCAGAGTGTCTATGTATGCGGATGACTCAACACTACGTTTGATTTTTTTTTAAAATTTCACCTAATATTTAGGAATAACTTATTCCTTGCCACCAACTCTGATACCAACTGCAACTCTTTGTAAGTGTTGCACTCATTTCAGCTAACTACTACAGCGACTGAAATGACTGCAACACTTAACAAAGACTTGCAGTTAGTTTCAGAGTGGGTGGCATAAATTAATTTAGTCCTAAATATTTCTAAAACTAAAAGCATTGTATTTGGGACAAATAATTCACTAAACCCTAAATGTCATACTAAATGTGAAGTAAATAATGTGGAAATTGAGCAAGTTGAGGTGACTAAACTGCTTGGAGTTACCCTGGATTGTAAACTGTCACGGTCAAAACATATTGATACAACAGTAGCTAAGATGGGGGGGGGGGGAGTAGGCGCTGCTCTACCTTCTTGACAGCACTGTCAACAAGGCAGGTCCTACAGGCTCTAGTTTTGTCGCACATGGACTACTGTTCAGTCATGTGGTCAGGTGCCACAAAAAAGGACTTAGTAATAGCACAAAATTGCAATTGGTTCAGAACAGGGAAGCACGGCTGGCCCTTGGATGTACACAGAGAGCTAATATTAATCATATGCATGTCATTCTCTACTGGCTCAAAGTGGAGGAGAGACTGACTTCATCACTGCTTGTATTTATGAAAGGTGACATGTTGAATGCACCGAGCTGTCTTTTTGAACTACTGACACACAGTCGGACACCCATGCATATCCCACAAGACATGCCACAAGAGGTGTCTTCACAGTCCCCAAGTCCAGAAAAGTCTACGGAAGGCGCACAGTACTAAATAGAGCCATGACTACATGGAACTCTATCCACATCAAGTAACTCACGCAAGCAGTAAAATTAGATTTAAAAACCAGATAAAAAAACACCTTATGGAACAGTAGGGACTTTGAAGCAACACAAACACAGGCGCACACACACACACATACACGATAGCATACGAGCTATACACACACGTACACATGGATGCAATGGCGGCCCACAATTCGGGGCATTCCTGCAAGAAGGGGCAGGGGTGACAATGGTAGCTAGCTAGCCGTACACCGGTAGACAGTGTCCTTTAACTAATTATGACAATTAATTAGCTACGCTATCCTTACGAAGAACATAGCATATTTTTACAGCAGTATGTACCAGAATGTTAGCTAGCTACCTAATGTTAGTGGCTACTAATACATCGAACTTGCCAGGCAGTATATTAAATATATGCTATCTAACTAACTACCCAACGTTTATTGACTTGATTTGCCCTCTGAGTGCACTCTGGCAATCCAGATTGAATTTACGAACACACCCAAAATCGTAAAATGTCAAGCTAGTAATTTCTTATGCTAACAACAGCATCAACTTTTGGTAGACAGGTTCGTTTACAGTATACTAAAATGAACTAATAGTATATAGTGTGTAGTATATACTCATTAAGTATGTAGTATACATTATGTTAATATGGCTATTCGAACACAGCTACAAATTATTTCAGCCATTAGCTAGCTAGAGCCAGACAACAACAGCTGACCTTGAATCAGAAACTAGCTAACACTAGCTAGCTCATGTCCAAAAGCCAGTCCTACATTTTCCAACAAAACATAGGTTGCTAGCTAGCTAACGTATATCAGTTCAAAACCAACACCAAACTTTGGTAACAGCTCGCTAACATTATAGCTATGTAAACAGTGCATCTGTTGTGCACTGACTGCACTGACTTTTACAGATGCACAATCAAGAGCATCCTGTCGGGCTGTATCACCGCCTGATACAGCAACTGCTCCGCCCACAACCGTAAGGCTCTCCAGAGGGTAGTGAGGTCTGCACAACGCATCACCGGGGGCAAACTAACTGCCCTCCAGGACACCTACATCACCCGATGTCACAGGAAGGCTAAAAAGATCATCAAGTACAACAACCACCCAAGCCACTGCCTGTTCACCCCGCTATCATCCAGAAGGCGAGGTCAGTACAGGTGCATCAAAGCTGAGACCGAGAGACTGAAAAACAGCTTCTATCTCAAGGCCATCAGACTGTTTAACAACTATCACTAACATTGAGTGGCTGCTTCCAACATACTGACTCAAATCTCCAGCCACTTTAATAATAAAAAATTGGATGTAATAAATGTGTCACTAGTCACTTTAAACATTGCCACTTTATATAATGTTTACATACCCTACATTACTCATCTCATATGTATAGAACTGTACTCTATACCATCTATGGCATCTTGCCTATGCCGTTCGGCCATATTAAATTGATTTGATTTAAACGGGGCCCTATTGTTTCATCGCCCCTAACACGATCAAAGGATCATGGACATTTTTGACTGAAAAGCCCTATACGGATTGACCAACTATGGTTTGCATGCCCTGCCGAAAGACCATATCATGTGGATTAGGTGGTTGGAGTTTGTTGGTCCCCAGTGCAGTGGTGGTGGGGAGAATACTGGTAGCCAGACTATAGACTGCTGATTATGCATATTTGAAAGGTTTTATTAAAAACAATACCCAGTTTGATAAACTATTCGGCTAATTCACCAGCCAAGCAGATACAACTAGTAGAGTATATTTGGTTGTGAGGTGCATTAGTAAAAAGTTTGGTTCTTTCTTTATAACAAAATGCAATTGAGCAATTGGCTGTCTATTATATCACCCTGTCACAAGCCCTTCCAGTCAACACCACCTTATAAGATTGCCTGCTGCAGTTGTTCGGGAGATGTCCAGTTTGCAGCCAAACATGCAGCATAGAGAAGACCAGCAAGGGGACCCTCATCATCATCATGCAGACATGCCCTCACTGTGTGCATTCTTATGAATGGAACAGTCAGCAACATGTTGCAAGTATCTGGCCAACAACCTTCACCTGTCTGTGGCAACAGCTTTCACAAGCTCATCATATCTACAAATACAGAATGTAACCCACTTCATTACTTTAATACATTTGATAACCCAATTGTGAAACTTTATGTACATTTGATGTAAACTGACATTATTTGTTGCATCTTTTCTTCTTAAATGCATATCTTGTCCAGGGCATAACCTAGCCTGGTGGAATCAGCCTGATCGCTGTGTTCACCATTCTATTGAATTTTATGATAACTGAAGTGAAATATAAAAGGTGAACGCAACGATCAGGTTGGTTCTACCGGGTTAATCATAACCACCACTGATAATGGGGCTCTGGTAAAGACCTTACCTCCAGCCACACCTCTCCAGCCACAGAATTAGGTAGGTTTAGTCTGACTTGTTCAAACTTCAACATAGTATATGTTTTTGTGTGAGATATCACCTATCCCTAACTGCCTTTGGTAATAAAACAGTGACCGAGTGTATGTGTTCACAGAAACATGTATCGAGCCAGCACACGGAGACTTGCAAGATAATGTGATGAAGTCCAGACTGAATGACAGGCTTGATACTGATGTCTCTGAATGGAGAGAGACCTGGCACTTGGCATTACAATTTCACTAGACACAACTTTTACTTGTATTGTCTTTTTTTAAATTATTGAATGGAATGGTAGTGTAGTAGGCCAAAACTGGGTGCTGGAAAACCTTGGTAGAGCATGGGTGGAGTAGGCATTGTGGCGCTCATGTGAATTTCCTTTCTTTTTCGGCTTCAGACCAATGCCTACTTCTAACTTAAAACATATTTTTTTTGTTTTTAATATAACATGGCCTTAGGGTTTCATGTTACTAGTGTACATCTTTGGATCTAACAGCCCTTTAGACTCTACTATGAAAACAGAGCAGGCCAATATGGAGGTTGTTGGCTCTCTTGCCTGGCCGTTTGTTGAGCTTAATGCCCTAGTGTGTCTGTACATTCATTACTTTCCTCAGCGCTGGCTGTGGTAACGATACCCAGAAAAGCCTGTACTGCAGAGAGAGAGAGAGAGAGAAAGGAAAGGAAGTGTCAGGACGAGTAACGATTGTGACTGGATGACCTTTCTGCTTTATCTCTCTGTCAACAGCAGCTTCTGGCCAGGTCACTGTTGATCATTTACATTTTGATTCAATATACAACATGTACAGTATGAATCTTGAAGACAGCAGGAAATAACATCTAAAGGGGCGCAGGAAAAAAGCTCTACATCATTTTAATTGAACATTTCAAAACCATTTTCTGCTCTGAGTCAAATGGCACTCCAGAGGAATGTTCTGATAAATAAAAGGGACTGGCTGTTATGATTTGGCATCAACATTATTTCTCTTTTATTCAGGGAAGGATATTGGGGGCACACAGTCTTCATCGGAGAGAAAATAACTAACATAGCCAGAGTGACTGTGCCCTATAAAACGTGGCCTTTACAATGCCCAGATGCCTGACAAGCCTAACTGTCACAAGCCTAACTGTCACAAACCTAACTGTCAGCTCACTTCAAGGGAGTTCAATTACTTTTCATGTCTCGGAAGGTGAGAGCTCTACCGGACGGGCGCTTAGAGACAATTAACAAAAACTGGATGGATTTTAATGAGCCAAAGCCCTATTCTGTCACTAATTCCCCCAGTGTACCTCCATATTAGCAGAACATTTTAATTAGGCACAACCCAATTGCCCCTTTTTTTTGTCTTGACCTCTAAATATGTCTTTCCTCTACTGAGGAAAAATACCTTGAGGTCAGCTAATATAGTAGGGCTTAGCTTTCTGCGAAACAGGCCTGTGTGACCAGTGGGTTTCAGAGAGTGCCCCTGGTCTAATTGAGTTTTCAAGGAGCACTTATCCTCTAAGAGTATAGGTCCTGAAGTATACATCAAATTATTTCCCCCTTCTGCTCCACATCAAGGCTCACACATACAGTGGGGAGAACAAGTATTTGATACACTGCCGATTTTGCAGGTTTTCCTACTTACATTGTATGATTTTTAAGTAATTCATTTGCATTTTATTGCATGACATAAGTATTTGATCACCTACCAACCAGTAAGAGTTCTGGCTCTCACAGACCTGTTAGTTTTATTTAAGAAGTCCTCCTGTTCTCCACTCATTACCTGTATTAACTGCACCTGTTTGATCTCGTTACCTGTATAAAAGACACCTGTCCACACACTCAATCAAACAGACTCCGACATCTCCACAATGGCCAAGACCAGAGAGCTGTGTAAGGACATCAGGGATAAAATTGTAGACCTGCACAAGGCTGGGATGGGCTACAGGACAATAGGCAAGCAGCTTGGTGAGAAGGCAACAACTGTTGGCGCAATTATTAGAAAATGGAAGAAGTTCAAGATGAGGGTCAATCACCCTCGGTCTGGGGCTCCATGCAAGATCTCACCTCGTGGGGCATCAAAGATCATGAGGAAGTTGAGGGATCAGCCCAGAACTACACGGCAGGACCTGGTCAATGACCTGAAGAGAGCTGGAACCACAGTCTCAAAGAAAACCATTAGTAACACACTACGCCGCCATGGATTAAAATCCTGCAGCGCACGCAAGGTCCCCCTGCTCAAGCCAGCGCATGTCCAGGCCCGTCTGAAGTTTGCCAATAACCATCTGGATGATCCAGAGGAGGAATGGGAGAAGGTCATGTGGTCTGATGAGACAAATATAGAGCTTTTTGGTCTAAACTCCACTTGCCGTGTTTGGAGGAAGAAGAAGGATGAGTACAACCCCAAGAACACCATCCCAACCGTGAAGCATGGAGGTGGAAACATCATTCTTTGGGGATGCTTTTCTGCAAAGGGGACAGGACGACTGCACCGTATTGAGGGTAGGGTGGATGGGGCCATGTATCGAGTCGTCCTGTCCCCTTTGCAGAAAATCCGAAACACACAGCCAGGGCAACTAAGGAGTGGCTCCGTAAGAAGCATCTCAAGGTCCTGGAGTGGCCTAGCCAGTCAACAGACCTGAACCCAATAGAAAATCTTTGGAGTGAGCTGAAAGTCCGTATTGCCCAGCGACAGCCCCGAAACCTGAAGGATCTGGAGAAGGTCTGTATGGAGGAGTGGGCCAAAATCCCTGCTGCAGTGTGTGCAAACCTGGTCAAGAACTACAGGAAACGTATGATCTCTGTAATTGCAAACACATTTTTCTGTACCAAATATTCAGTTCTGCTTTTCTGATGTATTAAATACTTATGTCATGCAATAAAATGCAAATTAATTACTTAAAAATCATACAATGTGATTTTCTCGATTTTTGTTTTAGATTCTGTCTCTCACAGTTGAAGTGTACCTATGATAAAAATGACAGACCTCTACATGCTTTGTTGGAAGTTGGAAAACCTGCAAAATCGGCAGTGTATCAAATACTTGTTCTCCCCACTGTACATGGTGCTGTTGCCCAAGCAAGCCACAGATAAAGCCTCAAAAACATCCAGCCAGTGGCAGCCTGGCATGCCAGGATGTAGGCTTATCTCCAGACAAAAAATTGTATTTCTTTAAGATGGAGAGTGTATCATAGAATATCTCTCTCCTCTTAATCTTATGACCATAGTACAGTACCAGACAGTACCATAAATATCTGGAAGATCAGACACAGGGCTTAGCCTCTCAGAAACCTTCCATCTCCATCTGGCAGTCCACTCCTGAGAGAGATATACTATAGCAGAGGATTTTATCTCAATATTCTTTCAATATAAGTGCATGATTATTTAATACAGTCCCTTCCTCAGTTCTACTATGGAAGGCAATATATTATACTTGAACTTGGCTGTCAGTCCTCATTCATTCCATCAGTGTTGCTCCACTGCAGTTCATCACATGGATCTGCTCACAGCAGTGAGAGAGAAGGAAGAGTAAGTGAACATGCACACCAATGTACAGCAAATCATTCAGCAATTTCCTGGATGCATATTGCGAGTAAATGTGGTTTAGTGTGCGGTGACTGTGAGGTCAGGAAGGGGCAGGTTGGTTGTTGGTAGAGAGAGGCGTGAAATCAGTGTTTGACTGCAGAGTGTTTTGGATGAACGGTACACACGTGACCACTGATTTACACTCTGAGAAAAAACTACATTGAGAGCTGCAAAAATGAGAAAATAAATTCCCTTTGTTACTATACTCTGATAGAAAATGTTTGCAGTAGTGGTGCGTGTGTAAAATCACTGGGGAGGCCAAGCCCCCCAAAATTATAATATTACAACCTACTGTATGTGTTGTGATTATTGTGTTGTTTGCTCTATAACCTGTTAGTTCAAATACCTCGCAACCATGATATATAGGCCTAAGGCCGAGATAATCAGAAGACACAGTGGCAAAATAAATTCAACCACACCTTTGTTTCAACACAAAACCGAAGAGCATCCTCTGTCGGGTAAAGTCCACAAAGAATATTGCATGTAACAAACAGTTACATGACCTACAGCATGGTCAAGCAAGTTAATGTTTCCAACATTTTCAGACTACTAACTATTGATTTAGAAGATTTACCGCAAGTTGCAAAGAAAACAGGAGCTGCCTCCATAATTCCAGCACCATTACAACTTTAACATTTCAACATCATCAAATAACCTATGCTTAGTCTAATACAGTGACAACTAAAAGATACGAAAAACAATTTAGTGCAATCAACGTAA
Organism: Oncorhynchus mykiss; assembly: GCF_057628025.1. Classification (NCBI taxonomy): domain Eukaryota; kingdom Metazoa; phylum Chordata; class Actinopteri; order Salmoniformes; family Salmonidae; genus Oncorhynchus; species Oncorhynchus mykiss. The sequence goes on along the minus strand of NC_143035.1, from coordinate 3,247,376 downwards.
GCTAAATATCATGTGGCTCTCAACGGTTCCGATTTCTGTGTGTGCACTTGTGTTCGTGCTCGTAGAAAAAATATGTTGACTCACCCTACTTGTAGAGAAACGCCAATGCCATCCTCTATTTCATGTTGACGAAACGGTTGAATACTCTCTCATAAAGTACAGGCTTTTATTTTTTGTTGTCCTAGGCTATCTGGCTAAAATGCTTGCTCGCTAGCCTAACTTCCTTTCATGAGCAACGTTAGCTAGTTAACATCGGCCTTCTACATCTAGCTCCATATTCAACTTCCATCCTCTCAGGCCAAGGTCACAATGTATGAATTTATGGTTGGATCAGAACCACTGTTATAATCATTGGCCAGTATGGAGAATTAAGTAAAGCCACAAGTCCAAATCCCTATCTCCATCCACGGCTAATTTAGGAAAGGGAAAATTCAAGTTGTTTTTGTCAATGATGTATTGCTCTCGCTCGATGTGATGTGATAGGAGTGAAGCCAAATCCAAACTGGCTTCCATTGACACTTTTTTGGGGGTTCACCAGGATCATTCACGGTTGAGCTCACTCAGTTTAGCTCAACGCTGATTGGTTATCATTTGATACTTTTTTTATCAGCTGGGGCCAAATGCTCACTGGCTTCCCTTGCATTCAATGCTACGGGCAGCACCAATGTCATACTCTTTTTGACCAAACAGCCTCACATACAGAGACAGAGTCTGTTTTGCTAGCTCAAATGCTTTCTCCGGTGAGATACATTCAGCCTCTTGCTATGAATTATTTTTGTATTTTCTGGGGTTTTTTCAATTTTCTTGGTACATTTCTTTGGGAAGCCTGACTTCCCTTGGAATCCATGAATACGGCATGCTGCAAGTTCGTGCTAAGCCATTTCAATGAAAGCTTTTTGTTGGAGGCTTTCAGGTATAATGTTTTTCAAGTACATTGAACAAAAATATAAAGCAACATGTAAAGTGTTGGTCCCATGTTACATGAGCTGAAATTAAAGATCCCAGAAATCTTCCATATGCAAAAAAAAACATTTATCTCAAATTCTGTGCACAAATTTGTTTACATCCCTGTTAGTGAGCATTTCTCCTTTGCCAAGATAATCCATCCACCTTCCTGTTTAATCAGGAAGCTGATTAAACAACATGATCATTACACAGGTGCACCTTGTGCTAAGGACAATACAAGGCCACTCTAAAATGTGCAGTTTTGCACGTGCAATTGGCATGCTGACTACAGGAAGGCCCAACAGAGCTGTTGCCAGATAATTTAATGTTAATTTCTCTACCATAAGCCGCCTCCAATGTAGTTTAGACAATTTGGCAGTATGTCTAACCGTAGACCATGTGTAACCATGCCAGCACAGGACCTCAACATCCAGCTTCTTCACCTGCGGGATCGTCTGAGACCAGCAACCTGGACAGCTGATGAAACTGTGGGTTTGCACTACTGAAGAATTTCTGCACACACTGTCAGAAACCATCTCAGGGAAGCTCATCTGTATGCTCGTCGTCCTCACCAGGGTCTTGACCTGACTGCAGTGGGCAAATGCTCACCTTCGAAAGCCACTGGCACGCTGAAGAAGTGTGCTCTTCATGGATGAATCCCAGGTTCAACTGTATGGCGTCACATTGGCAAGAGGTTTGCTGATGTCAATGTTGTGAACAGAGTTCCCCATGGTGGCGGTGGAGTTATGGTATGGGCAGGCAAAAGCTACAGACAACGAACACAAATGCATTTAATCAATGGTAATTTGAATTCACAGAGATACCGTGACGAGATCCTGAGGCCCATTTTTGTGCCATTCATCCCCTGCCATCACCTCATGTTTCAGTATGATAATGCACAATTCCTGGAAGCTGAAAATGTCCCAGTTCTACCATGGCCTGCATACTCACCAGACATGTCACCCATTGAGCACGTTTGGGATGTTCTGGATCGACGTGTATGACAGCGTGTTCCTGTTCCCACCAATATCCAGCAACTTTATACAGCAATTGAAGAGGAATGGGACAACATTCCACAGGCCACAATCAACAGCCTGATCAACTCCATGCAAAGGAAATGTGTTGCGCTGCATGAGGCAAATGGTGGTCACACCAGATCATTTCTGATCCACGCCCCTATCTATTTGTAAGGTATATGTGACCAACAGATGCATCTGTATTCCCAGTCATCTGAAATTCATAGATTAGGGCCTAATGAATTTATTTCAATTGACTGATATCCTTATATGAACTGTAACTCATTGCATTTCTATTTTTTTGTTCAGCATAAAATCAAATAACAAGCCACAAAATATTCCCATGGAATCCCATGGAATACTGGGAAAAAAACAACCAAGCACGACCACCATTTTGTGGTGGACTTTAAGAAATGCGTCAGTTGCTCCATTCCCATACTCCCCACTCGCCAGCCCATTTGATGTTATCAGAATATGGCAGGGTAGTAAGGCTCTTATGATGATGTCCATTTTCATGGGGCATGACTTCTGGCTTATTGTTTCTGCTCTAAAATGTTAAGCCCCGGTCTGGACTTCAGCATAGGTCATAACCAATTAACCCCCAGTTAGATTACCTTGAATCTGGACATCTGCACCATGGCTACCAGGGTAAGGGACACAATTTCCATTTAACTTCAGAACAATTGATTCTTAAACCACTCAGGTACTGTAACTATCACAACATAGGAATGAAATAGGGTCACACCTCTAAAGTGCTAGTCTATATTGCTCTAATAGGTATCATATAAATTCAGCTCAGATCTATGAAAGTCCAATTTGAAAAATGTGTCAATAATGATCACAACTGTATGACAGCCTTTAGAGCAATTATTCACAATACAACTTTAGAAGATCATATAAAATCCTCATTCTGAAGTTTTTTTCTTTCTAATAATGAGCAGTTGGTGGACAAGTGCCACATAATAATTTGCCACAGCATGAAATCCCCTTGAACGACACTATTGATCTACAGTTGACATTCACCTGTCAGGATCGTCTCTTGGCTAAAAACTATGTTTAGGTGACATTGTCTAAAAAGGTCAGTTGGCAATTAAACACAGAATCCCTGCCCTCTGGACTAATAGCAGTGTGACTGGGCATTACGTGACTTGAGAAAGCCAGGCAGAAAAACAAGCAACACATCCTGCCAGCCAGCCAGCCTGCCAGCCCTCTGGAAGTATTTGAACTGTCACTCAGATGGTTCAAGCTGACAAAGTCCTCGAGTAATAATAAAGCTGGAATACATTTAAAAATCCTCTAGTCACTTGAAACGGTGTATTAATGAGTCATGTTTGCTGTTATTATTTGAACATTGCATGCTGAATCATAGGACATTATCTATGCAATTATTACATGTACCAGTAGAGTAATTATGATGTACTCCTTTGTACGTATACCAGAAATTAACTTTCAAACTACTGATTATTAAACCACTCAGGTACTGTAACTATCACAACTAGAGGTCGACCGATTAATCGGAATGGCCGATTAATTTGGGCCGATTTCAAGTTTTCATAACAATCGGAAATCGGTATTTTTGGACACCGATTTGGCCGATCTTTATTCAACTAGGCAAGTCAGTTAAGAACACAATCTTATTTTCAATGACGGCCTAGGAACGGTGGGTTAACTGCCTTGTTCAGGGGCAGAACGACAGATTTTTACCTTGTCAGCTCGGGGATTCAATCTTGCAACCTTACAGTTAACTAGTCCAACGCTCTAACCACCTGCCTCTCATTGCACTCCACGAGGAGCCTGCCTGTTACGCAAATGCAGTAAGCCAAGGTAAGTTGCTAGCTAGCATTAAACTTATCTTATAAAAAACAATCAATCAATCATAATCACTAGTTAACTACACATGGTTGATGATATTACTAGTTTATCTAGCGTATCCTGCGCTGTATATAATCGGTGCGGTGTGTATTCACGAAAAATGACTTGTCCTTGCACCAATGTGTACCTAACCATAAACATCAATGCCTTTCTTAAAATCAATACACAGAAGTATATATTTTTAAACCTGCATATTTAGCAAAAAGAAATCCAGGTTAGCAGGCAATATTAACCAGGTGAAATTGTGTCACTTCTCTTGCGTTCATTGAACGCAGTGTCAGGGTATATGCAACAGTTTGGGCCGCCTAATTTGCCAGAATTTTACGTAATTATGGCATAACATTGAAGGTTGTGCAATGTAACAGGAATATTTAGACTTATGGATGCCACCCGTTAGATAAAATACGGAACGGTTCCGTATTTCCCTGAAATAATAAACGTCTTGTTTTCGAGATGATAGTTTTCGGATTCGACCATATTAATGACCTAAGGCTCGTATTTCTGTGTGTTATTATGTTATAATTAAGTCTATGATTTGATAGAACAGTCTGAGCGATGGTAGGCACCAGTAGGCTCGTAAGCATTCATTCAAACAGCACTTTCGTGCGTTTTGCCAGCAGCTCTTCATTGTGCTTCAAGCATTGCGCTGTTTAAGACTTCAAGCCTATCAACTCCTGAGATTAGGCTGGTGTAACCGATGTGAAATGGCTAGCTAGTTAGCGGGGTGAGCGCTAATAGCATTTCAAACGTCACTCGCTCTGAGACTTGGAGTAGTTATTCCCCTTGCTCTGCATGGGTAATGATGCTTCGAGGATGGCTGTTGTCGATGTGTTCCTGGTTCGAGCCCAGGTAGGTGCGAGGAGAGGGACGGAAGCTATACTGTTACACTGGCAGTACTAAAGTGCCTATAAGAACATCCAATAGTCAAAGGTATATGAAATACAAATGGTATAGAGAGAAATAGTCCTATAATTCCTATAATAACTACAACCTAAAACTTCTTACCTGGGAATATTGAAGACTCATGTTAAAAGGAGCCACCAGCTTTCATATGTTCTCATGTTCTGAGCAAGTAACTTAAATGTTAGCTTTCTTACATGGCACATATTACTTTTACTTTCTTCTCCAACACTTTGTTTTTGCATTATTTAAACCAAATTGAACATGTTCCATTATTTATTTGAGGCTAAATTGATTTTATTGATGTATTATATTAAGTTAAAATAAGTGTTAATTCAGTATTGTTGTAATTGTCATTATTACAAATACATTTTAAAAAATCGTCCGATTAATCGGTATCGGATTTTTTTGGTCCTCCAATAATTGGTATCGGTATCGGCGTTGAAAAATCATAATCGACTGACCTCTAATCACAACATAAGAATGAAATAGAGTCACAGCTCTAAAGTGCTAGTCTATATTGCTCTAAGAGGTATCATATAAATTCAGCTCAGATCTATTAAAGTCCAATTTGAAAAATGTGTCAATAATGATCACAACTGTATGACAGCCTTTAGAGCAATTATTCACAATACAACTTTAGAAGATCATATAAAATCCTCATTCTGAAGTTTTTTTCTTTCTAATAATGAGCAGTTGGTGGACAAGTGCCACATAATAATTTGCCACAGCATGAAATCCCCTTGAACGACACTATTGATCTACAGTTGACATTCACCTGTCAGGATCGTCTCTTGGCTAAAAACTATGTTTAGGTGACATTGTCTAAAAAGGTCAGTTGGCAATTAAACACAGAATCCCTGCCCTCTGGACTAATAGCAGTGTGACTGGGCATTACGTGACTTGAGAAAGCCAGGCAGAAAAACAAGCAACACATCCTGCCAGCCAGCCAGCCTGCGAGCCCTCTGGAAGTATTTGAACTGTCACTCAGATGGTTCAAGCTGACAAAGTCCTCGAGTAATAATAAAGCTGGAATACATTTAAAAATCCTCTAGTCACTTGAAACAGTGTATTAATGAGTCATGTTTGCTGTTATTATTTGAACATTGCATGCTGAATCATAGGACATTATCTATGTAATTATTACATGTACCAGTAGAGTAATTATGATGTACTCCTTTGTACGTATACCTACACAAAGGACAAATTGACACAACAGAGCTGCATTACCAACATTTCACAATTTCCTCTGCGAAACATTGTTTAATTGTATGGAGAAAATATTAATAATAATGGGAGCATGTCAAGCTACAAATTGCATAGGTTCTGTCCTGAATAATTATCCCACACACACTGGTTGCAGAGAATATAATAAATACATTGCAACGCAACAACTCAATTGTGTATGCAGTGGAGAGGGCCACTTGGCACAGTAGCTAAAGACAATTGTGTTTGAGGAAAAAAAGTACAACTCCTGCTTCAGTTTAACAAATTCAATTAGCTTACCCTCTTTATCTCTCTCTCTCTCGCTCTCTCCTTCCCCACATCCCTTTCTAAACCCTAGCTGCCTTGCTGACTGTTGGCGATCAATGTGCCCTAATTGCTGCAGAGCTAGCAACAGTTGAGAGTATTCCTTCCCAGGGACTTCTTAATTAAAGATGTCAACCTCCTTCTATGTGGGTGGCAACAGAGGCAGTAGTGTTGAGACCAAAAACACCTTTAGGCTTAGATTCAATCAACACGCTGTCAGGGCTACTGCTACCACCTACAGTATACTGTATATGCAAGTGTACTTTTCTACAATCTCACACACACGTGTTCACTTTGGCACTCAAGGAATGGAAGATAATCAGACACTGAATCCATATATACTGAACTAAAATATGAACGTAACATGTAAAGTGTTGGTCCGACGTTTCATGAGCTGAAATTAAAGATCCCAGAAATCTTCCATATGCACAAAAAGATTATTCCTCTCAAATGTTGGCAAAACGTTGTCGACATCCCTGTCAGTGAACATTTGTCCTTTGCCAAGATAATCCATCCCCTGACAGGTTTGGAATATCAAGAAGCTGATTAAACAGCATGATTGATCATTACACAGGTGCACCTTATGCTGGGGACAATAAAAGGACACTCTAAAATGTGCAGTTTTGTCACACAATACAATGCCACAGAAGTATCAACTTTTGAGGGGGCGGCATGCTGACTGCAGGAATGTTCACCAGAGCTATTGCCAGAGAATTTCATGTTAATTTCTGTACCATAAGCCACGTCCAACATTGTTTTAGAGAATTTGGCAGCATATCCAACCAGCCTCACAACTGCAGACCAACTGTAACCACGCCAGCCCGGGACCTCCATATCCGGCTTCTTCACCTGCGGGATCGTCTGAGACCAGCTACCCCGACAGCTGATGAAACTGAGGAGTATTTCTCTCTGTAATAAAGTCCTTTTGTGGGGAAAAACTAATTCTGTTAGGTGGGCCTATGCGCCCCGTCCCAGTCATGTGAAATCCATAGATTAGGGCCTAATGAATTTATTTAAATTGACTGATTTCCATATATGAATGGTAAAATATTTATTTTTTTGGTATTGTTGAATGTTGTGTTTATATTTTTGGTCAGTATACATAGGCCTACTGTGTGTAAAAGCACATTCACATTTTATATGACAGAAACCAGCCTATACAGTATATTCTGTGCTGTAGTAGCAAATTGTATGCATGTTCTTATGTGGTTCAGTCCCCCATTATGTATTTGCAAAAGGTGTAAAATGGCATGTCATATTGTAGGATCATCTGGGTTGCAGGCCTATAGGTGTGTTACCCCCAATGGCCTCTGTGAAAAGAATGCTATCATGGTGAGATGTTATCTTTCCCAAGTAATTTTAGGTGGCCATGGCCCAAGGGCTTTAGATGTTCACAAATAAATAAATAAATATACAAACACCTGCATGCAAGGCTGTTATTTTTTGGTAAGATGTTTGTATAACATAAAAGCAAAGTCCTTTATCACACCACTAAAGTAAAGTCTTATCTTTAAAGAGTAGCTATTCTAGCCACATTTACAAGGCAGAGAGAGGGCAAGGTCAGAACTGACACAGGTCTTTACTTTGAATTTCCTTTCTTTCAGAATACCCACATTAACCTTGGCTTTCTATCAGATCACTGATTTGAATAATGTTTCTTTATTCTGCCTCAGCACTTCCTATTGAATTGTATCAGATGACTGACACAAAGTAGATGTAAGGATTTTGCTCTATAAAAAGTACATGAATGGTCAGAATGCCTCTGGTGCACTGACATTTCAGGAATCTTGTTTGACACTTTATTTCCATATTTTTTCAGCAAAGCTGAATTGTTAAATGCACTTTTAATTTTCTTTGCATATATTGTAATCATTGCATGGTAAGGTTTCAATATCCCGTGAGGTATATTTAATCATCATGCATTAAATCAAAATGGGACCATACTAATGCCACAGCAATTCATGCAGACACTAATTGCCAATTCTTAAACGTTACTAAACTACTTCGATTTCAAAATATTTTCTGACAAATCCTATTGGTTTGAGTGAGGCTTTTAGAGATTGCATAAAAAAAGTAATGCCATGAGTGAACCTTTGTGCCCTGAGAGCGTCATGCTACAACCATTACACCAAGTACAGTATGGCCTAGTGTGGCTCGGCCGATCTTCTTAACCAGGCATTGAGTAGATCAATCACATAACCCAGGGTATCTATGGCAGCTTACACTGAGACATGGCGCATGTCCTGCAAATGCCTGGCAGAACTCTGCCTTCTAAAAGGAGTATAAATACATTTCATAGTGCCTACAAAGAGAGATAGAAAAAAAAAAGATCCACTCTCTCTCTGTCTCTCTGGATGTAGCATGTTCACGTCTTCTGGCCCGACTGTTCTATAAAGGTGTAATGGAATCTGTAAATCTGCTTTCACCACAGATAGAGAGAGTGAGAGAGAGAGAGCGACACCGCACCTGACGCTGGAGCCATCCTTAGCTGCCACTTCGATCAAACGTACAAGCCTAAAATGATGCATCTTATTATAGCTAAGGGGATTGCTGTTTGTCACTGATTAATTTAGCCATTTGAGGTGAGCATAAATAAAGCACCGAGATCCCCCTAACACATCCATTTTCCTCCCTCTGAATGATAGGCTACGGTGGACATTTAGGTTTGGGAGGGGGGTTATGCAGTTGCGGACATCCAACCATCCACCACAGAGAGGGATCCAGATCACCATATGCATCTCCAGCAGGGCTGTGGCAGCCTCGCCTGTGTCACTGGGCCTGCTAATTGATCTGTTGTGTGAGGCAAGCGAGCGCCGCGGCTGACTGATGCAGTAACATGGAGTTTGTGGGTGAGCGGAGGAGCAGCTGCTGTGCTCAGGTACATTAAAATGCAATTAAATGGGCATCATTAGAGGAGTGTCTTGTGGGTGTTCAAACCCCCCCTCCCTTCTTCCCTGGGTTCACATCTCTCTTCAAGAGCACAGCATGTCACTCTGACAAGACACTGCCACCTTTCACTTGTTAAGAAATAAACAAATAGGAAAGGGATATAATTAAAAACAGCATAGTTTAACCAAAATAGAAGTGTTTAGCATATTGAGCATTAAGGTATAAAGCTGGTTGCAAATAATAAGTAACCATGGTAACAACTACCACTGAATTAAGTCTAAATACCGTTTAGAATTTGGTTTCTATAAACTTGCAAGATGCCTCATCCATGCAATCTGTCTTAAAACTGCAACAGCACATCCACATAATACATGATCCCAGACAGTGCAAGTCTCCTGGAGTAACTGTGTTTCCTAGCATAACACGGATGCCTGCAAATAAATGAATCTGCCTGCAAAGACAAAAAGATCTCAAAATGGACACCGACTGGCAGGCCTTCCCCTCTCGGCCTACTCCTCTCTTTCTCCTCTCTCTTTCTCTTCCATCCCCTACCTTAGGCCATGTCACTCTCTCTCTACCACAGCTCACAGTCACTAATAGGTCCTTTCACTTCAAATTAAACTTTGTAATGAAGTGTAACAGATAAGGTTCTGTTATTAAATAGAAAGTGTCAATGTTGCCTGGCACTGTGGTGTGAGGTGGTAGCTACCTGCTGTCTAACTAATCATCTTTATGATGCTCAGTCAGACATGGGCATAGGAACAGAATCTCATTCTGGTTCTGTGGACAAGGGGCTCTGCTGAATAGAATGTAGTCAATGGATTATCCTATAGCTCTAGAATGGAGCAATATGGATGGTCCAATCATTGTATCATGCTCAGCATAGTCAACGTTTGACCTTATCATAATTCAACATTCCCCCCATCCCCTGATGGATATAATACCAACTCAGCGGTCACAATACCTGTTTTTAGCCAATGAAGCATCATACAAGTACTGTATCACCAACTGCATCATACTCCATACCACATACCAGTGTGGAGAGAATAAAAAACGATCAACATTAGGTCTTTTACCCATAAAATAGCGACATAAACACAGAAAGAAAACACCAGAGCTTTTCTGTAACAATGCAATTTCTCATCAGATCTGGTATGGGTCCCCATGTCCAAATCCCTTAAGCTATTCCACAGCCAATATCCAATATGCTGTGAGGAGAGAGCAACAATAAACAGAGTGACTCTGTATCTCTGTATTATGGCTCGGTTATTCACCGAGCAAAGATCTCAAATGGACCTCGGAGAGGCCTCAAACCCAGGCTATTGAGAAGCACTGAACAAGAAAACATTCAAGACTCTACATTTCTATTCCATTATATTCCCTTTTCACACAATCAACGTCTAGCATATGGCTATGACCTGTGGGCAACCTGTCTAACAGACGCGATCTGTCTTCTGCCAGTAGCTGCTTGACAGTAGCTGCCTAGGAAATGCCTGCTTCTCTGAAAAGGGGTGGTAGGGCAGATCCCCAATAGACAGCCTAGCTGACTCTTTGAATGGCCTCAAAGGCATCTGAAGGATTAATTAGCAATTAGACATGAGATATTGAGCCTGGTTTGGCTATGTATTGTATGGCACATGTGATACGCTGCTGGGTCTGGCACTCGCACAATGCCATGGCCAATCCATGGAACCCATCTATCTCCTCCAAACATTTTGTAAATCACTTCTCAAAGTTTCCATCAACGGACCCACATCCCCTCAGTGTGTCCTATTGGATTTACTTGGGACTTGTACGTCTTTGAATACACCCTACTTTTGTTCATTAGAATAAATCAGAAAACCTCTGGGGGGATTTAGGAGTCCTTAGTTAAACTGGCGTCCTTACTAAAGCTTGTCTATCAATGCTCCCATCACGAAAGCATCTTCTGGCATGGGATGTTCAATCCCTTAGAGAGAGGAGAGAGCTTTTGTCTGGCTTATAATATTTTCCCCATTAAATTCCATCAAGAATGAGAGGGGAAAAAACAGCAAAACAAAACCTGAACTATCTTGCGGTGAGTTCAGCTGGAAGACAAATTATTTCCTTTTGGTTAAACACTTTCTGAAGAAAATCAGACGAAAGCGCATCTGTCTGTAACGCTTCCATAACTAACAATTGACTGCTGTAAGATAGTTTCCTGCTATTTTTAGATTCTCCCTTTGATCCCCCAAATGCTGCATTGAGTGTATTACTTACAACAATACTTTTATATTGGCAAAATAACACTCAATTGGCAATCTCTTACAAAGTGTCCTTTCAAACCACTATGGTGCCTCCTTTTCCTTGTCTGAACCCCTGCCTAGAGCGAATGACTCGCTGAAACAATGTAATCAGTTGTTGCAGGCACCATGTGGTTTCTATGGGAACGATAAAGGCAAGTAAATTATATCCAGTCCATCTTATTTGGCAAAACAATGGGGGAGGAGCTATAGTGCTTGAGATGTTGATTACATAGTATACAGGAAAAACAACGATGAGCTGCATGAAATGGGTATAGTGGTACATAACCTATTTTACAAATGCAGTTTTAAAGACTATAGCATGTGAAACACTTTTGTGTGTCTCTTCGCCGGCTGTGACGCAAAGGTGAGCACATATGCATGATGTGTGATTGCTAAAGGCTGCTTGTATGGTGTACATAATGCACAAGGGCAATCAGCTGGACATCACTGTTCATTGGCTCCACTGACAGGAGCTACAGACATTTCACTGGGGAAACGTGGCTTATAGGGCTGAGCGATTAGTGCTTTTTGAGGTCGGTTCGGTTTCGGTTCGATTATTAAAAAATAATCACTGTTTTCAATTTCGGTTTCCATTATTATTTTTAAACATTAAATGCACAACGCATTATGTGGGTTGAATGATGCAACAACACAAAATAAAACAATTAATATAAGTCCCATGACGGTAGTGACTGTACAGTACCAGTCAAAAGTTTGGACACACCTACTTATTCCAGGGTTTATCTTTATTTTTTACTATTTTTTACATTGCAGAATAATTGTGAAGACATCAAAACTATGAAATAACACATATGGCATCGCGTGTAACCAAAAAAGTGTTAAACAAATCAAAATATATTTTATTTTTGAGATTCTTCAAAATAGCCACCCTTTGCCTTGATGACAGCTTCGCAAACACTTGGCATTCTCTCAACCAGCTTCACCTGGAATTCTTTTCCAACAGTCTTGAAGGAGTTCCCACATATGCAGAGCACTTATTAGCAGCTTTTCCTTCACTCTGCGGTCCAACTCAACCCAAACCGTGTCAATTGGGTTGTGGTGGGGTGATTGTGGAGGCCAGGTCATCTGATGCAGCACTCCATCCTTCTTGGTCAAATATCCCTTACACAGCCTGGAGGTGTGTTGGGTCATTGTCCTGTTGAATTTTTTTTAATAGTTTGTCATCATCTGAGAGTCCTTTAGGTGACTTTTGGCAATCTCCAAGCAGGCTGTCATGTACTTTTTACTGAGGACTGGCTTCCGTCTGGCCACTTTACCATAAAGGCCTGATTGGTGGTGTGCTGCAGAGATGGTTGTTCTTCTGGAAGGTTCTCCCCCACAGACGAACTCTGGAGCTCTGTCAGAGTGACCATCGAGTCACCTCCCTGACCAAGGCCCTTCTCCCTCGATTGCTCAGTTTGGCAGGGCGGCCAGCTCTAGGAGGAGTCTTGGTGGTTCCAAACTTCTTCCATTTAAGAATGATGGAGGCCACTGTGTTCTTGGGTTCTTCAATGTTCCAGAAATGTGTTTGGTACCCTTCCCCAGATCTGTGCCTCAACACAATCCTGTCTCGGAGCTCTACGGAAAATTCCTTCGACCTCATGGCTTGATTTTGCTCTGACATGCACTGTCAACAGTGTGACCTTATATAGATGGGTGCCTTTCCAAGTTATAATTATTATTATTTCTTTTTTTACCTCTTTTTCTCCCCAATTTCGTGGTATCCAATTGTTAGAAGCTACTATCTTTTCTCATCGCTACAACTCCTGTACGGGCTCGGGAGAGACGAAGGTTGAAAGTCATGCGTCTTCCAATACACAAGCGCAGCGCACATCCACAGCGCACATCCAACCCGGAAGCCAGCCGCACCAATGTGTCAGAGGAAACACTGTGCACCTGGCTACCCCGGTTAGCGAGCACTGAGCCTGGCCCGCCACAGGAGTCGCTAGTGCGCGATGAGACAAGGATATCCCTACCGGCAAAACCCTCCCTAACCCGGGCGACGCTAGGCCAATTGTGCGTCGCCCCAAGAACCTCCCGGGCGTGGGTGGTTACGAAAGATCCTGGGCGCGAACCCACAGCTGGCGCTGCAGTACAGCGCCCTTAACCACTGCGCCACCCGGGAGGCCGCATGGTGAAGTTATTAATTACACTTTGGATGGTGTATCAATACACCCAGTCACTACAAAGATACAAGCGTCCTTCCTAACTCAGATGCCGGAGAGGAAGGAAAATTGTGACTTTAAAACAGTTACATAGTTTAATGGTTGTGATAGGAGAAAACTGAGGATGGATCAACAACACTTAATCCACAATACTAACCTCAATTACATAGTGTACAGAATACAAATATTCTAAAACATGCATCCTGTTTGCAATAAGGCACTAAAGTAAAACTGCAAAAATGTGGCAACCAATTAACTTTATGTCCTGAAACACAGCGTTATGTTTGGAGCAAATCCAGCACAACACATTAATGAGTACCACTCTTCATATTTTCAAGCATGGTGGTGGCTGCATCATGTTACTGGTACACATTCACCTTTCAGCAGAACAACCTAAAAGACCAGGCCAAATATACACTGGAGTTGCTTACCAAGACAACATTGAATGTTTCTGAGTTACAGTTTTGACTTAAATAGGTTTTAAAATCTATGCCAAGACTTAAACATGGCTGTCTAGCAATGATCAACAACCAACTTCACAGAGCTTGAATAAAAATAGTAATCTAAAAAAATATTGCACAATCCAGTTACGCAAAGCTCTTAGAGACTTACACAGAAAGATTAACAGCTGTAATCTCTTCCAAAAGTGATTCTAACATGTATTGACGCAGGGGTGTAAATACGTGTAAATTAGATATTTGTGTATTTCATTTTCAATATATTTGCAAACATTTCTAAAAACATGTTTTCACTTTGTCATGATGGGGTATTGTTTGTATATGGGTGAAATATATGTTTTAAAAAAATCTATTTAGAATTCAGGATGTAATATAACAAAATGTGGAATAAGTCATGGGGTATGAATACTTTCTGAAGGCAGTGTACTTTCAGGAACACTAATGATTTTAAAAGCTAGGTTTCCAGCATGTTATTCCCATATGCACACACAAATTCTACAATCAAAGAAGAATCAGGGTTATGTTTTAGTCTTTGTGGCATCTGCTGCTCCAGACCACCACTGCCGGTTAAGCAGTGGAGGCTGCTGAAGGGAGAACGGCTCATAATAATGTCTGGAAATCGTGTGTTTGATGTATTTGATACCATTCCACCTATTCCACTCCACGCCATTACCATGAGCCCTTCCTCCCCAATTATGGTGCCACCAACCTCCTGTGCTGCGTAGGTGTGTTTGTGCACCAGTGAGTGATGAATTGAACATGTCTTTTCCCTCCATGTCATCTGCATTCAGAGCATGCTCCGAGCTTCACTTCAGATGAATACCCAAACACAGCCGCGGTCAGGAAGCAAACAGTTGCTCTGTCATGTGGGGTTAAATATCTTAACAGATAACTGGGAAGGCCGTCTCAGGGTTCAGGCTGTTTGCAGTAGAGAGGCAGCCGTCAGGATTCACAGGTGCCTGGATTTGACAGAGATGCATGACACCGAGACTGCTGTCAGTTTCTGCCAGGGCCTGAATCTCCAAATCAAGAGTTGCCATCACTGATCTGTTTCAATAGCTCCCTGTCATATCCAATTCCTTGAGACACAGAGAAGAGAACGGGTATTTGTGAGTTTTTGCTCCTTTGGGAGGCATAACAAAAACAGCTCATGAGGAGAACCACAAGCAGGAAAATGTAATTAATAAATGGCCAAAATGAATCCACAGAAATAAGCAACATAGACTACATTGTTATAACAAATCGACAGTAAACATGTCACATCTCAGCTTTATTTAGAATTTCAGTAATAGTTTTTACTTTTGTATTTTTGAAAATCTTTTTTCTGTGTTCTCACAACAGCAACAATCTTAGGGGACATCTGTAATTCAATTGTCTGGAAATGTTTTCATGAAAGAAACTAATAAGGAAAGTGAGCCTCAGTCACACTGCAATTACATTTGAGTAAGGAGATTTACCAAATGTACAATAGAGTAAGTAAAATAATGAGAATCAGCGCGAAACAGTAAAGTATATTCCCTATAGTCTGTATACTATAGGAAAAACAACAAGAGGGAAATGAGTTAAGACTTTTTCATGTTTACGTTTCAGCTCTGAGGTCTTTCTCAAGACCGTTAAACAGTCTTTACTATAGCCCCCTTTCTTGTTTTTCCAAATGTAGAGTAAAAACTGTGATATCAAGACCGCAAAATGTCCCAGATCAACTCAAATTTTTCAAGAAAGCCTTACTCTGCAACCACCATTTTTCAGTTTTCAATATAGGACATTATTTCCAGCTACTCTGAATGGCCTTTCTTACTTGATAAAAAGTGTTTTGTATTTTGCAACATATATTTACAATAAATCATACGAACTGTTCCATGAAAAAAAGCCATAATCACAGATCAGTAAGTGCAGTAGTAGACCATACTCAATCTACTGCTAGCCTTGCATTTGAGAAACTTCTTAATTAGCCATTCTCTAAAAGGATAAATAGATAATTCCCAATTAATTACATTGCCAATACAATGCTATAGGCTACTGTTTCCCCTTTACACTAAATGCCCTTTACACTAATTGTCCTCGTCAGATGAGTGCTGGCATGAAGAGCCATGCCGCTGATGTGCTTTGTGGCGTTACACCTTTACACTCTTCTCTCAAACTCCCCCTGGAAAGGCCTGCCACAAAGCACTTATCATCCCCCCATCCCGAGGTCAACAGCTCTGTAGCGAGTTCAAGTGTCAACCTTTTTCCAATGTATCCCCGTGGGGATGGAATCAACATACAGTACAAGAGCATTTTCTCTTCTTTCCATTAGCTCTCTCTCTGTCTCAGTAAGACATTCTCAAGCTCTGTTTGCCAGTCTATCCTTTACTCATTTGAAGAGAAAAAAAACAACAAACACAATGTAATTAGTATTGGAATAGAGATAAACAGCTTGACGCACACACACCTCAGATGTAGGCCACCTTTAAAGGCTCACTGACTCCCTCATTATGTCTAGATAGGGAATAATGTGTATGTTTGTTCTAGATGCTGACTATATGGTCTGGTCAACAGGGAAGGCTTTCTGTGACTGCCAAAATTACAATACTGAACAAAAATATAATCGTAATCCCCGAAATGTTCCAAACGCACAAAAAGCTTATTTCTCTTAAATGTTGTGCACAAATTGGTTTTCTCCTCAGCCAAGATAATTCATCCACCTGACAGGTGTGGCATATCAAGAATCTGATTAAACAGCATGATCATTACACAGGTGTACCTTGTGCTGGGGACATTACAAGGCCACGCTAAGATGTGCAGTTTTGTCACACAACAAAATGACAAGTTTTGAGGGAGCGTGAAATTGGCGTTCTGACTGCAGGAAAGTCCACAAGAGCTGTTGCCAGAGAATTGAATGTTCATTGAAATCTATAGATTAGGGCCTAATGAATTTATTTCAATTGACAAATGTTCTTATATGAACTGTAACTAAGTAAAATCATTGAAATTGTTGCAAGTTGCATTTATATTTTTGTATCGTTTACATAAATAGGAGGCTAGAAAGTTTGGCAAGAGAGGACTCTGTATGACGATGGCACCGCTGGAATTGAATAATCAATCCAGATGAGCGCTCAGGCATGGCAAAATTACAAGGCTAAGGACAGTGAAAGTGCACAACTTAATTACATGGTGGTTGACAGTGGGGCTGCGCAGCCACACTGCTGCATTCTGTATTGGATTTTTAGATCCTAGGAAATAGAGAGGGTGCAAATTAGGAGAGTTTAACTCTGACATTGTAAAACTGTGTTCTTGTATCATTGTGGAGAATGAAACATATGCTAATTTTCCTGAGATTTTTGGTAGATCAAATAAACGGGCTAAATTATTTATTTCCTCCTGTTTTGCATAACGCCACTTAGCTGTTTGAAGCATCACAAAATTTCACTGTTCAGTGTTATCTGTAGGTCTTGGATACAGGGCACTACTCACTATGATGTTCAAAAGTCTGACTGCATTACAGGGAGATCACAGATTCCTAAGAAGCTGGAAAATGAATCATATGGGCAGCGTTTACTATTGTACGGGTGAGGCATTCAGTGTTAATTTGTTTCTGAGCTTATTTACAAACTGCTGCTGTAATCAGGTTATGTATTAGCCCTGTCTCCACTAGAATACATATCACATGCTGAGGCAGACCCACATAGACAGTTGTTTTTATAATGAATTCCAATCTAATATATTGTACTGTCATGTCGGGCCAACGTGGCAGAGTAAATGAACAATTATTAATTTACAGCACGTTGTTCAAGGAAATAATTGACCAAGGAAGTGACAGAGTGGTAGAGGAGGAGGGCAGGGCTTCTTGAGTCAAACTTGTGTTGGCATTTCCCCTTTTGTGGCACGTTGCCATGGGGATAGCAGTGCACTGAAAATATGTTTTCTTAGTAGAGTGACTCATAATCTTAACTGCTTCGCTTTGACGGAGAGAGAAACACTTGGTCCCAGTGGAATATGCAGATTTAAGGTAGCTCTTGATGGGCTGCAGTTGTGACAGGTGGAATGGGACGAGGGAGGGGAAAAGGACCTCATTCACTGAAATAAAAAAAATGCAACCAAATGACAGAGAGAAGAAATGCTGATTCATCAAGATTGCTGGCAAACTGTAAATGTGATAACTGTCTCCGATAAGGGGGGAATAAGTTGGGGCTTCTTTTATTAATGACATGATTATATGAATGATGTCACACGCAGGGCAGTGAAGCAGAGCCGGCTCTTGAAGAAGAATACTAGGACAGTAATTAATCGACATCCACATATAGCAACATCCCCAGGGCATCCCGTCCCAACACATTACTGTCGCGTTTTATTGCTCTTATGTTCACTCACTTGCACACGACCACATTTACATTGTCACTCAATCTACACGTTGGCATTATAGGAATGTCAATAGAGTGAGCGGCCATAATTGGGACGCGTCTAATGGCAAAGCTCATCACACTGTCAAGTACGTAGGTTCGTCTCGAAACGCCAATGCCGAAGGATCCTGGTAGCTAATTGCGATGCCAGGTCTTTGTTTGAACAGTAGGCTAACCACTAACCAGTCATTGGGGGCTGGAACTCAAATGGTGTTAAAGCTATATCAATAAATCAGTGTAGGAATAAAGAGCGGATACTTTTTCTATGCAATCTTGGACAATATCAAAGTTGAGGATCGTGGAAAGGGTTTTCTGACTATATGCATTGGGGCGTTTTCCTGGGAGAATCCCGTGCGGCAGACAGACAGACAGTGGTGTTCAGATTCGATGGTGAGTTGAGAGATCTTTGCTCAGCAGTTTGCGCTTTCTTGCTGACTGACTGAATAGCTTGCTGCCTATTAAATATGTCATTCTCTGGGACAACAATAGAGTACAATCACATTCCATCTATAATACAATCAATTAAATCCTTTCTATGTACGACTTGAGTTCCCACAGGTATCTTCCACTGGAAATACATTTCCCTATGTGTCAGAATTCACTTTATGTTAAACACTTAAGTACATTTAAAAGATTGAAATGCAATTAACTATACAGCCATGCCAATTAAATATCATAAAACTGCTTAATATCATCATGATTATGATCTGAATGGGAAGGATTGGTCTAACTTGTGTATAGTCTGTATTTCACTCACATACTATATGCATGAAATCAGCTGTAACATTACTACTGCCAGAATTTAAATTGACAAGATAATCCCTCTAGATTTAAGAGACCATGCATGTCATATACTCGCGTGTGTGTTATTTCTGGTGGTATAAGTACACTATTCATCTTTGGGTGTCATTAAAAAGGCATGTATGCCTATACTTTCATACAGCAACCACCGTGGTTTACCTGGTTGTGGGATTGGCACAGAGAGTACGCAGATAGTGTTTCTCTTGACTTCAGGGAGAAGTGAAAGTGAAAAGCCTGCAGGAACGAAAGCACAGAGGCACTCTGACAAAGTCAGCACTGAAAAGGGCCTTTGAAGATCTTTTTTATTTAATTTCTGTCTTTTATCTGACTTGCATATTGGCTGGCACAAGCAGCAAGTAGCAGTCTGATGCGGATTACTAAAGACTATTCCCAGCTTTTTAAAAGACAGGGGGAACGGTATTGTTTGGGTTTCATTTCATATCACTTTGGCGGGTTTCAGAAGCAGAACCTCCTATTTTGAAGCGGAGCGCTTAGACATAGGCAGAAATGAGTGACACATTGTGGAGCTGAGGCCTTTCATATGCTAAGCTATTGTGTACTGGTTGTGAAATCAGTAACCTTTACTCTCCCATGGTATCTTTTCTTTCTCTGTGTATAGTTTAATGAAAATAATTCAAAGGAGGAGCCTGGCTGCCATCTGACAGAATGGAGGAGAAGTCTCCAGCGGGGCTGCTGAAGGAGACTAGGCTACAGGAGAAGGAGCACTAAGGGGATGTCCTCGGCTTCTCAACGTTTCCCTTTGTTGAAAAGGTAAAAGTCCGTGTAAGAGCAGCTTCCTGGAGATCTGTCTGTATGGCTCCTCAGACATACAGATAGCAGACACACATACATGGCTGCTGCCTCAAATGCAGTCTGAGAGGAAGGGTCTGCAAGACGTTCATTGATGGTGCTGCACGTTTATTCTTAAGGCCAAAGGATGAGTTTTCATATGGGTTTTTATGACAATGGGGCATAAATGACTGCACTTCATGTCTGTGTTGAAATGGGAAATGTTCCGTTAGATTAAACGGGACACCATCACAGGGTATTTGGCTGTGTTGGAATTGTTTGACCAAACCTCAACTGTTAGCCTTTCAGACTTTCCCCTTAAGTATTATCACTAGTGGTTTTGCTAAATGTATTTACTTGACTTTGACTAGCCTCTGACGGTTGCACTATTGCCGTGGCACCCTTTGTTTGCCCCCCATTTGCATCAGACATCTAAACACAGAACATAGAACAATTATTACCAAGTGACACGAGCTGCATCTTTTAAGTTGCTAATTGAGTTCCTGTTCATTAAATATAAACGGGAGAATTATGATGTGGAAAGTTTATTGCCGGGCTAAGAACCCTTAATAATGGAGATTCGCACTTGCTAAGAAAGATAACAATGACATGGTCGTAGAGCTTTTAAAACCTCGTCATGTCATATGAAAAACAGAAAAATGTATATCCTGAGAATAATTTACATGGTGTGTAACCATGGATATTTTCCCCCAGACAGGTTCAGCATTATAGAGCTGAATGCACAATACAGCACTCAATCAAAAGGAGAGAAGTAAGCAAGAGCAATATCAAACAAAAGTAGAGGTTCTCACGCAAATATTTCACTCTCAATTATACAGACGATGAATGGTTCAATGGGGGGATGTTCCTTTAAAAATCCCTGTGGCGTACAATGACTACGTTTTGATGAAACACATGACGGGCCCCAGTGGTATTGTCTTAGAGAATCTAGGAGCAATGACTTAACTCTGTGTCCCAGGTTTCAAGTGCAGCCATGGAGTTTCCTTAAAAATATAAAATAATAATAATGATATATATATATATATATATATATATATTTATATATATATATATATATATATATATATATATATATATATATTTATATATTTCCTCAGAAATTCACTCAGGATGCTTCAGGCACAGAGCGTTCTATTACACTTTAAAGCATTAACCAAGGGACTCAAGTGTCCTGTCGTTTCAAGATCAGAAAGATACTGCGCCGTTTGTTGCCTGCTTACCACTAACCTTCCCGCAATGGAAATGCAGAGCCTAAAGGTGAATGAACAAGATATATCAGGAGCACACATTCTCCCCGGACACAGCTTCCTGGGGTGACGGGGGGAGGTGAGATCTTAACAGGAATGACCAGACAAAACAATTAGATTATTCTTGCACAACATGTTATAAGGCTGGCTTTATCTGGATTGCAGTTGATCAGATAATATTTGATAAGCCACGACTTGCTTTTTTTTCTCCAGAGTGGAAAATTGTATTGCCTGTGGGGTTCCTTAATTTTTTTTTATTTAAGTAGGTCAGTTAAGAACAAATTCTTATTTACAATGACGGCCTAGGAACAGTGGGTTAACTGCCTTGTTCAGGGGTAGAATGACTGATTTTTACCTTGTCAGCTCGGGGATTCGATCTAGCAACCTTTCAGTTACTGGCCCAACACTCTAACCACTAGGCTACCTGTCGCCCCTATTCAAAGTATTCCGGGGTCCTGTTTTCATTGCTATTTTATGACATGGATAATGACATGAAGGCACAAAGGCAGAATAACTTTATAAGCAAACAAAGTTTGCCCGTGTGTAGTAACAGTTTGTGTTTTTGTTTTTGTTTTGATCATGTAGCAAGTCTAGCTATATTTACGCTTGTCAACGTTTTTTAAGGCCTTCGCCTAAATTTGCTGCAGGCCTACATCTGAAGTAAGTTAAGCTTCACTGTAGCTGCATCATTTAGTTTTCAACCCCCATAACATCATGCTTATATCGGTCCTAAAACGATCTAAAAATAAAGCCAAGCTGTCCTATATTATTCATAGTCTGCTTCTCATTGGATGTACTGTATTTTTCTGCCATGGAAAGGGACAATATTACGGTGTTAAACAGTAGCCTATGGCAACACTAAACAACTTGACTTGGATCATATCACAAAACTATTAATTATACAAACACTGTTTAAATTGCTTGACTGATTTGTACAAAAAGCAATTTCAGCTTCATTGTTTCTGTGGACCAAATGTCCACAAAAGTTCAAGCATCTTCAAGATAAAATAAACCATTGATTGAATCAAAGCTGTCTCTGTCTGCAGACAATTATCACTATGTTTGTGCAATTCCTCTCACACAGGGAGGTGTTACATCAAATATTAGCAGGGAAACAAAATAACATGCAGTCTCTGTCTGATCATCTGGTACTGCAAGGAGAGAAAATGCCAAACAATTACATCTCGCACTGGGTGAGAAACTGACAGACAAGATTGCCTCGATGTTTTTGCCGCCCACATAAAAGCCCGTTTGGCACTGGTAACATAATTGCTCACCACACAACATCACCCACACGCAAACAGACATTCAATGATGAGTCCAACTAAATTAGTTGGGCCTGTGGAAAGCCTGAAATGACTGAGTTTTTACATTAACTCTACTCCCTCTGTGGAGAAATGAGTGAAGGACCAAACAAGACATCACTATGGCACAAAGATACCATCAAAAGCACTCAATCACTATAAGAAGGAAAGAAAATATACCGCTCAAACTGGATATCTGGTGGCCCCAAACATTCAACACATGTACCACAGAGGTGGAGCAGACATCTAACAAAATACCACCACACAGAATATTAAACTGATTCACTCACACTCGCAAATCAAGCCCTGGACATTTATTGTGAAAACACAATAGTGCGTCGGTGAATAGATATGAGGAAATTAATTTCCTTTCAATGAGAGGAATGTGATGAAAGAAAAGTCAAATTAATCAAACTTTTGGTTGCTTATAGATTGGGCATGATTAAAATAGAGACTTGTGGACTTACCCGAGTTCCTCTTGGAGATGTATTTGAGATTGATGCAGGCGGCTGAGCTGATAAGGAGGAACATGAAGGCTGAGGGCTTCATCTTTCACACTTTTGGTGGCAGCTGGAACACAAAGAAGAATGGAGTTTGGATATCTAGTCTTATGACTGGGCCGACATCTCTGCTCTCTCCCTCCATGAAAACATATGGGGTGATATCAAGCAAGGGGATTTGCCATTTCCTTCCATTTCCAAGACAGAGCGATCTGTTCATTAATTTATCCTTCAGACAGAACACTACCAAGTAAATATAGCAAAAGTAAGAAACTATCGACCCATGCCATACACCCCATTTTCAATGTTCACAGACTGAAAACACACAGCTGTAATACTTGTGTATAAAGGAAGCACAGCTTAGGTGGCAAAGGGGTACGTCTGAAGCTGGTTTAAGAGTCGCTGTATTACCAACATCAGTATTTCAAAAACAAACAAACAAATAAAGCAAAATAAACACCCGTTTTCAAACTAGCTACACTTCTATCCTTTCCAGCCCTCCTTCTCTGAGACTCAAGTAAGACTGGTGTTGGGTCGTGCACATTGCACATTGATCTGTTTAGAGTGATGGCTAGAGAAATGATAGAATAGATAGAGGAGTAGAAGACAGAGATTACCACCACCTGATGTGTTGCTACATAATCCAAATGAATAGAAAGCTAGGGTTTATGGCCCCTATAGATTTCCAGATCGTTCCTCACTGGCTGTCCATTGACTGGGGTTAGGAGCTCTCAGTACATCATCCCACAGAGTGCTCTCATCCACACTCCCTTAAAAGGGCCAGCTGAGCTGCCAATAGTGATACTGAATTACATCTGTTCCCAAGCTCTCGTCTAGACAACACACACACCAACAGTGCACAGTCACATTGTTGTTCAGGGTATCAAAGCCAAGGGAAGTAATACCCTACTGTTTTGATGACAAGGAATAGACATGTCTCTCAAACATGTTATTGGTCTTGAAATATATAGTGAATTCATTGTTCATTGTGTTATCAGTAACCATCAGGGCACATAAATATGGTGTATGCCATGCATGGTGTTAGTCTATGTAAAATATTCTTTCTATTCCGCCAAATTAATTAGGGATCTCTGACAAGAAATGTAATTCAACAGTTTTCTCCCACTACACTATATGACAGCATTGCCCACAGCTGGACAGGAAGGAGGAAGAAACACATTTAAATAGTTTTCAGAAATAATAGGGGAATCGGAAAAAAATCTGGATTTGTGGGCTGTCACAAATAGGAACAAATATCTCTCCAAAAACATTCTCTATCTGCAGAAATGTCTTTCTTTATGCTTATTTATTTTCTGCTACCGAAGGCAATTCTTTGTTAAAAGATTACTACTGACTGCACTTTTCTTCAAACATACTGCATTTTTCTCTCTCCAAATAATCCATACCATCTCAGACATTGAGTGGTGGTGAAAAACAAACCTTTACTGTTGCACGGAAAAGTTAGCAAGAACTAAAATAAACTTCTGAATGTGAGTGAAAAAATCCAGATCACACACATGCTCTCTCTGACAGAGGCACAAATGAACACATTCACACACACCGCACACACCAGTGGAGGCTGCTGAGGGGAGGGCGGCTCATAATAATGGCTGGAACGGAGTTGATGGAATGGCATCAAACACATGGAAACCATGCGTTTGATGTATTTGATAACATTCCACTAATTCCATTCCAGCCATAACCACGAGCCAGTCCTCCCTAATGAATGTGCCACCAACCTCCTGTGGCACACACATGCATGGTGCAAGCACACGCATGCAGGCACCCGCACGTTCACACAATTGTGACAACATTTTCCACACTCAAGTGCATGCATCCAAACAACTAAATCCATATCCTCATCAAATCTACATAAAAGATATAATACACAGATGGTTAATGATTACTACTGCACCTATGGTTCTTACTAGTGTATAGAGGCCAACTAATTTCCCCTCTCTGTTCCATAGTCCTATTGTTTTCAGTTAGTCTTGTGAGTCCCTTCCCCCTCCCATCAGTACAGCATGCATCTGGAATAAGAAACGTTATTTCCTTGTCTTGCTCTGGGAGGAGGAAGAGGCTTGTAGCAGTTACATTAAACCAGAGAGAGTGAGGAACAACAAGCGTTAGCCTACATATAGCTTTTTCTCTTTGAGCCTTTTAAAGAGAGGAGAGAGAGATGGGCAGGGGCATCATTTGAAGGATGTGCTTGCCTCACTCCAACTTTAAATGCATACCTAAAGATTTTAGGAGGGAAAGTTGCTCTCTCATGCAGAGGAGCTTATGATCTCAACATGCATAATTTCACAGCCCAGTGGACTATTCCTGCTGCAGGACATGTGCCTTTTGTCTCGCTCACTGTCTCTTCTTTTCTACTATTTTCTGTCTCCCAAGACTCCTACGTTTATCCACGATGAAATAGGTTAGATCCTGCCTGGCTGGATATAATGTGTGTAAAGCCTTACATTCCCATCACTGTTTTGATGTGTAGAATGATTCACAACAAAAAGGATACTAGCAGTATGAACATATAAAATTATGACATGACAATTTGAAAAGTCAAATGTTAGCAAAACCAGTCATTCTTTCCTCTAAAAAGAGCTGAATCAGTCATTGGAAAGTTCCACTGTAGTTTCACAGTCACCTCTGGGCCAGAGTTTGTTTTCAATTTATTTCACCTGCTGTGAGGGACAAAAACGTAGTTCCATTGTAATTATAAAGTTGAACCCCTGCCACGGCAGATTTGGTGCCTCGCTTTTACTGTGCAGGATATGAGTTTACATCAAAGCAAATAGGGGCAGCGCATCCAGTGACTATAACAAGTGTCAGGGATCGCCTCCCTGAATGCAAACAGCATCTCTAGAGATAAAGGGACTGTTCAGGTGCCAGGACAAGGCCTGACCTATGATACTACATGCCCCCTACCCTCAGCTCTAAAATGTAAATGTAGCCCTTTAAACACCACACACATATCATCTACTCACAGAACCATGAGAGCAAATACAACAACAAGGTGCTATTTCTATCCCAAACAGTGTACATGGTGTATAGACTGGGGGCCATTAGGTCCTCTTTCCAGGTATCTGGCTATCAAATATTTAAGCATTCCCACTTTTTAAAACAGTCCCATGAAGACACATGCTGTACTATCCCACTGACCCCTGGTATTAAAGTCTTATGTGATCTCTAATTGTACTGATCTCAGTGTCTTATCTCTCGGAATGGAGAGGATTGTGGTCTGCAGTCTGCACACAGAAACATCAAGTTTTTCCGTAGACCTTTCTCTCATAAACTAAATTGAAGAACCTCTAAAACTTCAAACATGGCCAAATCCCCAGGTAAACCTAAGCTTGAGTGCCTCCTGTAGTCCAAAATGCAGTCATCCTTTCACTACAGTAAGAGGAATACTCACTAGTGCAAGAGAGCCGGTTTTCTCTTCAGATCATTGAAATGTGAAGCCGTCGCTCCTCTCCCAAAGCATTTCTATGACTATACGGCTTCTTAAGGTTCTCAAAGTGAATCATCTTTTGGAGTCCTCCATAAGATAGGTAACAATTCCCAAAGTGGCATTTACCACAAAAGAGATCCCCATGAATCCAGGAATTTGTGAAGTCTAAATTGGGGTGTAACATGCAGATTAACTCCATGCTAAAGCTCAGTGAGTCCACACCACTGCCGTGGCCTGGGAGATTAGCTGGCAGCGTGACGGTGATGGTGGTGCCACTGGCCCAAGCAGCCAGGCATTAGACCGGCTTAGCTGCCAACCCATTTTCTGTGGACAACAAGTTCTTCAACCAGCACACTCCGAAAAGCCAATGGCGTAGCCCACCGTCTCCCATGACTAGCAGCCTGGCATAGGAGAAATGTACCAGCGGTCAGACTGTACAACCATCTGGCTCCTCCACGCTCCACTCAGACCAAGAGGAGCTGCTGTGTGCTTCAGACAGCTCTAGCCCTGGAGACGGAAAAGCCAGCCATGTTCCTCAAGAATACAGTCACAGTACAGCCGGCAGGCCATCAGCGGTGCAGCCTACTCCATCTGACAGGACTCAACCAAACCAAAGTCCAGCTACTGACTGGGCCTGTTAAGGGAAAATAAATCACTTACTAATTGTTAAGTTGAGTAACACATCCCTCCATATACAGTACTAGTTAAAAGTTTGGACACACCTAGTCAGTCAAGAGTTTTGATTTATTTTGTATTATTTCCTACATTGTAGAATAATAGTGAAGACATCAAAATATGAAATAACTCATATGGAATCATGTAGTAACCAAAAAAGTGCTAATCAAAATATATGGCTGCTTTTCCTTCACTCTGCGGTCCAACTCATCCCAGACCATCTCAATTGGGTTGAGGACGGATAATTGTGGAGACCAGGTCATCTGATGCAGCACCATCACTCTCCTTCTTGGTCAAATAGCCCTTACACAGCCTGGAGGTGTGTTGGGTCATTGTCCTGTTGGGTCACCTCTGTTACTATCCAGAAGATTATTGATATATGTTCTTCCTCACTTCATCTAACCTGACCTCTGCCTCAAAGTGCTCAATCCTCCCCAAGTCATGGCTGTCATATTGACTCGTACCACACTATGTCTCTTCTCCTCCCATAGGATCCCTGTTGGCTAAAAATAACATATCTGGACAGAATGTAAATGTTAGACATTCCCCTCTCTCCCTCAGTGACATGAATAAGTATATTTCATATTTTCAGAACCAAACAATATATATTCAGTGCATTCAGAAAGTATTCAGACCCTCTGACTTTTTCCACATTTTGATATGTTACATCCTTGTTCTTACAACAACAAAATACATTCTCGTCAATCTACACACAACACCCCATAATGGAAAAGCAAAAAATGGTTTTAACATTTTTTAGCAAAGAGTTACCTTATTTCTATAAGAATTCAGACCATTTGTTTTACAGCTCTAAATTGAGCTCTGGTGCATCTTGTTTCCATTGATCATCCTTGAGATGTTTCTTCAACTTGAATGGAGTTCACCTGTCGTAAATTCAATTGATTGGACATGATTTGGAAAGGCACACCCCTGTCTATATAAGGTCACACAGTTGACAGTGCATGTCAGAGCAAAAACCAAGCCATTAGGTCGAAGGCATTGTCCATAGAGCTCAGAGGTACAGATTTTGTCGAGGCACAGATCTAGCGAATTGTACCAAAACAATTCTGCAACACTGTAGGTCCCCAAGAACACACTGGCTTCCCTAATTCTTAAATGGAAGAAGTTTGGAACCACCAAGACTCTTCCTAGAGCTGGCCACCTGGCCCAACTGAGCAATCGGGGGAAAAGGGACTTGGTCCTGAAGGTGACCAAGAACCCGATGGTCACTCCAACAGTGCTCCAGAGTTCCTCTGAGGAGATGGGAGAACCTTCCAGAAGAGCAACCATCTCTGCAGCACTCAGTAAAAGGCACAAGGCAGCCCACTTGGAGTTTGCCAAAAGGCACTTAACCATCCCTACGGTGAAGCATGGTGGTGGAGCATCATGCTGTGAGGATGTTTTTCTGGGAGACTAGACAAGATTGAGGGAAAGATGAACAGAGCAAAGCACAGAGAGATCCTTGATGAAAACCTGCTCCAGAGCGCTCAGGATCTCAGACTGGGGCGACCCTTAGCACACAGCCAAGACAATGCAGGAGTGGCTTCGGGACTGGCTCAACCAGAGCCCGGACTTGATCTGCAGAGAAGAATGGGAGAAACTCCCCAAATACAGGTGTGCCAGGCTTGTAGCGTCATACCCAAGAAGATTTGAGGCTGTAATTGCTGCCAAAGGTGCTTCTATAAAGTACTGAATAAAGGGCCTGAATACTTATTTTTAATACATTTGCAAGAATGTAAAGAAAACTTTTCGCTTTGTCATTATGGGATATTTTGTGTAGATTGATGAGGGAAAAACCTACTTAATCCATTTTAGAATAAGGCTGAAAAGTGATAAATGTGGAAAAAGTCAAGGGGTCTGAATACATTCCTAATGCATTGTATAAGTGTGTATATATATACTGTATATATACAGTGGGGAGAACAAGTATTTGATACACTGCCGATTTTGCAGGTTTCCCTACTTACAAAGCATGTAGAGGTCTGTAATTTTTATCATAGGTACACTTCAACTGTGAGAGACGGAATCTAAAACAAAAATCCAGAAAATAACATTGTATGATTTTTAAGTAATTCATTTGTCACAAATGAGTCTTCCAAATGGACAATGACCCCAAGCATACTTCCAAAGTTGTGGCAAAATGGCTTAAGGACAACAAAGTCAAGGTATTGGAGTGGCCATCACAAAGCCCTGACCTCAAACCTATAGAAAATTTGTGGGCAGAACTGAAAAAGTGTCTGCGAGCAAGGAGGCCTACAAACCTGACTCAATTACACCTGCTCTGTCAGTAGGAATGGGCCAACACCCACCCAACTTATTGTGGGAAGCTTGTGGAAGGCTACCTGAAACGTTTAACCCAAGTTAAACAATTTAAAGGCAATGCTACCAAATACTAATTGAGTGTATGTAATCTTTTGACCCACAGGGAATATGATTAAAGATATAAAAGCTGAAATAAATAATTCTCTCTAAAACAGGGCATTTTTACTAGAATTAAATGCCAGGAATTGTGAAAAACTGAGCTTAAATGTAGTTGGATAAGGTGTATGTAAACTTCCGACTGCAACTGTATGTATGTTTTAGGAACTCAGTATTGAGAGTAAGAATAGTAGAATACACCAGGTGCAATTTTGAAGTTCGGTTGTGCAGTTTTTCTCTTGTTATGTCATTCACTCAATTAGCTGAAAATCAGCCATGTCAATTTTTGATTGGTAGTTAGTCTAGACAGCTATCTAAACTTGACGTAATCATGGCCGAATACCGATTTAACCCTAACCAAATCACATCCCTGAACAAACATTCCACAATGAAATACTATTTAGTTCAATTGCATTCGGGAAACCACCTATTTTTTTTATGTTCTCAACTCAATTTAATGTTATTAGACATTCAAATCAAGCACATTATCCAAAATCAAGTGCAGTCAGAGTACATTTGACTTATCAAACAGAATACTGTCTGAAGACATTCACAAAATGTACTAGCACCAGTTATACACTGAGTGAACAAAACATTAAGAACAACTTCCTTATTCTGTGTTTTGCCCTCAGAACAGCCTAAATTTGTTGGGGCACAGACTCTACAATGTGTCGAAAGTATTCCACAGGGATGCTGGCCCATGTTGACTCCAATGCTTCCCACAGTTGTGTAAAGATGGCTGGATGTCCTTTGAGTGGTGGGCATTCTAGATTCACACAGGAAACTGTTGAGCGTGAAAAACCCAGCAGCATTGCAGTTCTTGACACAAACCAGTGCGCCTGGCACCTACTATCATACCCTGTTCAAAGGCGCTGAAATCTTTTGTCTTGCCCATTCACCCTCTGAATGACACACTTACACAATCAATGTCTCAATTGTCTCAAGGCTTAACATTCTTATTTTGCCTGTCTCCTCCCCTTCATCTATACTGATTGAAGTGGATTTAACAAGTGACATCAAAAAGGAATCATAGTTTGCACCTGGATTCACCTGGTCAGTCTATGTCATGGAAAGAGCAGGTGTTCTTAATGTTTTGTACACTCAGTAGAGCATGCCTGGAAATAACAAAAGAGTAGCAAAATAATAGTATGCTGAAAATAAACATGTGCACAACTGCCTAATAATAAAAACAATCCAAAACACAGAACAAAGAATACAGACAATAAACAAATCATCAGATCCAGAGGACATGAGAACAGAATTCCTCGAAGGTCCAGAGGTCCTCGAAAGCTTTTCTGAACAGCACGGTCTTGAGCTGTACGTTAAACGAGGACAGAGACTCTGCAGCCCTAATAGTGTCTAGAAGTGCGTTCCACAACTGGAAGCCCTGCTGAAGGGAGACAGACCTGGAGTAGCTAAGGGTGTGTGTGGGGCAGGAGGATAGAATGACGTCAGACAGGTAGTCGGGTACAGAGTTGTGGATAGCTTGGTAGGTGTGAACCAGGATTTTGTCGTCGAATTGTGAGCATTGGGGAGCCAGTGGAGAGCATTGGAGTGATGTGCTCATGGGGGAGGTGTGAGTGTGTAGACGTGCAGCACAGTTCTGGCCTGTTTAGGCGATTGGCAGATACGCCAACAAACAGGGCATTCCAATACTCCAGTCGGGATGAAATAAAGGCATGGATGAGTCGCTCAACTGCAGGTTTTTTTTATTCAAGTCATCTACAAGACCCTGCTAGGTAAAGTCCCCCCTTATCTCAGCTCACTGGTCACCATTGCATCTCCCACCTGTAGCACACGCTCCAGCAGGTATATCTCTCTAGTCACCCCCAAAACCAATTCTTTCTTTGGCCGCCTCTCCTTCCAGTTCTCTGCTGCCAATGACTGGAACGAACTACAAAAATCTCTGAAACTGGAAACACTTATCTCCCTCACTAGCTTTAAGCACCAACTGTCAGAGCAGCTCACAGATTACTGCACCTGTACATAGCCCACCTATAATTTAGCCCAAACAACTACCTCTTTCCCTACTGTATTTTATTTATTTATTTATTTTGCTCCTTTGCATCCCATTATTTTTTATTTCTACTTTGCACATTCTCCCATTGCAAATCTACCATTCCAGTGTTTTACTTGCTATATTGTATTTACTTTGCCACCATGGCCTTTTTGCCTTTACCTCCCTTATCTCACCTCATTTGCTCACATCGTATATAGACTTGTTTATACTGTATTATTGACTGTATGTTTGTTTTACTCCATGTGTAACTCTGTGTCGTTGTATGTGTCGAACTGCTTTGCTTTATCTTGGCCAGGTCGCAATTGTAAATGAGAACTTGTTCTCAACTTGCCTACTTGGTTAAATAAAGGTGAAATAAAAAAATAAATAAAAAATAAAACTGCAGGTTTTGATAGAATAGGTCATAACATGGCAATGTTTCGTAGATGGAAAAATGAGAATTTCGTCACACTCTTGATGTGGGCCTCAAACTGATTGGTCAAATATCACACCCAGGTTGCGAACCTCATTGGATGGGAGGACCTTGACACCATCAATATTGAGGCTATAGCTGCTGATGTTGTTTATGATGGTGGGACTGCCAATCAGGTTGACCTCTGTCTTTTTGCAGTTTAACTTCAACTGCATCCACAACTTGATGTCCTGCAGGCTGCTGACCAGGAGCGCAGTGGCATTGGCAGTGTTTGTGGAGACATACAGCTGAGTGTCATCTGCATAAAAGTGAAAGCTCTGTCTGTGTTTCCTCAAGATGTTTCCCAGTGGCAGTATGTACAATACAAACAAAACAGTAGTGGCCAGAGAACCAAGCCTTGAGGAACCACCTGTCGGACCACAACTGTGTCTGACCTACTAAGACCGATGGCTACAAACTGGTAGCGATCAGTAAGAGAGGACTTAAAACAGTCAAGGGCAGTGTCTGACAAGCTCAGGAGCTTCTTCAGGATGCTGCATTGAGGTCCAGCAGTATGAGGATGCTGGCAGCCGAGAGTCAGCATTCATGTGTCTAACTTTGAAACCAGAGTGTAAGGGCTCGACTATGTTGTGAGTGGCCAGACGGTTTTGGAGTTGGCTAGAAACAGAACATTCGAGGAGCTTGCTCAGAAAGGGCAGGTAGGGCTGCCGTCTTATCGGCTCGTAACCAACCATGCTATTTTATTTTCGCATTGTTCGTAACTTGTTTTTTACATAATGTTGCTGCAACCGTCTCTTATGACCGAAAAGAGCTTCTGGACATCAGAACTGGGATTACTCAACTCAAGTTGGACGAGGATTTCTTCTTCAATGAGTCGGTTGTGAGGGATATACTACGGACGCCCAACCAGGCCCAGGCCCGTGATTCGCTGGAAAAGGAAACGTAGGTTTTGCAGATAGAGATCGGGATGCCTTGTGAAGATCAGGCGACGAGTGTCTAATCTGCCCTTGCATTCCGTTCTGCTAGCTAACGTTCAATAGCTGGAAAATAAATGGAACGAACTGAAAGCACGTATATCCTACCAACAGGACATTAAAAACTCTAATATCTTATGTTTCACAGAGTCATGGCTGAACGACGACATTAAGAACATACAGAAGGCGGGTTATACACTCTATCGGCAGGACAGAACAGCAGCCTCTGGTAAGACACAGGGCGGGGGCCTATGCATTTATGTAAACAACAGCTGGTGCACGATATCTAAGGAAGTCTCAAGGTTTTGCTCGTCTGAGGTAGAGTATCTCATGATAAGCCGTAGACCACACTATCTACCTAGAGAGTTTTCATCTGTATTTCTCGTAGCTGTCTATATACCCCCACAGACAGAGGCTGGCACTAAAACCGTACTCAACGAGCTGTATTCTGCCATAAGCAAACAGGAAAATGCTCATCCAGAGGCGGCGCTCCGAGTGGCTGGGGACTTCAATGCAGGGAAACTTAAATGCGTTTTACCAAATTTCTATCAGCATGTTAAATGTGCAACCAGAGGGAAAAAAATTCTAGACCACCTTTACTCAACACACATAGACGTGTACAACACTCTCCATTACCCTCCATTACCCTCCATATCCGAGCTGCATTTATGGCCTGTATACAGTGCCTTGCGAAAGTATTCGGCCCCCTTGAACTTTGCGACCTTTTGCCACATTTCAGGCTTCAAACATAAAGATAGAAAACTGTATTTTTTTTGTGAAGAATCAACAACAAGTGGGACACAATCATGAAGTGGAACGACATTTATTGGATATTTCAAACTTTTTTAACAAATCAAAAACTGAAAAATTGGGAGTGCAAAATTATTCAGCCCCTTTACTTTCAGTGCAGCAAACTCTCTCCAGAAGTTCAGTGAGGATCTCTGAATGATCCAATGTTGACCTAAATGACTAATGATGATAAATACAATCCACCTGTGTGTAATCAAGTCTCCGTATAAATGCACCTGCACTGTGATAGTCTCAGAGGTCCGTTAAAAGCGCAGAGCGTCATGAAGAACAAGGAACACACCAGGCAGGTCCGAGATACTGTTGTGAAGAAGTTTAAAGCCGGATTTGGATACAAAAAGATTTCCCAAGCTTTAAACATCCCAAGGAGCACTGTGCAAGCGATAATATTGAAATGGAAGGAGTATCAGACCACTGCAAATCTACCAAGACCTGGCCGTCCCTCTAAACTTTCAGCTCATACAAGGAGAAGACTGATCAGAGATGCAGCCAAGAGGCCCATGATCACTCTGGATGAACTGCAGAGATCTACAGCTGAGGTGGGAGACTCTGTCCATAGGACAACAATCAGTCGTATATTGCACAAATCTGGCCTTTATGGAAGAGTGGCAAGAAGAAAGCCATTTCTTAAAGATATCCATAAAAAGTGTCGTTTAAAGTTTGCCACAAGCCACCTGGGAGACACACCAAACATGTGGAAGAAGGTGCTCTGGTCAGATGAAACCAAAATTGAACTTTTTGGCAACAATGCAAAACGTTATGTTTGGCGTAAAAGCAACACAGCTGAACACACCATCCCCACTGTCAAACATGGTGGTGGCAGCATCATGGTTTGGGCCTGCTTTTCTTCAGCAGGGACAGGGAAGATGGTTAAAATTGATGGGAAGATGGATGGAGCCAAATACAGGACCATTCTGGAAGAAAACCTGATGGAGTCTGCAAAAGACCTGAGACTGGGACGGAGATTTGTCTTCCAACAAGACAATGATCCAAAACATAAAGCAAAATCTACAATGGAATGGTTCAAAAATAAACATATCCAGGTGTTAGAATGGCCAAGTCAAAGTCCAGACCTGAATCCAATCTGTGGAAAGAACTGAAAACTGCTGTTCACAAATGCTCTCCATCCAACCTCACTGAGCTCGAGCTGTTTTGCAAGGAGGAATGGGAAAAAATGTCAGTCTCTCGATGTGCAAAACTGATAGAGACATACCCCAAGCGACTTACAGCTGTAATCGCAGCAAAAGGTGGCGCTACAAAATATTAACTTAAGGGGGCTGAATAATTTTGCACTCCCAATTTTTCAGTTTTTGATTTGTTAAAAAAGTTTGAAATATCCAATAAATGTTGTTCCACTTCATGATTGTGTCCCACTTGTTGTTGATTCTTCACAAAAAAATACAGTTTTCTATCTTTATGTTTGAAGCCTGAAATGTGGCAAAAGGTCGCAAAGTTCAAGGGGGCCGAATACTTTCGCAAGGCACTGTATATTCTTTCTGATGTTGCTGATCCATCTACACATGTACTGTACAGTTAGCCCAGTTTTCTTATACTGTCATTGTCGATGACAGCCAGTTGCTTTGAGAGAGCGTAGCTCCTCAGTGTACCAGGGAGAAGATTTGGAGAAAGACACCAGTCGGGTTTTCAAAGGAGCAACTTGATCCAGTATGGAGGCCAAGGCAGTGTTGTTTTGAGCCACAGAGTCAGGAACTGGCAGGTAGGTGATGAATTTAGTAAGATGGGCAGTGTTTCTTATTATTTGTCTCTTGGGCCGAGTGGGAAGAGGAATAGCTATGTTGAAGTGATGACTTATTGGTCGGACAGCCGTGACACATTTCCTTCCACACCTTTGTTGTGGGGGGCAAAGTCCATGTGCTGTTGGAGTCCAAAGTTGTCAAGGACATCAGCCAGGCCAGTAGAGAGAATGCAGTCAGGGGAGTCGACGTGTATATTGAAATCACCAAGCACTAGTATAGCAGGGGAAAAAGGGGCTCAGTGGTGTTAGTAGCTCAGATAGTTCAGCACGAACGTCAGAGTTGAGCTTAGGAGGTCTATAAATCATCACAGCCAGTACTGATACAAAGCCAGTGATCTTGAAAGCCATGAATTGAAAAGATAAGACAACTGGTACTGGAATAGACTTCACAGTGCAGTCAGTCCTGTAAATCAGAGCCAATCCGCCAGTAGGCTTGGGTGGCACACCGTATACCGGGGTATTTGGAAATGACCACGGGATGGTTTTTCAATACCGTCA
The DNA here is from genome assembly GCF_057628025.1 of Oncorhynchus mykiss. Taxonomy (NCBI): domain Eukaryota; kingdom Metazoa; phylum Chordata; class Actinopteri; order Salmoniformes; family Salmonidae; genus Oncorhynchus; species Oncorhynchus mykiss. Next base: position 3,211,288 of record NC_143035.1, on the reverse strand, counting down.
ATACCATAGTAGATACTTTTTAAGTAAATATCTGCAGTGAATTTGCGCAATACGTTAGGAGATAAAGATGATTGTGTTCTTCATTTCACCTGTAACATAATGTTTCATTATGAAGCTTACCGGTAGTCCCCAGTCACGTGGTGTTGGTTTACAAGCTAACAACAATGAGAGACCAGAGCCTTATGAGTGACTCACTGTTGTGCAGCATGCACCAGGTGATCTAGCTAAAGTATGGAATTGACAATTAAATGTTTGCCAGTTAGATATATATCATAACTATTATATATATCATAACTATCAAAAATGTGCTAAATGCTCTGCAGTTGTGCATTTGGTTTGCTAATTTATTACCTAGTTAGCTATCTAGCTAAGCTGTTAGCTTCTTCCAAAATCAAGCTTTGTTCGGGTAACAGCAGAGAATCCCCTCCTGGATCGAGAGCCTTGCTATCTAATATTTATTTTGTGCGTGTGTGTAACAGTATAACTTTAGACCGTCCCCTCGCCCATACCCGGGTGCGAACCAGGGACCCTCTGCACACATCAACAACAGTCACACACGAAGCATCGCTAACCATCGCTGCACAAAAGCCGCGGCCCTTGCAGAGCAAGGGGAACCACTACTTCAAGGTCTCAGAGCAAGTGAAGTCACCGATTGAAACGCTATTTAGCACACACCACCGCTAACTAGCTAGCCGTTTCATATCTGTTACATGTGCAGCAAACTGTGAGTAGCATTTTTTTGTTACTTGTATAACTTAATGAGAAAGGTTATCGGTCCTACCAATACTTTAGGTCAGAGACTATGGGTGTTTCTCAATATCTATACTACCGTGCTCCACACTCTCATGCTCCAAGTGCATTCTCCAATGACATTATCTTGAGGACATTTTGTGAGGATGAGAGTGTAGAGAATGCATAAAACATTACATTCGAGAAGTACTGTATTACCTCCGCTGCACATCCCCATTCACTGAACCTTCTACCAGCTAGGACAATGGCAACAATAGACGAAACAAGATATATACAAAGCAAACGTTTACTTCATAATTATCAGCTAGATATGTGATTCGTAATAATCTAGCTAGCCAGCTAGTTAAAAATGGCAAAAAATGACCTAAAACAAATGTTATCCAAGGTAGATGTACATTTTTCGTAGGTAGCTAGCTAACAAATATTTGTGCCTATCTGGCTAGCTAGCTAACAGTAGTAGCTAGCCAGTTTGCCCGATTGACATATTATGGGTTTGCAATCTACGGTAAATAGGCAGGTAAACATGCCAAAATGACCACAGCATGTATTTATTAACCTTTCAAGATAAAATATTGTTGTCAGGGAACATATGAGATGTGAATGAGCAACATTTAATTATGAAGTCAGTGTATTTACTCTCGCTTCAGCTCAAATAATGTCCGCCGTTGATTTCAAGAAATGTTGCGTAATTTTTACGTGGTTGCATCATATTTCTTTGCATACTTTCCGTTGAAGCTTGCATTGATGCATGCTTCAAAAAAGTACAAACGGAGTACGCATTTGAGAAGTGGTCACCATGCTCCGTTTCGCATACTTCGATGTGGACTCATACTCCGACCCCTTACAGAAACTCAATGTGGGTTGAAAATAGCGCCCTGTGTGTTCAGTGTCGGTATTACTGAATATCCCGGTATGGCACGAGGTCGGTATGAAGGTATGACAATCTGGATACCACCCAAGCCTAGGTTGATGCAAAGTCTCAGTGAGGCAGAGAAAGTCTAGACCTCTATCAGTGGTGATGTCATTCAGTAGTAAGCCTTTGTTGTTTATGGATCTTGAAGCCCCAGTTGAATGCCTTTGGAAGTTGCCTAAGGGACAGCCTGCAGAACTGGCCAGTGTCCTTTATCATCCACCTAAGTGTGTTCAATATGTACAAAACTTCTGAGGAATCATTGGGTGTAGTGAGTTATAGTCTGTATCTTTTGGTCCAGCCTTTTTGTCTAGTAGATGGGAGATAAGATAAGAAGAATTTAGATGAGGATCTAGTACGATCTGACCTGGTTTTTGAATCCAAACAAAGAACTAGTTGATTGGAAAAGTAGTCAAATATGTTAACTAATTTGACATTGTTGATTAAAAAAAAAAGATTTCTTCATTAGCTATATAAATAAAAACATAACAGTAATATCTAAAAGTACTCCAACAAAGATGTTGCAGACTGTGTTTTATCTGTACAAATTAAAATGTTTTATTTAAATTAGCCCTGCTGGGTGATTTGAAGAGTCATAGTCAATCGATCAATACTATAATAATACTTTTGGCAAAACATTTTATCTTTAATTTACAATCTGTAGAAACTATGAGAATAGAATGGTTCAGAACTTTTGTGAAACATTACAGGACAGTTGAAAAATATATGGTAAATATAAATAAAAATGGATGGTGTTAAGAGATATATGGGAGTGGAGTGGAGCTGAAGGATGGGACTAAAAACAACAAGATAACTAATGTAAAATATACTGTGTATGTAGAATGCATATAGGTTCAGAACTTTTGTGAAACAGCAAAGAAAAAAATATCTGGCAAATAGAAATCAAACTTGATGGTCTTCAGAGATAGATGGGAGGGGTTGAGGGTAGCTGAAGGATGCAATTAAAAACAAACAAAAGATAACTATTGTAAAATACATTGTGGCCATAAAATGCATATAGTATGCATAAGCTGGAAGTAGAAGCCTAAATGTTTTTGTCCATTAGTTTACTCCAATTAGGAGAGGGGTGGTAGGATTAGGAGAAAATAATAAAGGAAAATACATGTATATATATTAAAATATATATACACTACTGTTCAAAAGGGAGTAATACACAGCATTGTACGAGATCTTCAGTTTCTTGGAAATGTCTAGCATGGAATAGCCTTCATTTCTCAGATCAAGAATAGACTGACGAGTTTCAGAAAAAAGTATTTGTTTCTGGCCATTTTGAGACTGTAACCGAACCCACAAATGCTGATGTTCCACATCCTCAACTAGTCTAAAGAAGGCCATAATTGTCTAGCCCTACATTGTATGAGTCTGGCAAGTCAAATTCAACTGGTCTATTTCCAGTTCTTCATATTATAATTCATCAAATGGGCCATTGCAAAAACCAAGAGGTTCAACGATTTATAACACACTCCAACTTCTGCTGATGTGGCTCATCGAATATTTATGTACAGCTTTCCCAAATGTACAGTATTTTGTTTTTATAACACAACAAATCCTTTTTGTGGAGCTCAGCTGAAGAACGTGTAAGGGAAAAAAAACAAGTGTTCCCAAGAATAGGTATAAACATGTTCAAAAGGAATATTTCAATACCAACAGAACAGAACAGTATCTACGTTTTTCAATACACACATTCACATGTTTTTATTAGTTCACATCAGAGAAGCTTTTACTCCCTCTATAGTGTGCGAAAATGTTTGTTTTACCTGTTAAATTCTGCTCAAATTGCTTGGCTATGTTCACTTGTTTTGTGTTACAAATACCTGACCTCAGTTTGGATAATCTATTCAGAATCAATTCAGTCTTTAGCCATTGCGTGTAGCCTGGAATTGACTAGTATGCAGCCGAGTAAAAAAGCATCTGCCAGGTTGATGAATCCCAGAATAAGTCATGTTCTGTTGTGTAAATGAAATAAAACTTGGCTGAAGTCTGCAAGCAGGGCCCACGTCTTCAGGGAGCGGTGAAAAAGGACCACCATAAATATGTTTAGCCGTTTTGTTTTCAATATTCTCCTCATAATTGATTTATCATTGGATCAATACCTGGTTGATACATATATACTTAAACAGACGGAAGCTAAGGCAAGATTGGGAATAGTGGGAGAATCATGGGGTAAAGTGGTGGGTGAGCTAGTGACACAGCCTGATGTGTGACAAATTCAATCTATTGGTTTGTTTGTGATATAGTTAATAAAACATTTCAATTTGAGTCCACTGTGTGAGCAAACAAATCTGCGTTTTCTCCTTACTGCATTCTGCAGTGAGAAGCTGTCCACCCCTCTGATGCTGAAAGCTGTGACAGCCAAGCAATGTCATATAAAAAAGGCTACAACTCCCATTTCCCATTTTATGAGAATGAATATGTGCATAAACTAATGTTGCTACACCCTAGCATGCATAAACACACAATGCTTTACAATGTTAAGGCAAAATCAATGCAGAAATGATGGCTGGGGAGATGATTTATTACACCGAAATAGGAGGAAGTATCTAGGAAATATTTAGCCCCGCACGCATGTGTGCGCACACACACACACACACACACACACACACACACACAGAGAGAGAGAGAGAGAGAGAGAGAGAGCGTCTGGCGCATCTATGTCAAGACCTGAATGTGGATGGCTGCAGGTAATATGTGACATTTGGACAAACATGCACTTGGCTCTACGAAAGGGAATGCAGACATTGATCTACTGGTGCACCCCAAGAGCTCTCTTGAGAAGCTGTAAGAAGACATAACAAGGCCTATTTCCTGCTGTTACCTTTTATTCTGACTATGCTGTGAGTTTTGTTCAGACACAAGAGCTAGCAGAGGCACATGAGATCACACTGTGCGTGATTTTCTATATTCACCCGTTTCAAAGAAAATCCAAGAGACGTGAACATTTCTAACATGTACAGTAATAACAAATCCAAATCAAATCTGCTCACTTGGAGATGTGTTTATGAAGGGATAAGGGGGCCATTTGCAAACACATGCACACACAGAGCCCCCCTCATGTAAATCCCAGCCGCGCAAGGTTAATCACTCGCCTTAGCAAGATGACAAATAATTTGTGTCAGATCATTTTCCTGATATAGCCAGAGGACTGGAGAACATATGCTCCAACCCCTGTCTCCTTGCCGGAACATTTCATCCTCCTTTGCCCCTATATCACAGCAGTAGCTAGCTAACGCTCATCCTTCTCAGCCTTCATACAAAACGCTAATCTAGGGGAGCTGAGGAGAGAGAGGGGAGAGAGAGCGTAGCAAGGACCGTATTCACAGCTGCAGCAGCCGCAGTAGCAGCACTCTGCCCCTCTGACTGGGCTGACCTGCCCATGCCCATGCCAGGCTGGCAGTTCCATTGGCCCTGGGCTGAGGGGGCTACTGGAGAGAGAGGTGCCGTGGAGAGCTCTGTCACAGCAATTTGCCACTGCTGAACAACTCTGGAGCAAACTAATACAACTATTAGCATGGCATGCGCCAACACGCATTTACAGCCGTCATGACCTGCGCCGGCCTGCCTGGGCTCAATCACATATTCAGAGATACAGCCTACACTTGGCCGAGCAATGAAATGCAGTGTGGACATCATCTGAGGAGGAGGGAATAAGAAGATTAAAAAGGCAAGCATACAAGAGGTGCGTTTATGGGAAAACAAGCCCCATGTTGTAGGGATTGGTATAGCTATAAGGCATACATCGGTTTGCATCATTGTAATCCAATGGCATTCCATTCCAGAGTTAAATTACAAAGAGCTTCGTGCAGTTACCTGTGAGGCCACAGTGAGCCCAGTCCTAGTCATGCCTGCTCACACACAAAGGAAAATCAATGCCTAAGCATTCCGCTCCACATCAATCTCTTGATTAGTAGCCAGGAATAATTATATGGCGTTGCTTGCAATAATCTCACCAATGGCACAACTAAAGACCCAACCATCCTGTCAGTCAACCAGCAAACATACAGTATTTGGCCATTGTTTTGCTGCTGATCTGACATAATTACTTTTATAGCTCATCATTCCCTGAATCCCTGCAGGAATCTGCATCTTTCTATGTGTTTTATGCAGCTTTAAAGTGCATTACTGTATGCATTAGCAGTATGAGATTAATGGGAAGATTAGAATGCATTCATCTGACATTTTCTCATACTCCATCAGTTCATTAGTAAGGATCTCAGTAACAACTGAATTGGATTATTGTAATTTCCTGCCTCTCACCTTTTGTATCTGAGAACAATCAGCTGTAATTACTTTGAAACCTACTTTGAAATGACTGCTTAAGCCAGGAGGCTTGAGTCCCTGTGATCATCTCCTTTGAGTAGCCCTGTGTGCACTCTGCAGTGATTCCAGTGCAGTGAATGGCAGCCTTGGACATGCGTATCCAGGTGACACAGGGTAGTGGAGGAACACATCATGGCACCATTAAGCCACTTCTAATGAAATCACAGCCAATAGGCAGGCTCTTTAGTGAGTGGCCTCGGAGCACCTAGATGGAGAAGAGCGGAAGCTGCACAAAATGTGGGTGGCAGCAGCAGTGCACATTAGCAAATATTCAACATGAACAATAGACTACCCAGCAATTGTGTGTCTGTTCTGTGGCAGGTAGAAACTGAACAACCTCCCACACAAGGCAGAGATGGAGATGTGTAGCATATACAGTCAGGTCCATAATTACTGGCACCCTTGATTAAAAAAAAGACTGTATAAAATAAATAATACAAATACTGAGCTATATTGTATGCTCAAATAAATTGGGAAATGATATTATTTATACTAATACAGTTGCCCAGAGAAAGAGATTTTGTTTAACAAGTGATAAAAATAACCTAAGATAGGGGTCAAAATTATGAGAGGGGTTCATGCAGACATAATTTCTATATATTGTTGTTTGTATTGTAAAAAAATCTAGCGCACAAAAGTAAAACTATTCGTAGTGGGAGGACCACTATCATCTCATGACTCCAGATTTACTTCAATATGATTATTATTATATCAATGTTTGTGCATTCATGCGCACATCAAAATCCACAAATAAATGGTTAATTGACAACAAAACCAACATTTTGCAATGGCAATCTCAGTCTACGGACTTGAACCCCTTTGAAAACCTGGGGTTTGAATTGAAGAGAGCAGTCCATAAGCACAGGCGAAGGATATCAAGGATCTGGAAAGATTCTGTATGGAGGAATGGTCTAAAGATCTCTCCCGATATGTTTTCCAATTTAATTTTTTTTAATTGAAAACAATCCTAGTGTCGTTATCCTAGCAAGGGTACAGTAGGATTTTTATTGATTTTATTTTATTTAACCTTTATTTAACCAGGAAGGGCTCATTGAGATTTAAAATCTCTTTTTCAAGAGCGCCCTGGCCAAGATTGGCAGCACCAAGTCATTACAAAAATGACAGACAAACAACATGAAAAACTACAAGTAATCTAGTAAAAACCATAGAATTCACAAGAGTATAACAAAATCAAAAACAGCAAGTTAAAAACATTGACAGGTCAGGGAATCAGTCTCAAGATCATTCATCAGTGATTTAAAAATACCAATCGGGACAAGTTCTTCCAGTTTAAAAGTATTTTGTAAGGCGTTCCAAGACAATTGCGCAGAGTACTTAAAAGCCCTTTAACCAAATTCAGTTTGGACATTTTGAACAGTTAGCAGGATAAAGTCCAGCGAACGAAGAGAGTACCCACCACATTTCTGAACAATAAAAATGCCCAAAATAAAAAGGTAGTAAACCCCAAATGATGCTGGAGTACTGAAAACAGGGGTGCCGATCATTTTTACCCCTGTCGTTATGAGATTTGTTTTATTACTTGTTAAACAAAACCTCTTTCTCTGAGCAATTGTATTCAAATAAATTTATATAATTTCATCCTTTTTATAGCATGCAATATAGCTCAGGATTTGCATGATTTATTTTATACAGTATTTTTTGCACATCTTCATCAAGGGTGCCAATAATTATGGACCTGACTGTATGTTCCTGGCTGGTTATAACTCCTCTGTACCATGCTCTATTTAACAATGACTCTCTCTTTAAGAGAGAGAGAAAGAGAGAGAGAGAGAGAGAGAGAGAGAGAGAAGGTGTTTGAGAATTATTCATGGTGAACGTTCCTGCTGTAAGCTGTCTCCCTGTAGGGGCTGGGCAACTGGAGTGGAGCTGCACAGATTGTTCCCCCGTTCCTCAGCGACCCTAGAGTCAGCCAAGAAGGAGAAGAAACAGCCAAAGACACAGCAGATGGAGGCTTGAGAAGGATGTGTAAAACCGCTTCAAAAGCACAAAACCAAAAAGGAGAGAAAAAAAGAAAAATCCTGTGGGTGAAAGAGAGGAGACTAAACAGTCAACCACACTATCATCGCTATACTGCCTCTGATAGGATTGTTCTTCATCCAATCCATAGATAAAACCATGAAACGGAGCTCTAAATGAAAAGCTGGTGATAACCAATTTGGTTCCCTTTCTAAATGACATAGGCTAGTGTATAGCTCTGCATGTTCCTGCATGTGTATCTAAGTGACCCTGTTTGTTTTTTTTTCTACTGGAGGAACACAAATACTGCCGATGGTATATGCAACAGACATTTGTTACTCTTGTTTCAATTATCTTTCTAGCCATGTCTTTCCCATATGGAAGCACCATATGTCTCATGAATATATCATACTTATCTATAATGAATATGCACATGCAGATCAACTACAATGAAATCTGCTGCCACACGGTTTTGATGATTCTTGTACATTTTTATGACCCATTTGGCACTGTGCTGCAGATGTTAATCACTGCAAATGGGATGTTTATATCAGTATTTCCTTACAACAGGTATTCTTAGAATGTTCCAAAGGCTGTACAAAGACAACTAAATGAATTCTATATAAACTCCACACAAATACTCTCTAGGGGCCTGCTGTAGACGATGGTGTGAAACGGTGGGGTCAGAAGCGAGGCTGCGTGGGTGTCCAACAATGCCCTATTGCAGGTTCAGAGCGGACTGCCTGGTGAAAGATTTTTCCTGAGATGGCATACCTTTCATTGACAGCTTTCCTGTAGACCTTCTGTGGCACCTCTAGCCACCCTATTTATAGGCTGTAATGACTGACTTCCATTTGCCCGGGATCATTGTTGCAGAGCTGGAGCTATTAACTTTGTGGCCTGCAACTTTAGGTGTCATGCTGTGCCATATCTCTCTCATCAGATGTAGTCCTAGAGAGCCAGGCCGGACTGCTGATGTGGCTGTGCTGCGTCTGACCGACAGCCAGTCAACCCAGAACCCAGCCTCCTCCATCTTGGTGTCAGATTCAAAAGGTTGCAAATCATCATCACACTGAGTTTTTGATGACTTGTGTCGAGTTATCCATTATTGATGGGCTGCTTCTCTCTATTACCAATTGACAAGAGTGTCATGATACAATTAATATTTTAATTAAAGAAGAAAAACAGTATAAAGGCTCCACTGTCGACATTCAATATTCCCCTTTATTCCAAATGTCAACATAATTAAACCTGACATGAAGAGGGAAAGGCTTACGAAATACAGCCATAGAAGCAACACCTATAGATTTCAACCCTTCCTTAAAATGTGATTATATTATTATGAAATCCATAGGTATTGCTCATTATAAAGATCACTATATTAACTTGATGAAATCATTTTGGATGATATACATTTGTAATTGGTGTATCCCTATTCCTTTCTAATTGTGAATTTCACAGCAACAAATTCTCCCAGAGGTCCAGATTCAGTTCATTCAATTGACACATTGTCCCTTGAGCATAAAGAAAGTGCTGCACATGAAATAATATGTTGCCCTCCAAATGTTTATCTTCCACACACTGGCCTGTGCCCGCCCGGTCTCCGCCACAGCACAGGCCATTTAAATGCTAAGTAAACTCTCCCTTTTGGATTTGGACTATTCTTTGCTGTGATCTTATAAAGCATGCTTCAAAACTGGATTTGCACATGTATAACTTAATTATAAATGCCTGATTACAATATTCATGTGAAAAAAATTATATTGAGCCACTGGTTAAAGCTATTACCATGTTCTGGGCAGTGGCTGCTCACCTAGGAGTAATTCCTCAGCACTTTGGTGGGTGATTTATGTTTACATACACAACTTCATCCACAACTTGCCCTGGTTTGAAGTCTGATCCTGCTTAAAGGCTCATTCCTAATGAGAACTACATTTCAATTATTATGCATATAAGCATGTCAGCACAGCAGCAGGCCCCAGGTAGGTAGCAGTGTGCGCTGTGCAGGTACTGTACTAGGGGCCGCTACCCATTGACACACCATAAAAAGCATATTGGCGGAAACTAATTTCAACCTGGTTTGAGATAAAACCCAAAGAGCTCAATTCAACCTAATAAATTAGAATTTCAGCCGTGATCTTGCCCGGGCTGGGCTCTCCCCTCCCTTTAAAAGTAAAGTCTTTATGACGAACAGGTTGACGGTGATAAATGGTCACAGGCAAGGCGAGCCTGCTACCACTCGGGGATATGCGCCTCCATCTGTTTTCATTTAGCCACAGTTTTGCCTGATATTGTTGGAGGGACTGGGAGAAACCATTGCAGTACAGGGTGCTGGAACGCTCTCCTGAGGACACAGACTCAATGTCTTCGTATGCAGTAGGCTTCAGCATTCACTGCGTTGTTATAGAGTTCTCAATGTCTTCATATGCACTGCCTAGGCATTGTACGCTGAAATATTCATTACTCCTGTCCGATATTTTACTTTTTCTCTCTGTTGATTCTTCCTGCTTAATCTACAGGGATGGCTATAGGTCTATGTCTCTGTTAAATCTTCATGTGTAATCTACACGGATGGCTGGTAGGTACATGTCATGCCATGGTAATTGGATGATATATGAGCTAAAAGTCTTGATAGATCCGGTGGTACCTGAACTCTATCACACGGGCAGCTTAAAGCTCTCTAAATTTCATCTGAGGAGGGCACAAGGTTTAGCAGCGATGTGAGCATCATTGCCCGGCTCATGCCAAAACTGCTTATTGTCTTTGGCCTACAAAATAACATTTTGTACTTAAACTGAAGTAAACTGACCTAACACCCACAGAGAAGAGAAAAAATATATACTTCAGATAACCTTTCTGGAATCCAGACTGGAACTTGCACATTGTGCCCAGAGGAAGTGTTAAAGTTGGCCTCGCTCCATGAGCACCAATGTGTGTTTATCTCCGATGATACATACTCTCAGTTTGAAACACAATGTGGTAGTAAGTAACGCTGTAATTTTCACACAAGAGGCAGAAAATATGCTCAACCTTGCATAACTTTGCTCATGCAGACAAGGCAATTTAGTGAATTAATATTCCTTTTTTTCATACTTATCCTCACATATAATGTAATGAATGTACTCATCAGATGACAAAATATTACTATTTCAAATCAAATCAAATGTTATTTTGTCACATGCGCTGATTACAACAGACCTTACAGTGAAATGCCTACTTACAAGCCCTTAACCAACAACGCAGTTCGAATTTATTTATTTTTTTTTACATCAAAAATAAATAAAAGTAACAAATAATTAAAGAGCAGCAGTAAAATAACAATAGCGAGACGATATACAGGGGGTACTATATACAGGGTCGATGTGAGGGAGCACAGGTTAGTTGAGGTAATTTAGATAATATGTACATGTAGGTAGAGTTATTAAAGTGTCTATGCATAAAAAATAAACAGAGAGTAGCAGCAGCGTAAAAGGGGGGGGGGGGGGGGCAATGCAAATAGTCTGGGTAGCCATTTGATTAGATGTTCAGGAATCTTATGGCATGGAGGTAGAAGCTGTTTAGAAGCCTCTTGGACCTAGACTTGGTGCTGCGGTACTGCTTGCCGTGCGGTAGCAGAGAGAACAGTCTATGACTAGGATGAATGGAGTCTTTGACCATTTTTAGGGCCTTCCCCTGACATCGCCTGGTATAGAGGTCCTGGATGGCAGGAAGCTTGGCCACAGTGATACACTGGGCCGTACGCACTACCCTCTGTAGTGCCTTGCGGTTGGAGCAGTTGCCATACCAGGCAGTGATGCAACCAATCAGGATGCTCTCGATGGTGCAGCTGTAGAACCTTTTGATGATTTGAGGACCATTGCCAAATCTTTTCAGTCTCCTGAGGGGGAATAGGTTTTGTCTTGCCTTCTTCATGACTGTCTTGGTGTGCTTGGAGCATATTAGTTTGTTGGTGATTTGGACACCATGGAACTTGAAGTGCTCAACCTGCTCCAATACAGCCCCGTCGATGAGAATGGGGGTGTGCGCAGTCTTCCTTTTCCTGTTGTCCAAAATCATCTCCTTTGTCTTGATCACATTGATGGATAGGTTGTTGTCCTGGCACCACATGGCCAGGTCTGTGACCTGTGATCTCGTTGTTGTCGGTGATCAGAAAAACTTAATGATGGTGTTGGGAGTCGTGCCTGGCCATGCAGTCATGAGTGAACAGGGAGTACAGGAGGGGACCGAGCACGCACCCCTGAGGCGCCACCGTGTGGAGGATCAGCGTGGCAGATGTGTTGTTACCTACCCTTACCACCTGGCGGCGGCTCGTCAGGAAGTCCAGGATCAAGTTTCAGAGGGAGGTGTTAAGTCCCAGGGTCCTTAGCTTAGTGATGAGCTTTGAGGGCATTATGGTGTTGAAAGCTGAGCTGTAGTCAATGAATAGCATTGTGAAAGGGCAGTGTTGAGTGCAATAGAGATTGCATCATCTGTGGATCTGTTGGGGCGGTATGCAAATTGGAGTGGGTCTAGGGTTTCTGGGATAATGGTGTTTATGTGAGCCATGACCAGCCTTTCAAAGCACTTCATGGCTACAGACGTGAGGGCTACGGGTCGGGAGTCATTTAGGCAGGTCACCTTAGTTTTCTTGGGCACATGGACTATGGTGGTCTGCTTGAAACATGTTGGTACTACAGATTCATACAGGAAGAGGTTGAAAATGTCAGTGAAGACAGTTGCCAGTTGGTCAGCGCATGCTCAGAGTACACGTCCTGGTAATTAGTCTGGCCCTGCGGCCTTGTGAATGCTGACCTGTTTAAAGGTCTTACTCACATCAACTCAAATCAAAGTTTATTTGTCACGTGCACTGAATACAACAGGTGTAAATAGTGAAATGCTTACTTGCAGGCTCTAACCAATAGTGCAAAAAAGGTATTAGTTGAAGAATAGGTAGGTAAAGAAATAAAAACAACAGTGAAAAGACAGTGAAAAATAAAAGTAGCGAGGCTACATGCAGACAACAGTTAGACAGGCTTATTGAGGTAGGATGTACATGTAGATATCGTTAAAGTGACTATGCATATATGATGAACAGAGAATAGCAGTAGCGTAAAAGAGGGGTTGGCGGGTGGTGGGACACAATGCAGATAGCCCGGTTAGCCAATGTGCGGGAGCACTGGTTGGTCAGGCCAATTGAGGTAGTATGTACATGAATGTATAGTTAAAGTGATTATGCATATATGATAAACAGAGAGTAGCAGCGTAAAAGAGGAGTTGGGAGCACACAATGCAAATAGTCCGGGTGGCCATTTGGTTACCTGTTCAGGAGTCTTATGGCTTGGGTTTAAACACTGTTGAGAAGCCTTTTGTCCTAGACTTGGCACTCTGCTACCGCTTGCCATGTGGTAGTAGAGAGAACAGTCTATGACTGGGGTGGCTGGGGTCTTTCACAATTTTTAGGGCCTTCCTCTGACATGGCCTGGTGTAAAGGTCCTGGATGGCAGGCAGCTTAGCCCCAGTGATGTACTATCCTCTGTAGTGTCTTGTGGTCGGAGGCCGAACAATTACCGTACCAGGCAGTGACGCAACCAGTCAGAATGCTCTTGATCTTGCAGCTTATAGAACCTTTTGAAGATCTCAGAACCCATGCAAAATCTTTTTAGTGTCTTGAGGGGGAATAGGCTTTGTTGTGCCCTCTTCATGACTGTCATGGTGTGTTTTGACCGTTCTAGTTTGTTGGTGATGTGGACACCAAGGAACTTGAAGCTCTCAACCTGCTCCACCACAGCCCCATCGATGAGAATGGGGGCTTGCTCGGTCCTGTAGCTCGGTCCTTTTCCTGTAGTCCACAATCATCTCCTTCGTCTTGGTTACATTGAGGGATAGGTTGTTATTCTGGCACCACCCGGCCAGGTCTCTGACCTCCTCCCTATAGGCTGTCTTGTCGTTGTCGGTGATCAGGCCTACCACCGTTGTGTCTTCTGCAAACTTAATGATGGTGTTGTAGTTGTGCCTAGCCATGCAGTCGTGGGTGAACAGGGAGTGCAGGAGGGGACTGAAAGCGGCTACGGAAAGCGTGATCACATAGTCGTCCGGAACAGCTGATGCTCTCATGCATGTTTCAGTGTTACTTGCCTCGAAGCGAGCATAGAAGTAATTTAGCTCGTCTGGTAGAGCATAGTGGGATTTCTTATAAGCTTCGAGGTTAGATACCCGCTCCTTGAAAATGGCAGCTCTACCCTTTACCTCAGTGCGGATGTTGCCTGTAATCCATGGCTTCTGGTTGGGGTATGTACATACAGTCACTGTGGGGACAACATCATCTATGCACCTATTGATGAAGCCAGTGACTGATGTGGTGTACTCCTCAATTCCATCGGAAGAATCCCGGAACATATGCCAGTATGTGCTAGCAAAACAGTCCTGTAGCTTAGCATCTGCTTCATGTGACCACTTTCTTATTGGCTTAAGTTTTTGTTTGTAAGCGGGAGTCAGGAGGAGATAATTATGGTCAGATTTGCCAAATGGAGGGCGAAGGAGAGCTTTGTACGCGTCTCTGTGTGTGGAGTAAAGGTGATCGAGAGTTTTTTTTCCCCTCTGGTTGAACAATTAACATGCTGGTAGAAATTAGGTAAAACTGACTTGAGTTTTCCTGCATTAAAGTCCCCGGGGCACTAGGAGCGCCACCTCTGGATGAGCCTTTTCCTGTTTACTTATGACCGTATACAGCTCATTGAGTGCGGTCTTAGTGCCAGCATCGGTTTGTGGTGGTAAATAGACAGCTACAAAAAATACAGATGAAAACTCTCTTGGTAAATAGTATGGTCTACAGTTTATCACGAGATACTCTACCTCAGGCGAGCAAAACCTTGAGACTTCCTTAGATTTCATGCACTAGCTGTTGTTTACAAATATACATAGCCCTACCCCTGGTCTTACCAGAGGCTGCTGTTCTATCCTGCTGAAAAAGCTTACAACCCGCCAGCTGTATGTTATTCATGTTGTCGTTCAGCCACGACTTAGTGAAACATAAGACATTACAGTTTTTAATGTCCGATTGGTAGAATAGACGTGATTGTTGTTCGTCTATTTTATTATTGATTGATTGTACGTTTGGTAATAGGACCGATGGTAAAGGTAGATTACCCTCTCCGCGACGGATCCTAACAAGACACTGGGATCTTCGTCCACGATACCTTAGTCTCTTTCTCCTGTGAATGATGGGGATGAGGGCCCTGTCGGGCGTCTGAAGTAAATCCCTTCCATCTGACCTGTTGAAGAACAAATATTCCTTCTGTATGGGGTGAGTATATGCTGTCCTGATATCTAGAAGCTCTTTTCGGTGATAAGTTACGGTGGCAGAAACATTATGTACAAAATAACTTAGAAATAACGTGAAAGAACATACACAATAGCACAATTTGTTACGGAATCGTAAAACGGCAGCTATCTACTTCGGCGCCATTTGCTCATACTATTGGATTGCCTTCACCAGGCCTTTGGCCTTCACCAGGCCTTTGTAAGCCCCTCATTATAGGTAATATACAGTGCACCTGACACCTAAATGGACATCTAGAAGGGGTTATACTATGATATGTCATTGCTTGGAAAAGCTATTCTTCATGGCAACCCCTGTAGCAATGTGAAAGGCACTGGAAATTCAGGCAGCAGGTCTTGTACCCGGTCAGATATGGAGCAAATATATGTCATAACACTCCTGTGACGATTTGAAGGATCAGGTTACAGTGGGTTTGCTCTACAGCGTGCTCTCTCTCGTAGAGGGGGAGAACGGGAAGTCGGCTGTTTTATGGCAGTGATAAAATACGCTGTCTCTATGCTCTGTAGTGCTCGAGGTGGGAATGTAAACTGTGGAACACAGAGAAACCCTTGGACATTAAACGTTTGAATAATAAAAAAATATTTATATTTTAAATTTTAATAAATAATGTGGGAGTGGTCCGTGGACACTTAAGGGACAGTCATGACGAGTGTGTTTCATTTGGTGATCTCATGAAGGACAGGAAACACTCATTACTTTGTCTTTGGTTGTGTACACTTCTTAAATTATGGGGTTTACATCTAAATATTGTGAAACGTATGTGATTAAACATGAAACTATTTGTGAAAAGATGTGATGTTAACCTTCTAAATGAGAAAATATGGGGTTTCATATAAAGTTAAACAAATCACGTGAGAATAGATATTACGTCGGCTTCATTGGACCACCCTTTTCTCAGAAGTGTAGAAAACCCACTCCTGATAAAATGTACATTAGACTAGAAAACATGGAGCTGATGCTATATATTGAAATGGTTCAGAACTACAACTCTATAGGCCCAGGAAAACAAACAGCGTGTAGTGTTGGCTACACGGCTGGAAATGGTTAAACTATGAGACTATCGATCACTACAGAATAAGAGTAAAATCCTAGACGTAGAATTAGTAGTCTGCAGCTGGAAATGACATAAATCTAGTATGAGAATACCGACAACCACGGAAGCTTCTATCTTTGCAACGACCATCTGACGTGTCCATAACAACAGACACTGTCCAGAACCTCGGAGAAAGCGACAAATAGGAAAGAAATTGTGACTTCTGGGGAAGTTAACCAGAGACTCACTGATGAATTGACTCTGCAGTAGCTTGACCGGCGATTCTAATAGAGAAGAAAACAACGACATACAGTTGTAAATATATACAGTTGAAGTCAGAAGTTTACATACACCTTAGTCAAATACATTTAAACTCAGATTTTCACAATTCCTGACATTTAATCCTAGTAAAAATGCCCTGTCTTAGGTCAGTTAGGATCACCACTTCATTTTAGGAATGTGAAATGTCAGAATAATAGTAGAGAGAATAATTTATTTAAACTTTTATTTCTTTCATCACATTTCCAGTGGGTCAGAAGTTTACATGCACTCAATTAGTATTTGGTAGCATTGCCTTTAAATTGTTTACCTAACGTCAAATAGTTTTGGGTAGCCTTCCACAAGCTTCCCACAATAACTTGGGGGAATTTTGGCCCATTCCTCCTGACAGAGCTGGTGTAACTGAGTCAGGTTTGTGGGCATCCTTGCTCACACACACTTTTTCAGTTCTGCCCACAATTTTTCTACGGAATTGAGGTCAGGGCTTTGTGATGGCCACTCCAATACCTTGACTTTGTTGTCCTTAAGTCATTTTGCCACAACTTTGGAAGTATGCTTGGGGTCATTGTCCATTTGGAAGACCCATTTGCGACCAAGCTTAAACTTACTTATGTCTTGAGATGTTGCTTCAATATATCTACATATTTTCCCACCTCATGGTGTTATCTATTTTGTGAAGGGCACCAGTACCTCCTGCAGCAAAGCAACACAACATGATGCTGCCACCCCTGTGCTTCATGGTTGAAATGGTGTTCTTCAGCTTGCAAGCCTCTCCCTTTTCCCTCCAAACATGACGATGGTCATTATGGCCAAACAGTTCCATTTTGCTTTCATCAGACCAGAGGACATTTCTCCAAAAAGTACAATCTTTGTCCACATGTGCAGTTGCAAACCGTAGTCTGCCTTTTTTATGGCGGTTATGGAGCAGTGGCTTCTTCCTTGCTGAGTGGCCCTTCAGGTTATGTTGATATAGGACGTGTTTTACTGTGGATATAGATACTTTTGTACCTGTTTCCTACAGCATCTTCACAAGGTCCTTTGCTGTTGTTCTGGGATTGACTTGCACTTTTCGCACCAAAGTACGTTCATCTCTAGGAGACAGAATGCGTCTCCTTCCTGAGCGGTATGACAGCTGCATGGTCTCATGGTGTTAATACTTGCGTACTGTTGTTTGTACAGGTGAACGTGGTACCTTCAGGTGTTTGGAAATTGGTCCCAAGGATGAACCAGACCGCAGTGAGGTCTTGGCAGATTTATTTTGGTTTCCCCGTGATGTCAAGCAAATAATCACTGAGTTTGAAGGTAGGCCTTGAAATACATCCACATGTACACATCCAATTGACTCAAATGATGCCAATTAGCCTATCAGAAGCTTCTAAATCCATGACATATTTTTCTGGAATTTTCCAAGCTGTTTAAAGGCACAGTAAACTTAGTGAATGTAAACTTCTGACCCACTGTTATTGTGATCCAGTGAATTATAAGTGAAATAATCTGTCTGTAAACAATTGTTGGAAAAATTACTTGTGTCGTGCACAAAGTAGATGTCCTAACCGACCTGCCAAAGCTATAGTTTGTTAACAAGAAATTGTTAAACTGTTAACAAGAAATGTGAGTTTTAATGACTCCAATCTAAGTGTATGTAAACCTCAGACTTCAACTGTATTTGTTCAATGACAGATATGTATTTGTTTAAAATCTATCACTTGAATGTTTTACTTCAGAGAGAAATAATCACGTGTTTTTGCAAAATGCTATACAGTTCAGGTAAAAACTTTGTACACACCTACTCATTCAAGGGGTTTCCTTCATTTTTACTATTTTCGACCTTGTAGAATAATAGTGAAGACATCAAAACTATGAAAAAACACATATGAAATCATGTAGTAACCAAAAAAGTGTTAGATTAAATGTATTTAGTTTTGTTTATCTTCAAAGTAGCCACCCTTTGCCTTGATGACTTTGCACACACTTGGCATTCTCTCAACCAGCTTCATGAGGTAGTCACCTTGAATGCATTTCAATTAACAGGTGTGACTTATTAAAAGTTAATTTGTGATAATTTCTTTGTGTGTTGTGACAAGGTAGGGGTGGTGTACAGAAGATAGGCCTATTTGGTAAAACACAAAGTACATATTATGGCAAGAACAGCTCAAATAAGCAAAGAGGAACTACAGTTAATCATTACTTCTTATGGCTGCAGGGGCAGTATTTAGTAGCTTAGATGAAAGGTACCCAGAGTAAACGGCCTGCTCCTCAGTCTCAGTTGTGAGTATATGCATATTATTATTATTATTATTATTATTATTATTATTATTATTATTATTATTATTAGTATTGGATAGAAAACACTCTGAAGTTTCTAAAACAGTTTGAATGATGCTTGTGAGTATAACAGAACTCAAATGGCAGGCAAAAATCTGAGAAGAAATCCAAACAGGAAGTGAGAAATCTGAGGTTGGTATATTTTCAACCCAGGCCCTATTGAATTCACATTGGGATATGAATGAAGTGCACGTCCTAGGGCTCCCACTAGATGTCAACCGTCTTTAGAAACTTCAATGAGGCTTCTGCTGTGTTGTGGGATTGAATAAGAGCTGAATGGTCATCTGGTCATCCGCATTCCACATGAAATCGACTTGCTTCTGTAGACACAAAGGAATTCTCCAGGTTGGAATTTTATTGAAGATTTATGATAAAAACATCATAATGATTGATTCTATACTTAGTTTGAAATGTTTCTTCAACCTGTAATATAACTTTTTGAAGTTTTTGTCCAAAGTTTTTGTGTACTTAACGCTAACAAAAGTAGCTACTTGGGCATAAATAACAGACATTATCGAACAAATCAAGCATTTATTGTGGAACTGCGATTCCTGGGAGTGCATTCTGATGAAGATCATCAAAGGGAATATTTATCATGTAATTTCTGGTTTCTGTTGACTCCAAAATGGTGGCTAATTTGATTAATTTTCTGAGCGCCGTCTCAGATTATTGCATGGTTTGCCCTTTCACAGCGGTTGCATTAAAGAGATCTATAATCTATAATTCCATGTGTATAACTTGTATTATCATCTACATTTATGATGAGTATTTCTGTTGAATCGATGTGGCTATCCACATCGTTTTTGGAACTAGTGAACATAACGCGCCAATGTAAACTCAGATTTTCTGATATAAATATGAACTTTATCAAACAAAACATACATGTATTGTGTAACATGAAGTCCGTTTCTGGTGCTTTCGCCGTAAAGCCTATTTGAAATCGGACACTGTGGTGGGATTAACAACACTATTACCTTTAAAACGGTATAAGATACATGTATGTTTGAGGAATTTTAATTATGAGATTTCTGTCATTTTGTATTTGGCGCCCTGCACTTTCACTGGCTGTTGTCAGATCATCCCGTTAACAGGATTGCAGCCCTAATAAGTTGTTTAAGACATGAAGGTCAGTCAATCCCCAAAATGTTAAGAGCTTTGAAAGTTTATTCAAGTGCATTTGCAAAAACCATCAAGCATTACGATGAAATTGGCTCTCATGAGGGCCGCCACAGGAAAGGAAGACCCATAGTTACCTCTGCTGCAGAGGATAAGCTCATTAGAGTTACCAGCCTCAGAAATTGCAGCCAAAATAAATGCTTTACAGAGTTCAAGTAACAGACACATCTCAACATCAACTGTTCAGAGGACACTGCATGAATCAGGCCTTCCTGGTCGAATTGCTGCAAAGAAACCATTACTAAAGGACACCAATAATAAGAAGAGACTTGCTTGGACCAAGAAACACAAGCAATTGACATTAGACCGGAGGAAATCTGTCCTTTGCTCTGATAAGTCCAAATTTTAGATTTTTGGTTTCAACCGCTGTGTCACACCTCCAGGCTGTGTAAGAGCTATTTTACCAAGAAGGAGAGTGGTGTTGTAATGCATCAGATGACCTGTCCTCCACAATTACCTGACCTCAAACCAATTGAGGTGGTTTGGGAAGATTTGGAACACAGAGTGAAGGAAAATCAGCCAACAAGTGCTCAGCATATGTGGGAACTCCTTCAAGACTGTTGGAAAAGCATTTCAGGTGAAGCTGGTTGACAGAATGCCAAGAGTGTGCAAAGCTGTCATCAAGGCAAATGGTGGAAACTTTGAAGAATCTCAACTATAAAATATGTTTTGATTTCTTTAAACATTTTTTGGTTACTACATAATTCCATATGTGTTATTTCATAGTTTTGATGTCTTCAGTATTATTCTACAATGTCAAAATAGTAAAAATAAAGAAAAACCCTTGAATGAGTAGGTGTGTCCAAACTTTTGACTGGTACTTTATATCTGCCTCACTCTCAGAGAAATAAGTAGTACTGCTAGGTTTTACACAGTCAAATGTCACAAATAACTACATTTTTAATAAAGAACTGTGCAAATCATATCAAATCCAAATGTATTGGTCGCGTTACACAGATCAGCAAACTTTATCGTAGATGCAGCGAAATGCTTGTGTTTCTAGCTCCAAATGTTACATTTGTGACATCAATATTGTTTTTAAAATTAGTAAAAATTATTCAATACATTAATATATCTACATGCAAAACAATTAAATTTGACATTTTAGTCATTTAGCAGATGCTCCTATCCAGAGCGACTTACAGTATGTGCATTGATCTTAAGATAGCTAGGTGAGACAACCACTCATCACAGTTAAATATACAGGATACGAACAGTCCATTCCAGCTAAACAATGTACACTGATTATACAAAACTTTAAGAACACCTGCTCTTTCCATTAAATAGAATGACCAGGTGAATCCAGGTGAAAGCTATGATCCCTTATTGATGTCACTTGTTAAATCCACTTCAACCAGAGGAGATGAAGGGGAGGAGTGGGGTTAAAGAAGGATTTTTAAGCCTTGAGACAATTGTGACATGGATTGTGTATATGTGCCATTCAGAGGGTGAATGGGAAATACCGAATATTTAAGTGCCTTTGAACGGGGTATAGTAGTATGTGACAGGCACACCAGTTTGAGTGTGTCAAGAACTGCAACGCTGCTGGATTTTTCACGCTCAGCAGTTTCCCGTGTGTCTCAAGAATGGTCCACCACTCAAATAACATCCAGCCAACTTGACACAACTGTGGGAAGCATTGGACTCAACATGGACCAGTATCCTTGTGGAATGCTTTCGACGCCTTGTAGAGTTCATGCCCAGACAAATTGAGGCTGTTCTGAGGGCAAAATGGGGTGCAACTCATTATTAGGAGTGTATAGCGTTAGGCAAAAAAACTAAAACATTTTCATATAATATGAATAAAAAATCTGAGAACAGTAATATTTTACACACACATGATACCCATAATCAATCATTTCTTGTGAAAAAACACAATGTGAAAAATTGGTGGATATACAGAAGCATTTTTTAAATAAACTCTTCATATAGTTCGACCATAGTTTATGTCCCTCACAAATATATAGGCAAAATACCCACCGGAGGGAAGGTAAAGTTGTCCAACCACACTCCAGGTGTGCATAAAATATTTGCTTACATGGTGAACATTGCACAAATGAACCTCAGGAGCCGAGCGCATCTATAGTTTGTTTGTGGTAATCTATTTGCTGTTAATCCGTTTCCTCTCCTCTCTCTCCCCACCTCCCAGCAGAGGTAAAGGATGGGCAGCGGCGCTGAAAGTGACAGTTAGAGTCTGGCTGCAGTCGATCTTCAGTCCGGAATCTGATCTATGGAGTTACTTTATTGTATAAATCAATGTGGCCAGACAGCCTGCTTCACCGGGAGACCGTATCTCTGGGTGAAACGATTGATGTGCGCCCTATCGTTAAACGACCACAATAATTAAACCCTCCGCCTCATGCAGCCTCAACCTGCATCGACACCACCACCGCCATACAAACACAACACCAGCCTGCATGCGGTGGTGCTAAAACGAAATTAAACAATCACCATATCTATGTTGGGACCACTTTTACAAATTAACAACGCAATGCAATAGGTTTTTAAATAAGGAATCTACAGGATGTGCAAGAGCAATCACTTTACTTCCATGGTCTGTTTTCTAATTCTCATAACTTCTACAGCATTACGCGCGCACGGGCGCGCAATAACACACACTTAGATGCACATTTTGTATTATTCAGGTTCAGGTTGGCACTCACCTGATGATGATAATCCGTGCAAAAGAGGCAGATTATCAATCGAGGCTTGTTTCAATAAAGTATTTCCACTCGTCTGAGTATGTTTGAGTTTGTTTTCAAAATGTATTAGAGCATAATTCACGGTCTCTCCAGTTCAAATCAGCTCACAACGTTTGAAATGAAATTGTTCGAGCACAAGACAGTATTTTCTTACTTCTGTGAGGACGGATTCCTCGGACTATTTCAAGGATATTCGAATGGCAACATTAGTCGACAGAAGGCTGCAATTAACTCATCTGAGTTACTTCGGCTCTTCCTGCCCCTTGTCCGACGGAATTTTGAAGATTCGCTCTACTTTAGATGGCCAAAAATAACTTCCATTTCCCGGAATCCTGGACTCGTAAACACCAAGGGGTTGCAAAACGGTTCTCTGTCCTCCCCTGTTCTACACCTTCCCCAGTGCTGTCTCACCCCTCATGAGTTGAGTCACTCATATTGCATTGGAAAAGCTCCACATCTGATTTGTGTTGTGCTGGATGGAGTGCCTTTGCAGACTCCAGCAATCGATGATGATCTCTCGCAGCAAGAGTTCGATTCCAGACCCCTCCCGCGCGCTCCTTCAACACGCATCTAGAGACAGTGACAGCCGGCTGTCTCCGCGAGGACGCAGTTCTTCAGTCCCACGCGTCTGTGGAGAAACAGATAGCTCGAAAAGTGCTGTTGATTGACTCAAGGGAAGATTCGATGAACTCGAACTCTTGATTTCAAGACAGCATTTTAAATTAGACGGACTACTGAAACAGGCTAGACCAAGAGTATATGCCTAAATATATTTTAAGGTGCGTTGGTTTTGAAAAATATATCCCCCCTATCGCCTCCTTGTGGCGGTGAGGGATGACGTGCCTAAAACACCAGAGAGAGAAGACAGATTTTAGTTTTAACACAGTAACAGACCTAGAATATATCGCCATAATACAAAAACAAAAAATTGTCCCATCATGAAGACACAAAAAAGTGAAAGTTAAAGCAACCAGGCAATAAGATGAAGAGAAAAGGAACATTGGAAGCGAATTGGAAAAAATATGATTTAGGACTCAACCTAAATAGCAGTCATACCTCACTGCACATAACACAAGGCACATACATTCATAGACTTGTATGAATTACAAGTGCACAATGTAGGCTATGACATTCTATGATGTCAACAACTCATAGGGTTTGGGGGGGGGTCTCTGATCAGGAAAAGTGATGCACAAGAGTGTTGGGCTAGTAATCGGAAGGTTGCAAGTTCAAATCCCCAAGCTGACAAGGTACAAATCTGTCGTTCTGCCCCTGAACAGGCAGTTAACCCACTGTTCCTAGGCCGTCATTGAAAATAAGAATTTGTTCTTAACTGACTTGCCTAGTAAAATAAAGGTAAAAATAAAAAACTATAAACTCCAAAACATGATGGAGGATTGTGATGATACACTTAATATGTAAATGTTGCCAATACACAAATCACATCAAAGCTCAGTGTGGGAGCAACAAGCCAGTGTGGCCCATTACAGCCACAAGTCAAATGTTTAGATACAATCTCTCCATTGTGAAGCTGATGATTTATCAATCATGCTCAAATAATTCACAACATTTTAGTAATTAAGTTCTGTTCCAGAGTAGGCTGAGCCACATGGGCTGAATGTAGAAGCTTTCTTCACTAACAATGGTGATATGTTTTCTTTTGTTGAAGTAATTAATAATGCAATGAGTTAGGAGGTGTTTGTGTGGTCTGATTTTCTTATCTAAAACTATAGATTTGCTCAATTTGCACCTTTAGATAACTTCACTCACAAGTAAATACCTTGAGCGTTTTTAAGGATTTTCACCAGCATGTTCTGCATCTAAAGTACGTATGCCATTGTAGTGTGTTCTGTTACTCTACTGAATTTCCTGTACATTACCTGACAGATGAACTATATGATCACTGAGTAGTTTGATTTCACTGCACTGCATGTGCTTGTCTGTTATTCAGACAGAATATTTTTAGTAGCATACACTTAGAGTTGAACAGTACATAACAAATACCTTTTCATTAAGCTGATGGACAGAAACTCAGAGCAGCCATGAAGCCCATCTCACAGAGTGGGCGTAAGGAGGCAGTCATGTACACAGTACAGAGGTAGCTGTGTGAGTGCTCTCTCACCTCTGCACATGACTTGCTGTCCTGCTGACAGGCGGCATGGCACGGTGTGGCACGGTGGTGCAGCACGATCTGTGTCGGGTCTGATATAACTGCCACGGATATGTGCAATTAAAATGTATTTGCCGACTGGACCCGTCCTCTGTTAATTTAATGTGTGAGGTGATGAGAACTGCGTGAGCTGATATCTGTGACAGCCAATTGCAACTCAATAAAACTTATAGCTTATGTCCAGCTGAAACTGGTTTCAGCCACTGCTGCTGAGGAGAGAAAAAGAGCTAGTGAAAGGAGCCTTGGCCTAGACCACTGTTGATTGCGAAAATGGAGGCCTTTTTCATTGAAGTAAAACTAAATTTAGAGGAGAACGATGGGAGGGCCTTCCCTCCCTGAACACTATACTATGTGATTAATCATTCAAGAGTGACAACCATCATGCTGGTGGGCTACATGAATCTGGTCACACAGACACATGCACACACACATGCATGCACCCGCACGCACGCACTCTGCAAAACCCCATTATCCACTCGTCTAGTGCGTGTGTGTATGTGTTTCTGTGTGTGGTCAGATTTGACAGCTATGCGGCAGACAGGCTTGCGTCCAGGGAAAGATTTTCAAAGGGAGTTTGCTGCCTGCAGTTGGAATCAATAGGGCTAAGACAAGCACATCATGAAATATTTATGACACTAATTTCACTGTCAGTGGTGTCTACAGTACAGAACAGTGAGGGCTACAGTGAGGGTTAAAGACGCCACAGTCATGGTGGACATGTTAGGCTGACTGCTGTGTGGAGGCCTGGCCTGACATCACCTGGAGGCTGCCCATGGGAGAAGCTGGAGCTAGACAAGCAGCCATGTAAGGACACTGCTGTTAATAGATAGCTTGTTCCCCTCATTCAAATAGTGTTGTATTATTCAGGGGAGGGACATTTTTCAGGGTAGCTTTGATTGTATGCTGTGTTGATTGTATTCCATAATAATCTATTTCCTCCATGTTCATGTGTCACCAAGTGATTAAACATGCTGATACAGTGCCAGCATTACAAGCACCAAGAAATCAGATTAGGAATATGTTACACAAGTATAAGTGTAAGAGTATAAGTGTAAGAAGTTAAGGACTGGCAGACAAATCTCTTCTCACCCTCTCTATCACTTGGCACTGGTTCTAGACTGCTCTGCTGTGCCACACTCATCCAGACCACTGACATGTTGGTAACACACAACTTAAAGATGTAGTGAAAACTCCAGGGTGTTAACAGCAAAAGGAGCTGTGCTGGTTAGCAGAGCCTTTAAGAATACGAATATTAACCTCTTTCAGGGAGTGCTGGTGAACTGCTGTTTCTTGGAATCTAAATACCATGCTAAGCTATTGGAGAACTGTTATTTTAAAAGCTATTACAGAATGGGTCAGCTGTTTCTCCATGGCACTTATAGTCTATAACCATATCTTCCTCCACTTCACGCATTCCTCAGGCCTCAGAAGATTCAAGGCTCTTTGAACCTTTGAGACTCTAAATTGAGCTCAGTTACATCCTGTGCCCATTGATCATCCTTGAGATGTTTCTACAACTTGATGGGGGTTCACCTGTGGTAAACTCTATTGATTGGGCATGATTTGGAAAGGCCCACACATGTCTATATAAAGTCCCACAGTTGAGAGTGCAAGTCAGAGTAAAAACCAAACCATGAGCTTGAAGGAATTGTCTGTAGAACTCCGAGACAGGAAAGTGTCGAGTCACAGGAAGGGTACCAAGAAATGTGGCCTCCATCATTCTTAAATGGAAGATGTTGGGAACCACCAAGACTCCTGGAACCTTCCAGAAGGACAACCATCTCTGCAGCACTCCACCAATCAGGCCTTTAATATACAGTTGAAGTCGGAAGTTTACATACACCTTAGCCAAATACATTTAAACTCAGATTTTCACAACTCCTGACATTTAATCCTAGTAAAAATTCCCTGTCTTAGGTCAGTTAGGATCACCACTTTATTTTAAGAATGTGAAATGTCAGAATAATAGTAGAGAGAATGATTTATTTCAGCTTTTATTTATTTTTATCACATTCCCAGTGGGTCAGAAGTTGACATACACTCAATGAGTATTTGGTAGAATTGCCTTTAAATTGTTTGACTTGGGTCAAACATTTCCGGTAGCCTTCGACAAGCTTCCCACAATAAGTTGGGTGAATTTTGGCCCATTCCTCCTGACAGAGCTGGTGTAACTGAGTCAGGTTTGTGGGCCTCCTTGCATGCACACAATTTTTCAGTTCTGCCCACACATTTTCTATAGGATTGAGGTCAGGACTTTGTGATGGCCACTCCAATACCTTGACTTTGTTGTCCTTAAGCCATTTTGCCACAACTTTGGAAGTATGCTTGTGGTCATTGTCCATTTGGAAGACCCATTTGCGACCAAGCTTTAACTTCCTGACTGATTTCTTGAGATTTTGCTTCAATATATGCACATAATTTTCCTACCTCATGATGCCATCTATTTTGTGAAGTGCACCAGTCCCTCCTGCTGCAAAACACCCCCACAACATGATGCTGCCACCCCTGTGCTTCACGGTTGGGATGCTGTTCTTCAGCTTGCAAGCCTCCCCCTATTTTCTCCAAACATAACGATGGTCATTATGGCCAACCAGTTCTATTTTGGTTTCATCAGACCAGAGGACATTTCTCCAAAAAGTACGATATTTGTCCCCATGTGCAGTTGCAAAACATAGTCTGGCTTTTATTTATGGCGGTTCTGGAGCAGTGGCTTCTTCCTTGCTGAGCGGCCTTTCAGGTTATGTCGATACAGGACTCGTTTTACTGTGGACATAGATACTTTAGTACCTGTTTCCTCCTGCAACTTCACAAGGTCCTTTGCTGTTGTTCTGGGATTGAGTTGCACTTTTCACACCAAAATACATTCATTTGTAGGAGACAGAACACGTCTCCTTCCTGATTGATGAGAAACAAAACAAATGATTCCATTTTAGAATAAGGCTGTAACCAGTGGCGACCGGTCATTCAGGGCAGGTGGGGCTGTTCTGTGAAGGGAGCAGTACACAGCGATGTACGAGATCTTCAGTTTCTTGGCGATTTCTGGCATGGAATAGACTTCATTTCTCAGAACAAGAACAGACTGACAAGTTTCAGAATAATTTTCTTTGTTTCTGACCATTTTGAGCCTGTAATCAAACCCACAAATGCTGATGGTCAAGATACTCAACTTGTCTAAAGATGGCCAGTTTTATTTCTTCTTTAAAACTTCTTATGGGCAGTATAGAGTAGCTTGGATGAATAAGGTAAAGATTAAACTGAGTAGAGTAAACTGCCTGCTCCTCAATCCCAGTTGCTAATATATGCATAGTATTAGTATATTTGGATAGAAAACACTCTGAACTTTCTAAAACTCTTTGAATGATGTCTGTGAGTATAACAGAACTCATATGGCAGGCAAAAACCTGAGAAAAAATCCAAACAGGAAGTGGGAAATCTGAGGTTGGTCGATTTTCAACTCAGACCCTATTGAAGATACAGTGGGATATTGGTCATCTTGCACTTCCTAAGGCTTCCACTAGATGTCAACCGTCTTTAGAAACTTGTTTGAGGCTTCTACTGTGAAGGGGGGCTGAATGAGAGGGGAATGAGTCAGAGTGTCACGATCGTCGTAAAGAGGAGACCAAAGCGCAGCGTTATTAGAATACATGTTATATATTTTAATAAAGACGGACACTAAACAAACTACAAAAACAACAAAACGAACGTGTAGCTATACTATAAATGTGCATGCACAGGCAACTAGACATAGACAATAACCCACAAAACACCCAAAGAAGATGGCTGCCTAAATATGGTTCCCAATCAGAGACAACGATAAACACCTGTCTCTAATTGAGAACCAATCTAGGCAACCATAGACATATATAAACACCTAGATGATAAACAACCCCATAAACCTACAAAACCCCTAGACAGTTCAAAAACACATACATCACCCATGTCACACCCTGAACTAACCAAAATAATAAAGAAAACAAAGAATACTCAGGCTAGAGCTTGACACAGAGGTCTGCCAGCAGTCAGGAGCTGGTCATGCGCATTCACATGAGAGGTAGCTCCTGTTCCATTTGCTTTTCTGAAGACAAAGGAATTCCCTGGTTGGAATATTATTGAAGTTTTATGTTAAAAGCATTCTAAAGATTGATTCTATACATCGTTTGACATGTTTCTACGGACTGTAACGGCACTTTTTGACATTTCGTCTGCAACTAGTGAACGCGCTTCATGAGTTTTGATTTGTTTTCCAAACGCGCTAACATAAGTAGCTATTTGGACATAAATGATGGACATTATCGAACAAATCAAACATTTATTGTGGAACTGGGATTCCTGGGAGTGCATTCTGATGAAGATCATCAAAGGTAAGTGAATATTTAAAATATTATTTCTGACGTCTGACTTCATGGCATAATATGGCGGATATCTTTTTGGCTTGTTGGTTCTCTGAGCTCCGTACTCAGATTATTGCATGCTTTGCTTTTTCCGTAAAGCTTTTTTGAAATCGGACAGAGCGGTTGCATTAAGGAGAAGTGTATCTATATTTCTATGTATAACACTTGTATTTTCATCAGCATTTATATTGAGTATTTCTGTAAATTGATGTGGCTCTCTGCAAAATCACTGGATGTTTTTGGAGCTACTGAACATATCGCGCCAATGTATACTGAGATTTTTTTATATAAATATGAGCTTTATCAAACAAAACATACATATATTGTGTAACATGAAGTACTATGAGTGTCATCTGATGAAAATCATCAAAGGTTAGTGATTAATTCTATCCTTATTTCAGATTTTTGTGACTCCACTCTGGCTGGAAAAATGGCTGTGTTTTTCTGTGATATGGCTCTGACCTAACATAATACATAATCGTTTCTGGTGCTTTCGCTGTAAAGCCTATTTGAAATTGGACACTGTGGTGGCATTAACAACAAGATTACCTTTAAAATGGTATAAGATACTTGTATGTTTGAGGAATTGTAATTATGAGATTTCCATTGTTTTGAATTTGGCGCCCTGCACTTTCACTGGCTGTTGTTAACGGGATCTCAGCCCTAAGATATTTTTAATCAGGACAACAGTTTTCAGCTGTGCTAACATAATTGCAAAAGGGTTTTCTAATGATCAATTAGCCTTTTAAAATAATAAATTGGATTAGCGAACACAACGTGCCATTGGAACACAGGAGTGATGGTTGCTGATAATGGGCCTCTGTTCGCCTATGTAGATATTCCATAAAAAATAATCCGTTTCCAGCTACAATGGTCATTTACAACATTATGCATTGACGTTGTCCTGTTGAGGGAGGTTTATGACTCCCCATAAATACCTTTCCACCTTTTTCTCTCCACTCCACAGAATGGACTCTTGGAAAGCCCTTTGTTAACATAGAGAGAGTATTGTAACATCAAAAGGTTGGGGAAAAGAACAATCTTTATGTAATCCAACCTGGTTAAAATATCTGTTGGTACATAAAGAATATGATGTCAGATCAGTTGTCGCCTGAGATATTATTACTGATGATAGGACAACATAAACTATATCTTGGAAAGTCCACACATTCTAGTTCAGATTCACATGGAATTGTTGTGCAATTTAAATGTTTAAATATGGAACTATTTGTGAAAACATGAAATGTAATTTTAGTTTTTAAAATTAGGGAATTGTTTTCATAAGTAAAATAGGCTCAGTCAGTGGCCACGACCCACGTGAATAGGCATTGGTTGGAAATTATGAACCAAACCCTTTTCTACATTTCTATTAGAGCCCCCGTGACCCAATTCATGGCGAACTAAGCCAACCTCAGCGTGAGCTCTGGTTGCGGATGGTTGAACGACTACAACCTAATGAAATTAACATTGTGTTCCCGATGACGTGATGATTGATGTCCATACGTTCAGAAGGGAGAATTTCAACGTGGAGGTGACGATCGCCATGCTGGAAGGATGAATGTGACTACACCAGCCAGAATATAGCATGAGTTTATAGTATGGCAACTTGGTATGAACTTTGAACTCTTATTCACTATGAAGTGATACATCCTAGACGTCGAGTTATCAGCAGCAGCTGTAAACGTGCGTGACCTAGGAAAGAACGAACAATCTCTTTAGAACGACAGTGTACTACAACGTATCTGCCAGAAATATTCTTCAAAGGACAAGGGAGATCTCTGCTGGGTAACCCAGCCTTCGATCTTTGACCAATCTATCGAAGTACAGCTCAGAGTAAATATGTTTCTTGCATTTTCCTTTTCCGAATGGGTGGTTATTTAGAATGCATATGATTCTGTATTTACGATAGCATAGCATCATAAGGTCCGATAGAGACCCAATTATTTTGCTCCTCAGTCATCCCGCGCTTTCATTCAAACCTAACCCCCTTTCTTTGTGTAACCAGCCGTCATATTGGTTTCGTCTGCTAGGGCACAGACTTTTATGACATAATTAGTAATCAATGTATGATCCATCCTGTGTATATGTAATTATGTGTGATTATTTAGTTATTTAGTAAATAAATAATTAAACAAAATGTTGTATTGCTGATTCAACTTGTTAGCCAGGGTTCGTGAAGATAACCAATCATTTTACGACGTTCAGATGAGACTGAATAAGGTGACAATTAATAATTGACTGCTATTGATATAAACGATTACCAGGTCTTTAAGAGTTTATTCGGAAGACAACAGCTCTATAAACATTCTTCCTTGGTGCCCTGGCTTCCTAGTTAATTAAATTATTTACATGATTAGTTTAATCAGATAATATTAATTACAGAGAACTAATTTGATGTCATATATCACTTAATCCATAGTAAAGACACGACAATTAACTATGTCTACACTGTATTTCTGATCAATTTGATGTATTTTAATGGACAAAAAATAAGCTTTTCTTAAAAAGCATTGGACATTTCTATGTGACCCCAATATTTTGAATGGTAGTGTATATACTGTACATATATATATCGATTTATCAGGGGGTGCTGCAGTACCTTCAGGTCCTCTACGACTGCGTGGCCAAGCACAATTCCAACATCGTCATTAAGTTTGCTGACGACACAGCAGCGGTCGGCCTGATCACCGACAATGATGAGACAGCCTATAGGGAGGAAGTCAGAGACCTGGCTGTGTGGTGCCAGGACAACAACCTCTCCCTCAACGTGATCAAGACAAAGGAGATGATCGTGGATTACAGGAAAAAGAGGGCCGAACTAGCCCCCGTTAACATCGATGGGGCTGTAGTGGAGCGGATCGAGCGTTTCAAGTTCCTTGGTGTCTATATCACCAACAAACTGTCATGGTCCAAACACACCAAGACAGTTGTGAAGAGGGCATGACAACACCTTTTCCCCCTCAGGAGTACAGCCCAATGCATCACTGGAGCCAGGCTTCTTGCCACCCAGGACCTAGGTGGTGTCAGAGGAAGGCCCAAAAAATTGCCAAAGCCTCCAGTCACCGAGGTCATAGACTGTTCTCTCTGCTACTGCACGGCAAGCAGTACCAGAATTTCCAACTCTAGGTCCAAAAGGCTTCTTAACAGCTTCTACCCCCAAGCTCTAAGACTGCTGAACAATTAATAAAATGCTACTCACTGTTTATTATCTATGCATAGTCACTTACCCTTAGCTACATGTACAAATTACCTCGACTAACCTGTATACATAGACTTGTTTAAGGGCTTGTAAGTAAGCATTTCAGGGTAAGGTCTACAACTGTTGTATTCAGCGCATGTTACAAATAAAATTCCATTTGATATGATTCCCGCAGCTAAGGACATGCCAGGGACAAGCGTAGACCTGCTACATTTTGTATGTTACAAATTAATTAATGTAGACGTGTTGTAAAATTGCTCAAATGTTAATCTTTGTGCAACGACTTTAAGTACAAATAGCCTTGTAGAGATACCCAAATAAATCTCAGGCCACATATAATGAAAACTATGACCACTAGCTGTATGAAACTGAACAGGAAACATAAATACACCTCCACTTTAAAGTGTGTGTACTCTCCTGTAGAGCCCATCTCACTGGTGCTGGATGCAGCACAGCAGGTAAGCAGACTTACAGTGGCCACTGGATGCTGTACCAGGCAGTAAGGGCACTCTATGGAAATGACTTCACATCATTAGAACTCACCTCCACCCACTGCTCTCAAGTCAGTGGATTCTAGTAGTGTGGTGAAGAGTTTTTCTGTCATAACAACAGATTGTCACCTCTGCCTGTATCATATTAATTCATGCAGATATCAATCGGTTAGCTCATCTTTCCTTTGACGTTGTAACAAAGGCAAGATATATATAATTCACCAGCCTGATGGGTTATTTCTCCATAGTACACGAGTACACAGGGATGTCATTGTAGCCCTATTTCACTGGAGTTCACTGGCTTCCTCACCTCCCACTATCTCCATGTCTATTTTCATTTGCTCTCTGAACCCAAGGACAGCATGTGTGATTTTTCTTGTTGAAAGCAACATTTGTCTCGTTTCTAATCTCTGAACTTCACACTGTGTCAGGAGACCAAGAACCTCAGTGTTTGTAGGTCTCTCATTCCAATTAAAAGTGGACTGCAAATGTACAGTAACAATACAGTAACAGTGCAGTTTGACCCTGTGATCTTGAAAGAACCTTTACCACCTTACATACAGTACATACTCCATATGTTTTAGTGTAAAATGTTATCTGTTTTTTTGTTGCAGTGAGATCAGATTGCTCTCCTCTGTGGCTGATCTCAGAAGTTTCATAACAGGTATATGCATTTCTTCCCACCATAATAAGCATAATCCTAGTGAAATGAACCTCATCCACCATAAAAAAAATAGGATTATTGTCTTCACAAAAAGGAGCCTCACCATGAATACTTGGATGGCAAAAAAATAACGTTTTGTGTCAACGTTATACACAGAGGAGGATATATTGCCACAATTGAGAGAAAATCCATTTAACTGCCTTTTCATCGGCGCTCTTTTTATCCCCATATTTTCATTTATACTGGGATCGCTCTCCTCGTAGGGACACGTAACACCAACACACCAACAGAAACTGAAGCTGTACATAGTCTATTGGTAAATAGCCCACCCATTTTCACCTACCTCATCCCCATACTGTTTTTATTTATTTATTTTTATTTTTCTGCTCTTTTGCACACCAATCTCTACCTGTACGTAACCATCTGATCATCACTCCAGTGTTAATCTGCATAATTGTAATTATTTGCCTACCTTCTCATGCCTTTTGCACACAATGTATATATAGACTCCCCTTTTTTCTACTGTGTTATTGACTTGTTAATTGTTTACTCCATGTGTAACTCTGTGTTGTCTGTTCACACTGCTATGCCTTATCTTGGCCAGGTCGCAGTTGCAAATGAGAACTTGTTCTCAACTAGCCTACCTGGTTAAATAAAGGTGAAATAAAAAAAAATAAAATAAAAAACAGAAACGGATTACATAATTTGACATAGATTACATATTAAATTAAATGTATTATTATTCAAAAGTAATCATTTTCCTGTGTCTTGATGCATGGATAATATTGATAGAAACATACACTGTCACATCTGCTCCTGCTACGCCCTCTGGTGTTTATCTGGTGTCTTCTTGACCTGCAGTCAGAGCAGATCCCTACCAGCTGCAACTTATTCCATAATCAAGACCTCTACAAATACAGTGCCTTGCGAAAGTATTCGGCCCCCTTGAACTTTGCGACCTTTTGCCATATTACAGGCTTCAAACATAAAGATATAAAACTGTATTTTTTAGTGAAGAATCAACAACAAGTGGGACACAATCATGAAGTGGAACGACATTTATTGGATATTTCAAACTTTTTTAACAAATCAAAAACTGAAAAATTGGGCGTGCAAAATTATTCAGCCCCTTTACTTTCAGTGCAGCAAACTCTCTCCAGAAGTTCAGTGAGGATCTCTGAATGATCCAATGTTGACCTAAATGACCAATGATGATAAATACAATCCACCTGTGTGTAATCAAGTCTCCGTATAAATGCACCTGCACTGTGATAGTCTCAGAGGTCCGTTAAAAGCGCAGAGAGCATCATGAAGAACAAGGAACACACCAGGCAGGTCCGAGATACTGTTGTGAAGAAGTTTAAAGCCGGATTTGGATACAAAAAGATTTCCCAAGCTTTAAACATCCCAAGGAGCACTGTGCAAGCGATAATATTGAAATGGAAGGAGTATCAGACCACTGCAAATCTACCAAGACCTGGCCGTCCCTCTAAACTTTCAGCTCATACAAGGAGAAGACTGATCAGAGATGCAGCCAAGAGGCCCATGATCACTCTGGATGAACTGCAGAGATATACAGCTGAGGTGGGAGACTCTGTCCATAGGACAACAATCAGTCGTATATTGCACAAATCTGGCCTTTATGGAAGAGTGGCAAGAAGAAAGACATTTCTTAAAGATATCCATAAAAAGTGTTGTTTAAAGTTTGCCACAAGCCACCTGGGAGACACACCAAACATGTGGAAGAAGGTGCTCCGGTCAGATTAAACCAAAATTGAACTTTTTGGCAACAATGCAAAACGTTATGTTTGGCGTAAAAGCAACACAGCTGAACACACCATCCCCACTGTCAAACATGGTGGTGGCAGCATCATGGTTTGGGCCTGCTTTTCTTCAGCAGGGACAGGGAAGATGGTTAAAATTGATGGGAAGATGGATGGAGCCAAATACAGGACCATTCTGGAAGAAAACCTGATGGAGTCTGCAAAAGACCTGAGACTGGGACGGAGATTTGTCTTCCAACAAGACAATGATCCAAAATATAAAGCAAAATCTACAATGGAATGGTTCAAAAATAAACATATCCAGGTGTTAGAATGGCCAAGTCAAAGTCCAGACCTGAATCCAATCGAGAATCTGTGGAAAGAACTGAAAACTGCTGTTCACAAATGCTCTCCATCCAACCTCACTGAGCTCGAGCTGTTTTGCAAGGAGGAATGGGAAAACATTTCAGTCTCTCGATGTGCAAAACTGATAGAGACATACCCCAAGTGACTTACAGCTGTAACCGCAGCAAAAGGTGGCGCTACAAAGTATTAACTTAAGGGGGCTGAATAATTTTGCACGCCCAATTTTTCAGTTTTTGATTTGTTAAAAAAGTTTGAAATATCCAATAAATGTCGTTCCACTTCATGATCGTGTCCCACTTGTTGTTGATTTTTCACAAAAAAATACAGTTTTATATCTTTATGTTTGAAGCCTGAAATGTGGCAAAAGGTCGCAAAGTTCAAGGGGGCCGAATACTTTCGCAAGGCACTGTACTAAGTCCTGCCACTGCCACTCTGCCAGATCATAATATCTGCTCATTACCACTCTGTCTCTGGCTCCTGTCTCCTGTTCCACGTCTCACCACCCAACTACCTTGCTCTGGATTTTACTCACCATCACTACCTTGGATTCACCTCAGGACCTGTTTACCCTGTTCTACTCAGTTAACTCCAACCTCAGCCTCCACATCTGATTTTTCTGTTACTCATCCGAGCTTCCCTGGATCTGCACTCTATATCTCTGTGTAACAATAAATATTTTGGTTCATTCATCCCTGTTTTCTCATCTGAGTCTGCTCTTGGGCTCCCCTGTGTCGCTCTGCTTAACAAACTGAGTGTACAAATTAGGAACACCTTCCTAATATTGAGTTACACCCCCTTTTGCCCTCAAAACAGCATCAATTCATCGGGGCATGGACTCTACATGGTGTCAAAAGCGTTCTACAGGAATGCTGGCCCATGTTGATTACAATTCTTCCCACAGTTGTGTCAAGTTGGCTGGATGTCCTTTGAGTGGTGGACCATTCTTGATACACACAGGAAACTGTTGAGCGTAACAAACCCACAGCATTGCAGTTCTTGACACACTCAAACTGGTGCGCCTGGCACCTACTACCAAACCCCGTTCAAAGGCACTTAAATATTTTGTCTTGCCCATTCACCCTCTGAATGGCACATATACACAATCCATGTCTTAAACTGTCTCCTCCCCTTCATCTACACTGATTGAAGTAGATTTAACAAGTAAAATAAATAAGGGATCATAGCTTTTACCTGGATTCACGTGGTCAGTTTTTTTGTTATTATTTCCTTTTTCTGACCAATTTCGTGGTATCCAAGTGGTAGTTACAGTCTTGTCCCATCGCTGTAACTCCCGTACGGACTCGGGAGAGACGAGGGTCGAGAGCCGTGCGTCCTCCAACACATAACCCAGCCAAGCCGCACTGCTTCTTGACACAATTTCCGCTTAACCCAGAAGCCAGCCGCACCAATGTGTGGGAGGAAACACCGTACACCTGGAGATCGTGTCAACGTGCATTGCGCCTGCCCGCCACTGGAGTCGCTAGAGCGCAATGTGACAAGAACATCCCTGCCGGCCAAACCCTCCCCTAACCCGGACGACGCTGGGCCAATTGTGCGCCACCCCATGGATCTCCCGGGCGTGGGCGGCTGCGACAGAACCTGGACTCAAACCAGGATCTCTAGTGGCACAGCTAGCAGTGTGGTGCAGTGGCTTAGACCACTGAGGCACTCGGGTAGCCTGGTCAGTTTATGTCATGGAAAAAGCATGCATTGCACACTCAGTGTATAATTAACTATTTGAACTTCGATAAAAATACCCATTTGGACACACCACTTCCACACTCCATTCCCCCAGGGGGCAGCATTAACCTTGTCCAGATGCTGAGGCCGATTGATAAGCACTTCAGGTGCTGCTAAGGTGTCAGTCAGTGTCCCAGCTTAGTTTGGGCTTGCCTTTGGTATTTTTAGTTTTTGTGCATATTCATGTTTTGTCACCATCTGAGACTGGCCGACAAAGAGGTCAAGAGAGACAGAGCTGGCCCTGGACCAAGTAAGGTTGCTGTCTCCCTGGGCACATGTACATTCAACACCTAAGTGCATACTCACATAAATGCAAACATTCATTCAGGTTACAGACCATGTAACTAGGCCTAGGTCCCCTAGACAAAGCGAATATAAGAACATTGGTTTCGCAACATATGAGAGCTCGTCTGGCATAAATGTTAATACATGTTAGCATTTGTGGTTGTAGTCCGAGTGGTTGTGAACTGGTATGGTTCGGTAGTGTGGTTGTGCATTTGTTGAGAAAGTTTGTAGCAGCTGTTTGTGTTGAGCTAGCATGCTAGAAAGAGTGTTGAAGCAGTGTTTGTGTGAGTTTCAGTTTGCTGGCTAGCAAAATAGCTCATGGTTTTTGTCAACAGAAATTTCCCGGGCCACAAGGTAAGCTAATGGCTTGCGGCTGTTAGTCGTTAGCTACTGTAGGGCTGATAAGGTGTTTTGCTCAAGGGCCAGAACATTTTGTTGACTATTTTTGGCTATAGTTTTGATAGCTGTTTAGGTGCTGTTTACAGGATTTGATTTCCCAGATTGGAGTCTGGAAGACTCTGCGGCACATGCTTTTGTGTAAGCGCTAAGCTTTTGTGTCTAACGTTTGCAATGGTTTGTAGCTTTCGTGCATGCATTTGTGTTAGCTATAGGCTAGTGGCTAACTCTGGCTACATTTTTTAGCTTTGTGCATGCGTTTGTTAGCTCTAGGCTAGTGGCTAACTGCAGCTATTGTTTGTAGCATTTGTGCATGGCATGCTGATTTAGTTTTGACTGGTTATATCTGGGGCTTTGAATATGTGCATGTTTTGGTTAGTGTACTGATGTTGACTATGGGGGTGTTTGAGCATTGGTGTTTTGTGCAGGGTAGAGGATAGTTGGGGTTTTCTCAAGCTAACAAGGATAAGTTATGTCAGGTGGCAGAAATGTTGGAGGTTGAAATAGCAGAGGAGTTTAACAAGTTAGGTGTTGCAGTGCTGTTATGAGAGAAGTGGACTGAGTTCTTGTTGCTAGTTCGGGTGAAAAGGAGTCAGGAGGAAGAATACGAGGCTAGAACAAGAAATATAATTCCTAAAACAGGATAAACCAATTCAAACCAAATCCAAATGTATTGGTCACATACATATTTAGCAGAGGGAAATGTTTGTAATCTCCACCAGTGATCAGGTTTGTGTAACCCCTTGTGATAAGTCAGGTGTGCCAGGAGGTGGAGTCTCTCAAGGAGAGTTTTGAGGTATCCCCAGTGTGTGAAGTTACTCAGGTTCAGAAGAGTGCTGATGGCAAACCAGATAGGAGGAGGATGATTTGTGTGGGGACTTGGAGGAAACATTCTTTGCCAAACTAGACTGTGGGTCCCAGGAAATGGTTCTCTACAGTGATGAAGGGGATTCTTGTGTGTCTCTAGCTGAGAATTATTAGGCAGAAATATGTGACCCGTTTCGGCGTATGTTGCAAGTCACGACTTCACTGCAAAGCCGTTTGAACGTTAAAAATATATTTGATCAAAATGTGTTTTTGGGCAGAAATGCCTTCTCGAACATGTGAACTTTCATGTGCCTTAATAACAAACTTGTATTTTTTATTTAAACAAAATTAAATTAAATATATATTTCACTTTTACAGTATTTAACTAGGCAAGTCCATTAAGAACAAATTCTTATTTACAATGACGGTCTACACCGGCGAAACCCGGACGATGCTGAGCCAATTGTGTGCCGCCCTATGGGACTCCTAATCACGTCCGGTTGTCATACAACCTGGATGAGTGGGCTGGACATGCAGAGAGATGAGTTTCAGAATGTTCTGCGGTGTAGGATCTTGTGTCTATAAAATGAGCTGCTCGTTAAGCGTATATAATCCTTTCTACTGCAGTTTCTTTAAAGATACAACGTTAGCCATGGAGAACTGCAAATATGTTGCTACTGCTCTCAATAACATTTCTGCCCTGAATTTATCAGGCGCTATCAACAAAGGTCAGTGGGAAAAAGACTACTTTCTGGAGGACGATCGTGCCGATCGTGCCATGCGGACTCTCTCTGACTGAAAAATGTATCAGACGATGAGGATTTAGGTTAAAACATTTTCATTGAAGAAGACATTGTAGAGTCTTCTGATGACAGAGATGGGGAAGAAACGGCGATCCACGTGTATGAACCGTGTGTAATGGTAGGGATGTTTTCTTAGAATGCCATTTCGCATTCAAGTTATAGCCTAACGTTAGCTAGCTAACATTGAACTTATTTGGTTAACTTTAGCTAGATATGACAATCGGCTTGTATTGCTAGTACTCTATGGTTTGGGATTATGGTTCATTATTTAGCTAGCTACACATCTGAACAAAACAAGTTAAAGCTAGATAACATTAGCTGACGTTAGATGTCTAGCTAGCTAGCTAACATTACGTATATGAACTGTGTGGTGATATCTCAGAATTCCATTTGGCATCTATTGTATAATAACGCAAAAATATTTATCTGGAATTTGTCTTTCGGCATCAGTAGAACACGCATGGCTCTCCTCCACCAGTCATACAAGGAGAATGTTCTAATGCCTACCATCAAAAAGAGAGCAAAGATTACTTGCAGCAAGTGCTGAACTTCATCAACAACTACTAGGATCATGCAATAGTATTACCAAGACGCCACCCAAGACACAAACACTTTGGTGGAAAGGTGCTACCCTCCCTTGTGACAAAGGCAGCAGTGTGGCGTCTCTACAAGGAATCAATGACAACACTTGGTATGTAAAGCATAAAGACGTTTTGATTATTTAATTGACCTCCAACATGATTGGCACTACTTTTATTGATCTCACATTATTTATGTCTCTGGGGGCCCCTACTGAACCAGCAAACAGTCTGGACCTTCACTTCCTGATCACAGGCCACAGCAAGTTTGCCCCCGATTGGTGTTTCATCAAGCAGAGCTTCAAGCAGAGCTTCAGAAAGACCAGAGTGAACACTTTGTCTGAAATTGC
This sequence comes from Oncorhynchus mykiss, assembly GCF_057628025.1. Classification (NCBI taxonomy): domain Eukaryota; kingdom Metazoa; phylum Chordata; class Actinopteri; order Salmoniformes; family Salmonidae; genus Oncorhynchus; species Oncorhynchus mykiss. Next base: position 3,170,477 of record NC_143035.1, on the reverse strand, counting down.
TGGTGTTGTGAAGGACAGCACTGTGACAGGGGCCAACATCCCACCGCTGGTTGGACTGGATGATGATACAGTGCTGGTGGAAAGCTATGGCTTGCAACGACACCTGACACTGTACTTCAGGCCGCTGCCACAGATCAAGCAATACCAGCACTTCAGGTGAAAATAATTTTAATTGCATTGTACGAGGTTATTCTTCGTATCTAAACTTGGGAGGTGAATTGATGTTGTGCAAGGTTGTAATATCTTCTGATTTTTTTTGTTATTCTCTGTTTTACAGCTTCGATGCTCTGAAACCTGGTGTTGTTGTCGCCAAGGAGCGTTCGGACTGTCGGCACCAGGTTTCAGCTGCTGTGCAACGCTGACATCCTTCCTCTCATAGATGGTTTGCCTGTACAAGCACCACCTGGACTGGACACAGCTAGACAATAACTGGTTCGGACGGACTAGTTATCAGCACTATCTGCAGTGCCTCTATTCAAATGACTCTTTCAACACATATGGTACTGCTACTATTTGTTTTGTTATCCTGCTGCTCAGCCACTTTACCCCTGATTGTATGCATATAACTTACCTCGTATATCACTATCGTTATTGATATTGTTCTTGTACATACTGTATGTTATTTTATTTATATTGACACCATCTATTTCTGATATTGCTACTATGCAAGTAACCATTTGGCTGTACCGTTTACACCTTCTGTAGAGACCCATCCACTTAGCAAGAGTTAGCAAAATATTGATATATAAAATTGGTCGTAACATGATTTTGTGACATACCACAACAATATCATGTGACCGTATCAAGTGTCCACCACATAAATATATGGTGCATGCATCTGTTTATGTACTGTACATGTGCACCTCACTCAGGTTTCAACTCGGGTTGCATGGCCTTAACTTATGGATACGTGTGTAACAGTATATCAAGTATGTTAATGTACTGGTATGAAGGCATTTGGGCAGTGGTGTAAAGTACTTCAGTAAAAATACTTTAAAGTACTATTTATGTATTTTTGGGGGGTATCTGTACATTACTTTACTATTTATATTTTTGGCAACTTTTACTTCACTACATTTCTAAAGAAAATAATGTACTTTTTACTTCATACATTTTCCCTGACCCCCAAAAGTACTCGTTACATTTTGACAGGAAAATTGTCCACACATATCAAGAGAACATCCCTGGTCATCCCTACTGCATCTAATCTGGCAGACTTAAACACAAAGGCTTCGTTTGTAAATTATGTGTCGGCTATCCGTCAATAAAACAACAATTTAAAAATTGTGCCGTCTGGTTAAATATAAGGAATTTGAAATGATTTATACTTTTTCTCAAGTATGACAATTTAATACTGCAGTATCTCCAGAAGGAACCAAAACATTCAAAGGCCCTTTTCTCAAAGTGAGTTTACAAGTTTATCAACTCTCAAAGCAAAATTACTTTCCAATTGTTCCTCAAGAATGCAGTGTATGATATACCATTTTGTTGCTCTGAGTCTCTACTTGTATCCCCCCCATTGAAAAAAAAATGTTGCTACATGAGACCGATTTGAGACAATCAGTCACATACACAACAGAAGTTTGGGGTCACTTAGAAATGTCCTTGTCTTTGAAAGAAAAGCAAACTTTTTTGTCCATTAAAATAACATTAAATTGATCATAAATACAATGTAGAAAGTATTCGCACCCCTTTACATTTTCTGCATTGTTTTTTACATTGGAAAAAGTAGAGACAGAGCTAGAAAATTGTATATCATACACTACAGTTGAGGAACAAAGGGAAAGTAATTCTGCTTTGAAAATGGATGAATTTGTAACCTGACTTTTGAGAAAATGGCCCTTGAATGTTTTGGTACACCTACTGCAGAGCTGATCTTTGTCTACACCCATTCAGCATCGTTCACACCCTCTTAAGCCTTAGCCCCACCCATCTCTTTAAGGATTCACATGTGAGGCCATGAGCTATGCAGAGTGACTACGGTAGTGTACTATACAACCAAAGATTTCAAGACTAAAGGCATGTTTATCAACACGTCTGTAGACAATTGCCGCAGTGACATTATTAACATATTTGTCGTTGTCGTTATGGAAAAGTATAAACACAAAAATGACAGGCTGCATGACATCAGCAGCCAGGTGGTCCAAAAATGGCATAACTGGTGTATTTTAACAACAATAAACCCATGGGTTTAAACATGTATTTATTATTTGTCAATCTACCAAATAAGGCAATTAAAACCAACTTTCGAAGCAATGTTTGGTTAGTTTCTAGCGTGTTAGCTAATTAGCTAATGTCAAGTTAGCTGGCTAACCATTTCAAATAATTACAATATCATATAGTTGACAACGACTTTAACTCATTTGTATTCATTATTACAGGAATATCAACTCACAACAAGATCATTGTTAATCAAGTTAATGGCGAGCTAAGTTAACTTCATTAGGGTAGGGTGCACTATTTTCACCTCCGGATGAAAAGCATGCCCAAAGTCAACTGCCTGCTACTCAGGCCCAGAAGCTAGGAAATGCATATAATTGGTAGATTTGGAAAGAAAACACTAACGTTTCCAAAACTTTTAAAATAATGTTTGTGAGAAAAACAGAACTGATATGGCAGGCATCCAGGAAGTGGGATTTTTTAATGTTTGTAGTTTCTATTGAATGCCATTACAGTGTCCGTTGACTTAGGACTCAAATTTGCACTTCCTATGGCTTCCACTAGATGTCAACAGTCTTTAGAAATTTGTTTCAGGCTTGTATTCTGAAAAATGAGGGAGAAAGACCACTTTGAATGAGTGAACCATTCACTGTCCCCAAGGTTTTTCATGCACACGACCGAGAGCACGACTTTCTTGTTTTCCTTTTATATTGACCAAGCATTTGTCCGGATGAAATTGTATTGATTATTATGACTAAAAACAACCTGAGGTTTGATTATAAACATCGTTTGACATGTTTCTACAAACTTTATCGATACTTTTGGGGTTTTTCGTCTGTCTGTTGTTACTGCCTTTGAGCCTGTGGATTGCTGAACAAAACTGAGGTTTTGGATATAAAGAAGGACTTCATTGCACAAAATAAACATTTATTGAGTAAATGGGAGTCTTGTGAGTGCAATCATATGAAGATCAAAGGTAAGTGATTCATTGTATTGCTATTTCTGACTTTTGTAACTCTACTTGGCTGGTAACTGTTTGTAATGATTTGTCTGCTGGGCGCTCAGATAATTGCATGGTATGCTTTCGCCGTAAAGTATTTTTGAAATCTGACACCGTGATTAACAAGAAGTTAATCTTTAAACCGATGTATAACACTTGTATGTTTTAGGAATTTTTATAATGAGTATTTCTGTTTTTGAATTTGGCGCTCTGCAATTTCACTGGATGTTGGCCAGGTGGGACGGTAGCGTCCCACACCCCCTAGAAAGGTTAATGGCAAGCTAATTAACACATTTTTTATTTTATTTTACTTGGACACTGTCTTGTTGGCCAAGTGTTATATCCTAATTTGACTTGGGAGCAGGTCATGTTGTTCGTCACATTACCGTCTCTGGTAAACACACACTATATCAACTAAAATAGTTAGTAATGCTAATAATGTAGGTAGCTAGCTAGCTAAACAATGAACCATAATCCCAACTCATAACATTACTACCCTGCATGATCTACAGGTAGCTAAAGCTAACCAACTAGCTAGGTTCAATGTTAGCTAGCTAGCTGACTTTAGGCTATAAATAGCAATGCAAATGGCTCTGAATGTAGCAAGTTAGGCTCTCTTACATGTATACATGGATGAATGCTTCTCCCTCTCTGTCATGGATGCCATGGTTGCCCATAGTTTGAAGATGTATAAAACCCCTGTCTCCAGATTACAACAGCCTTCTTCTGTGTGTCCTCTTTTAGACTCCCTCTGCATTATTTACAGTCAAACACCAGACTTTTCTCCATCTCCTTAGCTATCATACTCTGCTTCCACCGGGCATTCCACTGATTTCAAAACTCGGTCCTCCAGAAAATGGAAAGCATTAGCAACACTTATGCAGTTCTTCGTAATATCTTTCAAAAAAGCAGCTTTAGAAAGGATTACCTACACATACTGACCAGCTCATGTTATAGACAGAAGCATGCCACATGGCAGACCAATCCGAACTCATCTCTCGGCATGTCCAGCCCAATCCATTTTTTGCTTTCTTGAGTAAGGTAGCTCCAAAATGCATGTGTTTCAGCCTAGCTCAGTGCTTTCTGTAGTAGTGGGGCAGCCAGTGGAATATACGGAGCATAGGGGTTGGTAATGTTCTCTAGTTGCACCGTGATTGGCTCAGTGTTCTGTCACACTACGTCACCGCAAAATCTATTGGGAGAGCTTAAATATTCAAGCCCCTCGGGTGCTGCCATAGAGTTACATTAGAAGTGCTGATCCAAGAAGTCGCAAGGTCATTGGCCACAAATAAAAGGATGTCAAATCACACTATATCTACCGTAGCTTTGATTGGACTGATCATGTTAACATCATACTTTCAAAACCGTAGCTAGCAAGCTAGCAGTCATCATGAATCAATTTGACAATCTACTGGCAAATCCTTTTCAATCATTGTCAAATGAAGAGAAATTATGAAGGGAAATCACAGATGAAACATATCAGTGCTCATCGGCCATTGGACATATACATTACACAACACGTTGAAAATCTCAAATTCAACAATGAGGGGTTTTGAAGGAATCAGAGGCTAACTGCAAGCCTTGCAAAGCAATCACTAGCCTCCTATTCAGTGGAGTGGGTGTGTGGTCCATGTTTGGGTTTAGGGGTCTCTTTTCCAAGCTTAAAAGGATAAACATTCAACATTGGCATTCTGTCAATCCAGCATGACTTCTGCCGCATTCAAAACAACTGGAAACTCGGAACTGGGAAATCTCAGACTTTAATGAGTGCAAGACTGCGAAAAACGAGATCCGACTGGGAAAATATGTTTTGAACAGTCATCCAACTCGGAATTCCAAGTCAGGAACTCAGGCCTCTTTCTAGAGCTCCGACCTGAAGATCACTGACGTCATGATTCAACCTTGTTTTTTCAGTTCCCATTTGTTTTGAAAGCACCATAAATCCAGAGAATGTCAGACTTTGATGACAAAGTTTGATGACAAAATTTGTCCATGAAGGACCGTCGCTCCACCTTCCTGTTCAAGTGGGCACAGCACAACAAGGTGAGTTCAAAAATGTCTTGTATGCTGCTGCATTAATGATGTAATATGCCAGGGAGATACTGTATATATACTGTAGCTAAGAAAGCAATACTAAGTGTATATTGTGTAGTAAACTTTTATTTGTTGGTGTTGCACATGTAGCCTGTAGCCTGTCATCATTGAATATTGTAAGAGCTTTCATTGTCTGCTTACAGTACACATCCCCTTTATTTATCCTACGGTTCTGACTTGGTGTACAGGGAGAATACTGTACATACTCATGTACTCACTCATTGTCTTAATCGAAATTACGGATCGCCTCTTATCCCCTCGTCATCACCTTATGCAATAGTTTGTACATCTCAATTGTCAGAAGAAAGCACATTTGTTTAAGAAAGTCAGCCATATCAACTGTGTTTTTTAAAAGGCAGTAAATGAGGCTGAATGACAAGGCTTTGCTGATAGCCAGGTGTAGCAGTGGTAGCCTCCAGTATTTATGCTGCAGTAGTTTATGTGTCGGGGGGCTAGGGTCAGTTTGTTATATCTGGAGTACTTCTCCTGTCTTATCCCGTGTCCTGTGTGAATTTAAGTATGCTCTCTCTAATTCTCTCTTTCTTTCTCTCTCTCGGAGGACCTGAGCCCTAGGACCATGCCTCAGGGCTACCTGACATGATGACTCCTTGCTGTCCCCATTCCACCTGGCCGTGCTGCTGCTCCAGTTTCAACTGTTCTGCCTGTGATTATTATTATTTGACCATGCTGGTCATTTATGAACATTTGAACTTCTTGGCCATGTTCTGTTATAATCTCCACCCGGCACAGCCAGAAGAGGACTGGCCACCCCTCATAGCCTGGTTCCTCTCTAGGTTTCTTCCTAAGTTTTGGCCTTTCTAGGGAGTTTTTCCTAGCCACTGTGCTTCTACACCTGCATTGCTTGCTGTTTGGGGTTTTAGGCTGGGTTTCTGTACAGCACTTTGAGATATCAGCTGATGTACGAAGGGCTATATAAATAAATACATTTGATTTGATTTGGTAAGGATTCACTGCTGAAAAGAAAGCTCTGCTGTTGGGACAGCTTTATGTAGGCTCTAACCGTTTCTGGGCACCGTTTGTCAACATTATAGTGCAATTAATGCATTGTTTAGTGTTGTGCTATGTAGTGGCTTTGCTGGCATGCATAAAAAAATGTGGCGGGGGATTCACCCAACAAGATTTACATGCTAAAATCGGCACTGGTGACAAATACAATTTGATTTGAATACAGACCTCTGATGACTAAGATCATGGGCATGCATCAGACCTTAGAAATACTCTGGCTCACACAAACGCCTCAACTCCTCAGGGCTGAACAAGACCCATGTCTGCTGAGCAAGCCCTGTGCTTGCGCTCTCTCCCGTTCTCGCAGTCTCTCGCTCTTCCTCTCTCTGGTGCCCATCCCACAATCCCGTTGCCTGTTGAGGGGGTGATACAACGTGCTTTTCACAGTGCCAGATTTCTCTCTCTCTATCCAACCTCTCGCTCTCTCTCATCCCTCCTCTTTCTCTCCACCCCCCCTCTCTTCCGCTCTCACTCTCCATGTACCTCCTTCACGCTCTCTCTCTCTGCTCCTGAAACGTGTATAAGCTCCTCCACATGCAAGACAGTCTCTGCGACTGAGATAGGACTTAATCCATTCAGGGATTCATTTCGACAATAAAGCTGTCTTGTGAGTCAAATGCTATTGTGATAAAACTGCTTCATGGGCAATAAGGGAGGACCTTTCACTCCCACAAGTTTTATTGGGCATGTTCCAAGAAGTGCTTGGCTAGGGTAGCCTTTATTTGCCACAAGAAAATATGCAACCTCAATACAGTAGGCTACATTGCAGCCAGTCAAGTGGATTAAGTTATACATAGGCTGGATAGTTTTTTTTCTAATGTTGTAACTGGCTAATTTATGTATTTTAGGTGATACAAGGGATGGGTTGTCAATGAACAAAAATACAGTCAGGTCCATAATTATTGGAACCCTTGATAAAGATGTGCAAAATATACTAAAATAAATTATACAAATACTGAGCTATTGTAAGGGTGCGTGCTGGTGGCAGGGAAGTCAGGCGCAGGAGATCGAACTTGGTATAAAAGGGAGCAGTTCAATAAATACTCAGAAACTAAAAAAACAAAATATACAAAATAATACAAGTGGGTACAAAACCCGTAGCACACCAGAACATATCTTGCACAGCTTACAAACAAACAATCACCAACAAGGACAATGAGGGAGAACAGAGGGTTAAATACACAACATATGATAAATGGGATTGGAACCAGGTGTGATACAAGACAAGACAAATCCAAAGGAAAAAGAAAAGAGGATCAGTGATGGCTAGAAAGTCGGCGACTTCAACCGAACGCCGCCCGAACAAGGAGAGGGACCAACCTCAGTGGAACTCGTGACAAGGTTCAAGGTTTCACCCCGCAAGTAATGGGCAGGTGGAGAGAGTGAACTAGGATGTGGGCAGGTTTCTGCGGTCCTATTGCCAGGACCGGCCGGGGGAGTGGGCGGAGTTCGTGCCCTGGGCCGAGATGGCACAGAACTCGCTCCGCCACTCCTCCACTAACATCTCTCCCTTCCAGTGCGTACTGGGGTACCAGCCGGTTCTGGCGCCTTGGCATCTGGGTCAGACCGAGGTTCCTGACATGGACGACTGGATCAGGCGCGTGGAGGAGACATGGGAAGCCGTCCGTGTCCACCTTCAACAGGCCGTGACGTGCCAGAAGGTTAATGCAGATCGCCACCGCAGTGAGACCCCGGTGTTCGCACCGGGGGACCGGGTCTGGCTCTCGACCCGAAACCTGCCCCTCCGCCTGCCCTGCCGGGAGCTGGGTCCGTGGTTTGTGGGGGCCATTTAAAGTCCTGAGGAGAGTGAACAAAGTTTGTTATAGGTTACAGCTTCCACCCGATTACCTTATTAACCCCTCGTTCCATGTGTCTCTCCTCAGAGAGCTGTGTCTCTCTGTGTCTATGCTGCCTCTGCTGCCTCGATCCCCAGAGGAACCAAGCCGACACCGACCGGCAGTGTGACCTCTGCGGCCATAGATGGTGCACGAGTGGGAACCCCCTCCGGTTTCCCTGCGCACCGCCCCTCTAAGCTCCATGGGTATCAGAGAGGGGGTGCGGGAGGATGGAACCACCGGACCACAATCATAACGTCCGCAGGTAGCCAGCAGGTTGTCTAGCCGAATGAACAAGTCCACCAGCTAGTCGAACGTGAGGATGGTGTCTCTGCGGGACAACTCTTGACGGACATCCTCGCGCAGACTGCAGCGGTAATGGTCGTTCAGGGCCCTGTCGCTCCATCCCGCGCCGGCAGCCAGGGTCCTAATCTCCAGGGCGAACTCCTGGGTGCTCCTCGTCTCCTGCCTCAGATGGAAGAGGCGCTCACCCGTCGCTCTACCCTCGGGCGGGTGGTCGAAGACTGCCCGTAAACGGCGGGTGAACTCCTCAAACTGGTGCAACGCCGCATCTCCCTCTCTCCACACAGCATTGGCCCACTCCAGGGCTTACCTCGGTGAGGCACGAGACGAGGGCGGACACCCTCTCATGGCCCGATGGAGCCGGGTGGACGGTGGCCAGGTATAGCTCCAGTTGAAGTAGGAACTCCAGGCAGTTCGCAGTCTCTCCGTCGTACTCCTGGGGCAGGGAGGAACAAATCCCACTGGAACCAGGTGGAAAATGGGCGCTCAGAGAAGACTACGGTTGTGGGTCGCTGGAAGATGGAGGATCAGCGATGGCTAGAAGGTCGGAGACTTCAACCGCCGAACGCCGCCCGAACAAGGAGAGGGACCAACCTCGGCAGAAGTCGTGACAACTATATTGTAAACAATTTTTGGAGGGAAATTCTATTGTTTTATACTAATACAATTGCTCAGAGAAAAACATTTTGTTGAACAAGAAATAATAATACAATAAAACAAATATTATTGTTCCTCCTGTTTTCAATACTCTAGCACACTGGTGTTTCTGGCCAAAGAGCTTTATTTTTATGTCATCTTTATTATAATATTTTTTTACCTTAATTAAACTAGGAAAGTCAGTTAAGAACAAATTCTTATTTACAATGACGGCCTACCCCGACCAAACGCTAACCTGGACGATGCTGGACCAATTGTGCACCGCCCTATGGGACTCCCAATCACTGCCGGTTGTGATACAGCCGGGAATCAAACCAGGGTCTGTAGTGATGCCTCTAGCACTGAGATGCAGTGCCCTAGACCGCTGTGTCACTCGGAAGCCCCATCTGACAAAAGCACCGTCTAGTTTAATAAATGGCATTGGTACTTGGATTGGAACATGTACTATGGTCAGGTGACATGAAAATAGAGCTTTTTGGCCAGACACACCAGTCGTGGGTTTGCTGTTGACAAACAGAAGCATATGCAGAAAAGTACCTGCTACCTACCTACAGTAAAATATGGTGATGGATCTTTGATGTTATGGAGCCATTTTTCTTCCACTGGTCCTGGGGCCCTTGTTCAGGTCAACGGCATCATGAACTTTACCAACTCCCTGTATATTTTATCCAAAAACCTGGTTGGCTCTGCCAGGACACTGAAATTTGGCCACAAGTGGATCTTCCAGCAATACAATAACCCCAAGAACTAATCAAAATCCACAAAGAAATGGTTTATTAAGCACAAAATAAACATTTTGCACTGGCCATCTCATGCTCCAGACTTGAAACCCGTTGAAAGCCTGTGGTTCGATTAGAGGGCAGTCCATAAGAGCAGATGAAGGATATCAAGGATCTGGAAAGATTCTGTATGGAGGAATGGTCTAAGATCCCTCCCAGTTTGTTCTCCAATATCATAATACATTTTAGAAAAAGGCTCAGTGTTGGTATCCTTGTGAGCGGAGGGTGCTAGAGTACTGAAAACAGTGGTGACAATATTATTACTATTTTTGTATTTTATTATTATTATTATGAAACACTTTTTTTTATACCCCTTTTTCTTCCCAATTTCGTGAAATCCAATTGGTAGTTAGTCTTGTCGTATCGTTGCAACTCCCGTAAGGACTCGTGAGATGCGAAGGTCGAGAGCCATGCTTCCTCCGAAACACGACCCCGCCAAGCTGCACTGCTTCTTGACACACTGCTCGCTTAACCCGGAAGCCAGGTGTGCATGCGCCTGGCCCGCCACAGGAGTCGCTAGAGCGCGATGGGACACGAACGTCTCGGCCGGCCAAACACTCCCCTAACCCAGACGACGCTGGGCCAATTGTGCATTGCCTCTTGGGTCTCCTGGTCGGATCTATAGTGATGCCCCGGGTGACAAAAATGTTGACCCATTTATATTTTTTTGCTCATCTTTATTTATTAAGGTTGCCAATAATTATGGACCTAGGTTGCTATGAATTTATGCATCAAAGTAAAATACAGTAAAGTCACACATGATTAGGGAAATAATCGATACAGTTACATATCGGGATATTATTTTAGAGAATACTGTATATTGTAGAGTTTTGACAATATTGCAATGTTACTTTTGCGCTATGTGGCTGTACCTATTCCAAAACTCCAGTATTTTTCCTTCACAGCTTATTCACCATTGTCTTTTTAAATAAGGAGCCAATTGGTTTTCAGCACTTTTATTTCAATGACTGATCAAAACTCGTTTTGTCGTGGCTTTCTCTTGTCCCTCTGCCTCAGACATTCTGTATGGTGAACAATATGTTTGGGTCATCAAATTGTAAAAAAAAAGCACAGTATTGAATTGCAATACATATAGAATTGTGCCAATTGTGAGAATTTCAATGCATATCATAGTATCGTGATATCGTATCGTGAGGTCCCTGGCAATTTCCAGCCCTAATAGTCACATGACAGCCTACTGTACGTATTGACATATGCAGACACAAAATAGTTTGACGTTTGGAAAATGAAACGTTCAAACCTCCCATAACCAAGGCTATGGTAGGCGGCTCTTCTTTCCACAGCTTGATGGATGTTTCTCATTTTAAGACCTCTCATCTCTGAAAAGCTATTTTGGTGGGGAGACACTCCTCCAGTGATTTCTACACTGACAATAGAAGCAACATGAACAGATGAACACTCAACAACAACAATAAAATGTATGTGATATTGCAGTGGAACAGTGCATTCGAGAGGTATTCAGACCCCTTGACTTTTTCCACATTTTATTCTAAAATGGATGAAATTGATTGTTTTGCCTCATCAATCTACACACAATACCCGATAATGACACAGCAAAAACAGGTGAAATATCACATTTACATAAGTTTTCTGACCCTTTACTCAGTACTTTGTTGAAGCACCTTTGGCAGCGATTACAGCAGTCTTCTTGGGTATGACGCTACCAGCTTGGCACACCTGTATTTGGGGAGTTTGAAATCATAATCAAATCAAATGTCATTGGTCACATACACCTATTTAGCAGATGTTATTATGGGTGTAGCAAAATGCTTGTGTTCCAAGCTCCAACAATGCAGTGTGTCTAACAATTCACAACAATACACACATCTAAAAGTAAAAGAATGGAATTAAGAAATATATAAATATTAGGATGAGCAATGTCAGAGTGGCATTGACTAAAATACAGTAGAAAAGAATACAGTACATACATATGAAATGAGTAAAATATGTAAACATTATTAAAGTGAGTAGTGTTCCATTATTAAAGTGACCAGTGATTCCATGTCTATGTATATGGGGCAGCAGACTCTAAGGTGCAGAGTTGAGTAACCGGGTTGTAGCCGGCAAGTGATGTCTATTTAAGTCTGTTGGCCCTAAGATAGAAGCTGCTTTTCAGTCTCTCAGTCCCAGCTTTGATGCATCTGTACTGAGCTCAACTTCTGGATGGTAGCGGAGTGAACAGGCCGGGACTTGGGTGCTTGATGTCATTGATTATTTTTTTGGCCTTCCTGTGACATTGGGTGCTGTAGGTGTCCTGGAGGGCAGGCAGTGTGCCCCCGGTGATGCATTGGGCAGACCCCTTCTGATGTGGGCGGAGCAGTTGCCTTGTCAGGCGGTGATACAGCCCGACAGGATGCTCTCAATTGTCCATCTGTAAAGGTTTTTGAGAGTCTTAGGGGCCAATCCGAATTTCTTCAGCCTTCTGAGGTTGAAAAGGCCATATTGCGCCTTCTTCACCACACTGTCTGCGTGGGTGGACCATTTCAAATTGTCAGTGATGTGTACGCCAGAGAACTTGAAGCTTTCCACCTTCTTCACTGCGGTCCTGTCGATGTGGATAGAGTCGTGCTCACTCTGCTGTTTCCACGATCAGCTCCTTCATTTTGTTGACGTTGCGGGAGAGGTTATTTACCTGGCATCGCTCTGCCAGGGCCCTCACCTCATCCCTGTAGGCTGTCTCGTCATGGTTGAACAGGGAGTACAGGAGGGGGCTGAGCACGCACCCTTGTGGGGCCCTTGTGTAGCGGAACAGCAAAGTGGATCGGTTGTTTCCTGCCTTCACTACCTGGGGGCAGCCATTCAGGAATTCCAGGACCCAGTTGCACGGGGAATTCCAGGACCCACTTGCTTCAATATGTCCACCATTGTTCCTGTACCCAAGAAAGCAAGGGTAACTGAACTATATAACTATCGCCCTGTAGCACTCACTTCTGTCATCATGAAGTGCTTTGAAAGGCTAGTAAAGAATCATATCACCTCTACCTTACCAAACACCCTAGACCCACTTCAACTTGCATACCGCCCCAATAGATCCACAGACGATACAATCACCATCACACTGCACACTGCCCTATCCCATCTGAACAAGAGGAATGCATATGTAAGAATGCTGTTCATTGACTATAGCTCAGCCTTCAACACCATAGTATCCTTCAAGCTCATCATTAACTCGGGACCCTGGGTCTGAACCCCGCCCTGTGCAACTGGGTCCTGGACTTCCTGATAGGCTGCCCCATGGAAGCCTCCAACTCAATCATTAAGTTTGCATATGACACAACAGTAGTAGGCCTGATTACCAACAATGATGAGACAGCCTACAGGGAGGAGGTGAGGGCCCTGGTGGAGTGGTGCCAGGTAAATAACCTCTCCCTCAACGTCAACAAAATGAAGGAGCTTATCGTGGACGTCAGGAAACAGCAGAGGGAGCACGCCTCTATCCACATTGATGGGACCGCAGTGAAGAAGGTGAAAAGCTTCAGATTCTTTGGCGTACACATCACTGACTAAATTGGTCCTCCCACACAAACTGTGTGGTGATGAAGTCGCAACACCACCTTTTCAACCTCAGGAGGCTGAAGAAATTTGACTTGGCCCCTAAGACCCTCACAAACATTTACAGATGCACAATTGAGAGCATCCTGTCAGCCTGTATCACCGCTCAGTATGGCAACAGCATTGCCAGCTCTCCAGAGCGTGGTGCGGTCTGCCCAATGCATTACCGGGAGCATACTGCCTGCCCTCCAGGACATCTACAGCATTCGATTTCACAGGAAGGCCAAAACCATTATCAAGGACATCAACCACCCGAGCCACGGCCTGTTCACTCTGCTACCATCTTGAAGGCGAAGTCAGTACAGGTGCATCAAAGCTGGGACCGAGAGAATGAAAACAGCTTCTATCTCAAGGCCATCGGACTGTTAAATAGCCATCACTAGCTGTTTACCACCCGGTTACTCAACCCCGCACCTTAGAGGCTGCTGCCCCGTATACAAAGACATGGAATCACTGGTCACTTTAATAATGTTTACATACTGTTTTACTGATTTCATATGCATATACTGTATTCTATTCTACTATATTTTAGTCAATGCCACTCCGACATTGCTCATCCTAATATTTATATATTTCTTCATTCCATTCTTTTACTTTGAGATTTGTGTGTATTGTTGTGAATTGTTAGACACTACTGCACAGTTGAGCTAGGAACACAAGCATTTCCCTACACCTGCTGTTACTTTTTTATATGTATTTTTTATTTATTTAGTAAATGTTTTCTTAAATCTATTTCTTGAACTGCACTTGGTTAAGGGCTTGTAAGTAAGCATTTCACGGTAAGGTGTACCTGTTGTATTCGGCGTATGTGACAAATACAATTTCGTTTTATTTGACCTGCAATAACATTGTGACCAATACATTTGATTTGAACTGGGACTGGATACATATCGCTCTGATTTGTATTTCAAACAACATTGTTGTGTATTTTAAATGTTTCATAATTACTGCATCAAATATACATTTGTATCAGATGCTTACATGACACCAGAAGAGAGTGCATCATCAATTATTTATTCCAAACCAATCCCATTCAAAATTAAATATTGCACAATTTTGGCTGTGCATGTTCGCTCAAAACATAACAAAAAGGCACCTGACTGTCAAAAATTCAGAGGATACTTTATGGAGTGGGGAAAGAAATACCACTTCAATACTCCAATTGCCACCCTTATATGACAGGGACTTAGTTGAGGGGTTGTGGAGTGCAGTGATTTAAAATGTCTTTCAGGAGAACCAAATGGGTCTCAAATGGCCAGATGCACTATCTTTCTCTAAAACAGCCTCTCCCTTCTCACTCTGTATGGGCTGCTACACCATCCCTTTTATTACACAGCCCCAGATTATTGCAGGGGCTTACCGGGGATGAAGCCCCAGGGCCCAAGAGAAACAAATATATAAATATATCGAGGAAATATATGCTGCATATATTATATTGTATATATACAGCATATATTATATATGTAGTAAATATTTGATATTTTTTCACTGTAACCACCAACCAGGAAGACTCTCTGTGTCGACAGCCTGCTGCTGCCTCCTTCCGCTCTGCTAATCATCAGATGGTGGGAGGAGGTTACCCATGTGGGTAACTGGGGGGCCCTGCCTTGTTTGGGAAACTATATATATATATATATATATATATATATATATATATATATATATATATATATATATACAGTGCCTTGCGAAAGTATTCGGCCCCCTTGAACTTTGCGACCTTTTGACACATTTCAGGCTTCAAACATAAAGATATAAAACTGTATTTTTTTGTGCAGAATCAACAACAAGTGGGACACAATCATGAAGTGGAACGACATTTATTGGATATTTCAAACTTTTTTAACAAATCAAAAACTGAAAAATTGGGCGTGCAAAATTATTCAGCCCCTTTACTTTCAGTGCAGCAAACTCTCCAGAAGTTCAGTGAGGATCTCTGAATGATCCAATGTTGACCTAAATGACTAATGATGATAAATACAATCCACCTGTGTGTAATCAAGTCTCCGTATAAATGCACCTGCACTGTGATAGTCTCAGAGGTCCGTTAAAAGTGCAGAGAGCATCATGAAGAACAAGGAACACACCAGGCAGGTCCGAGATACTGTTGTGAAGAAGTTTAAAGACTGATTTGGATACAAAAAGATTTCCCAAGCTTTAAACATCCCAAGGAGCACTGTGCAAGCGATAATATTGAAATGGAAGGAGTATCAGACCACTGCAAATCTACCAAGACCTGGCCGTCCCTCTAAACTTTCAGCTCATACAAGGAGAAGACTAATCAGAGATGCAGCCAAGAGGCCCATGATAACTCTGGATGAACTGCAGAGATCTACAGCTGAGGTGGGAGACTCTGTCCATAGGACAACAATCAGTCGTATATTGCACAAATCTGGCCTTTATGGAAGAGTGGCAAGGAGAAAGCCATTTCTTAAAGATATCCATAAAAAGTGTTGTTTAAAGTTTGCTACAAGCCACCACGGAGACACACCAAACATGTGGAAGAAGGTGCTCTGGTCAGATGAAACCAAAATTGAACTTTTTGGCAACAATGCAAAATGTCATGTTTGCCGTAAAAGCAACACAGCTCATCACCCTGAACACACCATCCCCACTGTCAAACATGGTGGTGGCAGCATCATGGTTTGGGCCTGCTTTTCTTCAGCAGGGACAGGGAAGATGGTTAAAATTGATGGGAAGATGGATGGAGCCAAATACAGGACCATTATGGAATGGTGGAGTCCTGATGGAGTCTGCAAAAGACCTGAGACTGGGACGGAGATTTGTCTTCCAACAAGACAATGATCCAAAACATAAAGCAAAATCTACAATGGAATGGTTCAAAAATAAACATATCCAGGTGTTAGAATGGCCAAGTCAAAGTCCAGACCTGAATCCAATCGAGAATCTGTGGAAAGAACTGAAAACTGCTGTTCACAAATGCTCTCCATCCAACCTCACTGAGCTCGAGCTGTTTTGCAAGGAGGAATGGGAAAAAATGTCAGTCTCTCGATGTGCAAAACTGATAGAGACATACCTCAAGTGTCTTACTGCTGTAATCGCAGCAAAAGGTGGCGCTACAAAGTATTAACTTAAGGGGGCTGAATAATTTTGCACGCCCAATTTTTCAGTTTTTGATTTGTTAAAAAAGTTTGAAATATCCAATAAATGTCGTTCCACTTCATGATTGTGTCCCACTTGTTAATGATTCTTCACAAAAAAATACAGTTTTATATCTTTATGTTTGAAGCCTGAAATGTGGCAAAAGGTCGCAAAGTTCAAGGGGGCCGAATACTTTCGCAAGGCACTGTATAAACACACAGTATTTGATACACTGCCGATTTTGCAGGTTTTCCTACTTACAAAGCATGTAGAGGTCTGTAATTTTAATCATAGGTACACTTCAACTGTGAGAGACGAAATCTAAAACACAAATGCAGAAAATCACATTGTATGATTTTTAAGTAATACATTAGCATTTTATTGCATGACATAAGTATTTGATCACCTACCAACCAGTAAGAAGTTCGGCTCTCACAGACCTGTTAGTTTTTTTTTAAGAATCCCTCCTGTTCTCCACTCATTATCTGTATTAACTGCACCTTTTTGAACTTGTTACCTGTATAAAAGACACCTGTCCACACACTCAATCAAACAGACTCCAACCTCTCCACAATGACCAAGACCTGTATAAGGACATCAGGGGTAAAATTATAGACCTGCACAAGGCTGGGATGGGCTACTGGACAATAGGCAAGCAGCTTGGTGAGAAGGCGACAACTGTTGGGGCAATTATTAGAAAATGGAAGAAGTTCAAGATGACGGTCAATTACCCTCGGTCTGGGGCTCCATGCAAGATCTCACCTCGTGGGGCATCAATGATCATGAGGAAGGTGAGGGATCAGCCAAGAACTACACGGCAGGACCTGGTCAATGACCTGAAGAGAGCTCGAACCACAGTCTCAAAGGAAACCATTAGTAACACACTACGCCGTCATAAATTAAAATCTTGCAGCGCACGCAAGGTCCCCCTGCTCGGGCCAGCGCATGTCCAGGCCCATCTGAAGTTTGCCAATAACCATCTGGATGATGGAGGAATGGGAGAAGGTCATGTGGTCTGATGAGACAAAAATAGAGCTTTTTGGTCTAAACTCCACTTGCCGTGTTTGGAGGAAGAAGAGGGATGAGTACAACCCCAAGAACACCATCCCAACCGTGAAGCATGGAGGTGGAAACATCATTCTTTGGGGATGCTTTTCTGCAAAGGGGACAGGACGTCTGCACCGTATTGAGGGGAGGATGGATGGGGCCATGTATCGCAAGATCTTGGCCAACAACCTCCTTCCCTCAGTAAGAGCATTGAAGTTGGGTCGTGGTTGGGTCTTCCAGCATGACAATGACCCGAAACACACAGCCAGGGCAAGTAAGGAGTGGCTCCGTAAGAAGCATCTCAAGGTCCTGGAGTGGCCTAGCCAGTCTCCAGACCTGAACCCAATAGAAAATCTTTGGAGGGAGCTGAAAGTCCGTATTGCCCAGCGACAGCCCCGAAACCTGAAGGATCTGGAGAAGGTCTGTATGGAGGAGTGGGCCAAAATCCCTGCTGCAGTGTGTGCAAACCTGGTCAAGAACTACAGGAAACGTCAAATACTTGTTCTCCCCACTGTATATATATATATATATATATATATATATATATATAGTATATGCAGTCGTGGCCAAAAGTTTTGAGAATGACACAAATATTAATTTCCACAACGTTTACTGCTTCAGTGTCTTTACATATTTTTGTCAGATGTTACTATGGAATACTGAAGTATAATTACAAGCATTTCATAAGTGGCAAAGGATCTTATTGACAATTACATGAAGTTGATGCAAAGAGTCGATATTTGCAGTATTGACCCTTCTTTTTCAAGACCTTTGCAATCCTCCCTGGCATGCTGTCAATCAACTTCTGGGCCACATCCTGACTGATGGCAGCCCATTCTTGCATAATCAATGCCTGGAGTTTGTCAGAAGTTGTGGGTTTTTGTTTGTCCACCCGCCTCTTGAGGATTGACCACACGTTCTCAATGGGTTAAGGTCTGGGGAGTTTCCTGTCCATGGACCCAAAATATCAATGTATTGTTCCCCGAGCCATTTAGTTATCACTTTTGCCTTATGGCAAGGTGCTCCATCATGCTGGAAAAGGCATTGTTCGTCACCAAACTGTTCCTGGATGGTTGGGAGAGTTGCTCTAGGAGGATGTGTTGGTACCATTCTTTCAATTTATTCATGGCTGTGTTCTTAGGCAAAATTGTGAGTGAGCCCACTCCCTTTGCTGAGAAGAAACCCCACACATGAATGATCTCAGGATGCTTTACTGTTGGCATGACACAGGACTGATGGTAGCGCTTACCTTGTCTCCTCCGGACAAGCTTTTTTTTGGATGCCCCAAACAATCGGAAAGGGGAGTCATCCGAGAAAATGTCTTTACCCCAGTGCTCAGCAGTCCAATCCCTGTACCTTTTGCAGAATATCAGTCAGTCCCTGATGTTTTTCTTGGAGAAAAGTGGCTTCTTTGCTGCCCTTTTTGACACCGGGCCATCCTCCAAAAGTCTTTGCCTCACTGTGCATGCAGATGCACTCACACCTGCCTGCTGCCATTCCTGAGCAAGCTCTGTACTGGTGGTGCCCCGATCCCTCAGCTGAATCAACTTTAGGAGACGGTCCTGGCGCTTGCTGGACTTTCTTGGGCACCCTGAAGCCTTCTTCACAACAATTGAACCACTTTCCTTGAAGTTCTTGATGATCCGATAAATTGTTGATCTAACTGGCAGCAATATCCTTGCCTGTGAAGCCCTTTTTGTGCAAAGCAATGATGACGGCACGTGTTTCCTTGCAGGGAACCATGATTGACAGAGGAAGAACAATGATTCCAAGCACCACCCTCCTTTTGAAGCTTCCAGTCTGTTATTCGAACTCAATCAGCATGACAGAGTGATCTCCAGCCTTGTCCTCGTCAACACTCACACCTGTGTGATGGGATGGCATATCGCTGCAGAATCCTGTGGTAGCCATGCTGGTTAAGTGTGCCTTGAATTCTAAATAAATCACAGACAGTGTAACCAGCAAAGCACCCCCACACCATCACACCTTATCCTCCATGCTTCACAGTGGGAACCACACATGCGGAGATCATCTGTTCACCTACTCTGCGTCTCACAAAGACACAGCGGTTAGAACCAAACATTTCTAATTTGGACTCATCCGAGCCAAGGACAGATTTCCACCAGGCTAATGTCCATTGCTCATGTTTGTTGGCCCAAGCAAGTCTCTTCATCTTGTTGGTCTCCTTTAGTAGTGGTTTCCTTGCAGCAATTTGACCCTGAAGGCCTGATGCAGTCGCCTCTGAACTGTTGATGATGAGATGTGTCTGTTTCTTGTACTCTGTGAAGCATTTATTTGGGGTGCAATTTCTGAGGCTGGAAATTCTAATGAACTTATCCTCTGCAGCAGAGGTACATCTGGGTCTTCGTTTCCTGTGGCGGTCCTCAGGAGAGCTAGTTTCATCATAGCTCTTGATGGTTTTTGTGACTGTACAGTTCTTGACATTTTCCGGATTGACTGACCTTCGTTTCTTAAAGTAATGATGGACTGTCATTTCTCTTTGCTTATTTGAGCTATTATTGCCACAATATGGACGTGGTGTTTTAACAGATAGGGCTATCTTCTGTATACCACCCCTACCTTGTCACAACACAACTGATTGGCTCAAACTCATTAAGAAGGAAAGAAATTCCACAATTTCCACTTTTAACAAGATTACCTCATGAAGCTGGTTGAGAGAATGCCAAGAGTTTGCAAAGCTGTCATCAAGGCAAAAGGTGGCTACTTTGAAGAATCTCAAATATATTTTGATTTGTTTAACACTTTTTGGTTATTACATGATTCCATGTGTGTTATTTCATAGTTTTGACGTCTTCACTATTATTCTACAATGTAGAAAATAGTAAAAATAAAGAAAAACCCTTGAATGAGTAGGTGTGCCCAAACTTTTGACTGGTACTGTATTTTTGCCTCCTAAAATAATACAGTTTCTGTGTTTCGCTTCAGTGGCCTGTGCTATTGTTTGTTTGAATTCAAGACCAGATTGATGTCAGTCTTTCAGTGTCAGAGTAGCCACTCATTCCGGTAATTTGTGTGTGTGTGTGTGTGTGGGAGCCCCCCTGTGAAAATATGACACAATCAGTAAGGATTCACTACGCAGAACACCCATCAATCCAGCAGCTAATTACAAAGTGTCCAAATATAACCAGTAGGCCATACTTAACTGTCCTAGTATGTGTACTCTAATTTACTACTAGGCCCTAAAGCATTACTCAGTGCCTCCGCTTGAGGGTTTTTCAGCCAGAGGGTGTCCTACAGTTAAACTCAACTATGGTTTAACCCGCTATTGGTATTCAGTAGAGTGTCTGCACTTTTTTGAATTGCTACAATCACATAAATGTGTTCGTTTAGCAAAGTACAATGTAAAAGAATGTAGACCAGAATAAATGTGAGAGATGGTTACTGAAGATATATGGAACAAGTTAAGTAATCTGAAGCATAGTATATGGGGCAAATGTTAAGTCAGAGATTAAGTGTTTGCAAACATTCCATTTTAATACTGTATCTTTACATTCTTTGTTCATATCGATATGAAATAACTACATTTGCTGTCTTTTACAGACTGAATATACTGAGCAGCAGGTGCTCCATTATAAAAAATACATGCTCTATTGAACCCATTTTGGCTTCTGCCCAAGTAATGATTTGAAACAGCAAAATAGTTTGGATAAGAGAGATTTATTTTCTTCCAGACTTTCTTTGTCCTCATTGGTAGTGTGTGGTTGGGGTGAGCTGTTTCCATCTGTGGGCAGGGTGCACTAGGTGGGCAGGATGCACTACGTGGGCAGATACTGCTGGGTGTTAGGGTGTGGGTGGATTCCTATCCTTTCTGTGGGGGTGGATGGAACCAAAGGGTTCCTCGCTACCTCTGCATTTCAGTTGAGAGTTCCTCATCTCCCAAAACTCAGAGCTACCTTCCACTTTATCTGAGTTTCTTAGAAATGTCTTGTAATTTTATAAATCAGAGAAAATTATAAACGTATGATTTTACGGTAAAAGGCAATACGATTTTCACCACTGGGCATCAAGGCATTTTCACAAGGTATAATATCATTGTCACAATGTATGTAATGTTCAAATCTATCACTCTAAAAAAACAATGAAAACCACAATGGACAACTTCAATGATAAAAGATTCAAAGCATTTATAGAGGAAATGGATACGATGGTCATTGGAGAAAATGACTAATTCTCCCTGAGTGTTTCAGACTGAGATTCTGGTGGGTGACAGTCAGATCTTCAAAGGTTGCTTCAGGAGGGAGGGGATTAATAGCTCACAGCAGATAGGACCTGGCTAACATCCTCTCTTAACACCAGGGACACCTGCTCTGAGTGTGCTACTATATAAACCTTAACACCAGGGACACCAGCTCTGGGTGTGCTACTCTCTAAACCAGGGATCATCAACTAGATTTAGCCATGAGACAATTTTGTCTTGAGTGGATGGTCGGGGGGACGGAACATAATTACAAATAATTTGTACACTGTAAATTGAGCGCAAGAAGCCCAAACAGACACAATATTTGACTAAAACATAATCATTTTAAATCTTGCTTACATTTGTATACAATCTCTATGCGTGGCAATACTTGGGAACAGATTTCCGAAATTAAAATCACTTGGAGCTGATTTCCTGGTGTTTTTAGTCTTTTATGCACCAAAGTTTTTTGTTTTGCTCAGAAAACTTGGGGAGTCAAATATAACCACTCGCGGGCCAAATTCAGGCTGCTCTAAACCTTCCGACTGCCCTGAGTGTGCTAGTTTTTAAACCTTCCCCCTCTGTGGTCCCCCCTTAATAAAGTCCTTGTAGGTTTGGACAAAAGGGTAAGTGTGCGCCAGGTGGCTCAAATTGACAGAACAAAAATACAAACTTCTGCTCAAGAACAGAAATACAAACTTCAAGTCTCATCAGAGTGCATTTGGAAAGTATTCAGACCCCTTCACTTTTTCCAAATGGATGAAAAAATTGTAATTCCCCATCAATCTATACACAATACCCCATAATGACAAAGCAAAAACAGGTTTTTAGAAATGTTTGCTAATTTGTATTAAAAAAAACAGAAATCCCTTATTTGAGTATTCTGACACTTTGCTATGAGAAATTGAGCTCAGGTGCATCCTGTTACCATTGATCATCCTTGAAATGTTGCTACAACTTGATTGGAGTCCAGCTGTGGTAAATTGAATTGATTTGACATGATTTTCCCAGGCACACACCTGTCTATATAAGGTCCCACAATTGACAGTCTATGTCAGAGCAAAAACCAAGCCATGAGGTCAAAGGAATTGTCCGTAGAGATCTGAGAAAGGATTGTGTCGAGGCACAGATCTGGGGAAGAGTACCAAAAAATGACTGCAACATTGAAGGTCCCCAAGAGCCCAGTGGCCTCAATCTGGCTTCCGTCATTCTTAATTGGAAGAAGTTTGGAACCACCAAAACTCTTCCTAGAGCTGCCCACCCGGGCCAAACTGAGCAAGCGGGAGTGAAGGGCCTCGGTCTGGGAGATGACCAAGAGCTTGATAGTCACACTGACAGAGCTCCAGAGTTCCTCTGTAGAGATGGGAGAACCTTCCAGAAGGTCAATCATCTGCAACACTCAACCAATCAGGCCTTTACGTTAAAGTGGCCAGACAGAAGCCACTCCTCAGTAAAAGGCACATGACAACCCCCAGGGAGTTTGCCAAAAGGCACCTAAAGACTCTCAGAACATGATAAACAAGATTCTCTGGTCTTATGAAACCAAGATTGAACTCTTTGGCCAAGCGTCACGTATGGAGGAAACCTGGCACCATCCCTACAGTGAAGCTTGGTATTGGCAGAATCATGCTGTGGGGATTATTTTCAGTGGCAGGGACTGGGAGACTTGTCAGGATCGAGGGAAAAACGAATGGAGCAAAGTACAGAGAGATCCTTGATGAAAACCTGCTCCATAGTGCTCAGGACCTCAGACTGGGGCCAAGGTTCACCTTCCAACAGGACAACGACCTTAATCACACAGCTAGACAACGCAGAAGTGGCTTCGGGACTAGTCTCTGAATGTCCTTGAATGGCCCAGCCAGAGCCCAGACTTGAACCGGATCAAACATCTCTGGAGAGACATGAAATTGCCTGTGCAGCAATGCTCCCCTTCCAACCTGACAGAGCTTGAGAGGATCTGCAGAGAAGAATGAGAGAAATTCCCCCAAAACAGGTATGCCAAGCTTGTAACGTCATACCCAGGAAGACTCGAGGCTGTAATCGCTGCTAACGGTGCTTCCACAAATTACTGAGTAAAGAGTGAATACTTGTGTAAATGAGATATTTCCGTTTTTTATTTTTTTTATACATTTGAAAAAAAAATCTAATTACCTGTTTTTGTGTTGATTGAGGATTGGGGGGGAAAAACTATTAAATCCATTTTAGAATTAGTCTGTAACGTAACAAAATGTAGAAAAAGTGAAGGGTTCTGAATACTTTCCGAATGCACTGTAAGTGCTATTATCTACAAGGTTCCCTGATCGACATGTAGTAGAAGAAAAAAAAATGCAGTGGATTAGGTCATGTTTTAGAAATCTAGCTAATACTTATCATACACTTTACCTCTCAATAGGTTATATTTCCCTAAAGGTTGAACCTCAAATTGAAAGACTAGTAGGCTATGAAAACAAATTGAAAACTGGTGAACAATAAATTAGCTAAATTCCCTTTGTGTATTGGTCTGAAGAACCTTCACAAATAAATCAACTTGCAAGCTGTGGTCATGGTTCCACATGTAAAGCTACAATTGTTATTAGGGTCATTAACATTGACTCAATACTAATTTATGTTATTCTACCTCATTCTGTGCCAATATGATCAAATGGAATTGTTAAAACATTAAAACAAATAGGAAACATTAGGTTTCAACATGGCACCACTGTGGGTGCTCAAGTCTGAAAAACAAATGGAAATCGAAAAATAATGTCTCATAATTATTGAAGGTTGAGCTATTTCTGAATTGAGTTGGGCACTTATTTTTTCCCATTATTGTTGAGGAAATATTTATTCATGTATATCCTGAGGGTTTTCCTTAATAAAGGCTTAACTACAGAAAGGATAACTCTGAATACTATATCAATATTTAGTTTAACATTTGATGAAGAAATGTTTCATTGAATAGCCTGTGGGTGATGAATATCAGTAAAACATGTTTATATTTGGTCAATAAAATACTAACCATCCACTCATTATCCATTCCTGTACCATGACTGAAAGGTAAAGCTTATTGTTTGCAGGTTCAACTCTCCCTACAATCTCCTTTTTTGGAGAGACATTAGTCCTTATTTATCCTTGAACCATGCTGAGGTTGTACAGAAATATGTGGGGAAAAAACAAAATGGATGAACTTGCAAATTGACCAGCTAAAACGGAAAGTCACCACTTGACAGCTGAGCAGGTAAAACAGGATGAAAATCTAAAGATGCTGACTAACTCAGAAAAAACTTGATAGGCAGTGAGTTTCTACTTGACTATTCAGTAGAAAGTGGTCTTGGATAAAAGAGTTTCATAATCATCACTTTCTACCATAACGCCACCTGCAAACGCCACAGGCGAAAACAGTTCCTCCATGACTCACTCAACACATTTCTACATTGTGGTCACAATTACATTTACATAAATTAAACTGACCTAAATTATCTATAGGGAAGGCATATTGGTCTTCATATGAAATAGCAAGATTGTCCTTTTTGGCTGCACACCCAAAGATGCTTGTGAAGTTGGTCTGACCAGGCCTGCTGTGAAGCGTTCCGATCTGTGGCCCACAGGCATTTCACTGGCTAGGCCTAACTCAGTTCTGTTATCACAGAGTAGAAATCAACAGCTATGTCCTCAGTCCTCTGGCTCCATTTAAAATCCACTGATGCTGACCTAAACCCATTACGGGCAATGAACACAAAGAGCCCTGGCTCAGATGATAGGATTAAAACTAGGACCATGCAGTCAGTGTCCTTGGTATCCTTTCAGGAGGAGCCCCTCTCAGCAATGTCACGTATGAGATTCTGATCTGGTCCAATCTAATTGAGTGTAGCCACTCCTCTCAACCCTTTAATCTACTTTATGGATGAACTGACGCCAGACTTAGGAGACATACTGTAGTATGCTATGATTTCTGATATGGTGTTATTTTGAAATGTCTGTGGTCTGTGTTGTGTTGCTGTTGACTCTGTTCTTCCCCACAGATGACTGAAATAAAATAATGATTAAAATGTTGAACTTCTGAAATAACTCAAATGGATATCAAAATGATGATCGTTAACACTTCAGTGCACATACTCCCAACGAGAAGTCTCAACATACAGTATGTACTGTGTAATGACATCAAATAATAAAATCAAATACAAGGGCAACTGAGCTGGACACTTACCAGGTGAATGAGAATGTCGACATATTTGTTCATCCAAGTTCAAAGGCACTTAAATCTTAGTCTTACCCATTCACCCTCTGAATGGCACATATTCACAATCCATGTCTCAATTGTCTCAGAGTTTAAAAATCCTTCTTTAACTTTTCCCCTTCATCTACACTGATTGAAGTGGATTTAACAGGTGACATCAATAAGGGATTATAGCTTTCACCTGGATTCACCTGGTCAGTCTATGTTTTTTATCTGATGGCTGAATGGTAAATAACATCTAGCCACTCGAGAGCACCCTTACCTGCCAATCTATAAATGATGTCTCTGTAATCTAGCATGGGTAGTTTTAACCTTAGCCTGCAGCTTTGATATTTGCAGAGAGAAGGACAGTGTACCGTATAGCCATACTCCCAAGTACTTGTATGACGTGACTACCTAAAGCTCTAAACCCTCAGAGTTAATAATTACACCAGTGGGGAGAGGGGCAATCTTCTTATCAAAGTTCATAACCTTTGTTTAGGAGGTGTTCAGAACAAGGTTAAGGGCAGAGAAAGATTGTTGGACACTAAGAAAGCTTTGTTGTAGAGCGTTTAACACCAGATCTGGGAAGGGGCCAGCTGAGAATAAGACTGTATCATCTGCATATAAATGGATGAGAGAGCTTCCCACTGCCTTGGCTTTGTTGTTGATGTAAATTGAGAAGAGTGTGGGGCTTAGGATCGAGCCTTGGGGTACTCCCTTGGTGACAGGCAGTGGCTGAGATAGCAGATGTTCTGACTTTATACACTGCACTCTTTGAGAGGGGTAAGCAGCATACCACCCTGCATACCACTGCTGGCTTGCTTCTGAAGCTAAGCAGGGTTGGTCCTGGTCAGTCCCTGGATGGGAGACCAGATGCTGCTGGAAGTGGTGGAGGGCCAGTAGGGGGCACTATTTCCTCTGGTCTAAAATAAATAAATATATATCCCAATGCCCCAGGGCAGTGATTGGGGACACTGTGTAGGGTGTCGTCTTTCGGATGGGAC
Source organism: Oncorhynchus mykiss (assembly GCF_057628025.1). Taxonomy (NCBI): domain Eukaryota; kingdom Metazoa; phylum Chordata; class Actinopteri; order Salmoniformes; family Salmonidae; genus Oncorhynchus; species Oncorhynchus mykiss. The sequence goes on along the minus strand of NC_143035.1, from coordinate 3,143,501 downwards.
GTTAAGCGGGTGTCCTGACTCTCTGAGGTCATTAAAGATCCCATGGCACTTATCGTAAGAGTAGGGGTGTTAAACCCGGTGTCCTGGCTAAATTCCCAATCTGGCCCTCAAACCAACACAGTCGCCTAATAATCTCCAGTTAACAATTGGCTCATTCATCCCCCTCCTCTCCCCTGTAACTATTCCCCAGGTCGTTGCTGCAAATGAGAATGTGTTCTCAGTCAACTTACCTGGTAAAATAATGGATAAATAAATAAAAAATACTAAGCCAAAGACCCCTCAGAGACATCAATACTCCTAAGCCGGCCCACAAGAATGGAATGGTCTATTGTATCAAAATCTTTGACTAAGTCAATAAAAATAGCAGCACAATATTGCTTATAATCAAGGGCAATGGTGACATCATTTAGGACCACATCCATAACCTGAGTGGAAACCAGATTGCATATCAGAGAGAATACTGTAAAAAGCAAGTCAGCTGATTATTGACAAGTTTTTCCAACACTTTTGATAAACAAGGCAAAATGGGCCTATAACAGTTAGGATCAGCTTGATCTCCCCTTTAAATAAAGGATGCACAGTGGCTGCCTTCCAAACAATGGGAACCTCCCCAGAGAAGAGACAGATTAAAAAGGTCATAGATAGGCTTGGCGATGATAGGGGCAGCAACCTTAAAGAAGAAAGGGTCTAAACCATCCGACCCAGATTGTTTTTTGGGATCAAGTTTAAGGAGCTCCTTTAGCACCTCGAACTCAGTGACCGCCTGCAGGGAGAAACTTTGTAGCGGGGCAAGAGAAAAAGAGGGAGGAGCATTGGGTCTAGTCACATTAGAAGGGGTGGGAAATGTTGGTCGGGCAAGGAGGCATGGCTGAGTCAAATAGGAATCCTGACTTAATGAAGTGGTGATTAAATAGCTCAGCCATGTGCTCCTTTTCAGTAAAAACCACATCATCAACATTAAGGGACATGGGCAGCTGTGAGGTCATGGAAAGCTATGTGTTATGGAAAGAGCAGGTGTTCTTAAAGTTTTGTACACTTGTGTACATCTCGCTGGATTTCCATGCATTGTCAAGACCAGTCTGCAGCCTTGGGTAAGACAAAGGGGTGAGGGGTTTGTCTCTTTGTTAACAGCTGTTGCGCAATCTCTAATGTTAAGGAAGTCTCAAGTTTTTGCTTGCCTGAGTTAGAATACCTTGTGATTAGTGGCAGACCGTACTATTTACCAAGAGAGTTGTCATCTCTATTTTTCGTAGCTGTCTATATTTACCACCACAAACCGATGCTGGCACTAAGAATGAATTCAACGATCTGTATAAGGCCATAAGCAAACAAATGCACATCCAGATGCGACGCTTCTCGTGGCCTGTGATTTTATTGCAGGGCAACTGAAATCCGTTTTAGAAAATATTTACCAGCATGTCACCTGTGCAACTAGAGGTGATAAAACTCTAGATCACCTTTAGTCCACGCACACAACACTCTCCCTCGGCCTATCTTTGACAAATCTAATAACTCTATCCTTCTGATTCCTGCTTACAAGTAAAAAATCAAACAGGATTTAATAGTGGTTCGATGAAGCGAATGCAAAGCTACAGGTTTGTGTCGCTGGGACAGACTGGATTATGTTCTGGGATCCATATGATAACATTGAATTTACCACATCAGTCACCTGCTTCATTGATAACTGCACCAACGACATCGTCCCAGAAGTGACTGTGCTTACATAGGCCGATCAGAAGCCATGGATTACAGGCAACATACTCACTGAGCTAAAGGTTAGAGCTGCGGCTTTCAAGGAGTGGGGCACTGATCCGGATGCATTTAAGAAATCCCGCTCGAGCTCTGCCGAGCCAATAAACAGGCAAAGCGTCAATACAGGACTAAGATCGATTCCTACCATGCCGGTTCTGATGCTCGACAGATGTGGTAGGGCTTTCAAACTATCATGGATTACAAAGGGAACCCCAGCCGCAGGCTGCCAAGTGTCGCGAGCCTACCAAACGAGCTTAATGCCTTTATGCTCGTTTTGAGGCAAGCAACACTGAACCATGCATGAGTGCAACAGTTGTTCCAGACGACTGTGTGATTTCGTTCTCAGTAGCTAATGTAAGTAAGATGTTTAAACAGTGTCACAAACTGGCTCAAAGCCCGTAACAAAAGGGAGACAATCGTGGAGATAAGGAGTAACAAAATATATATTTATTAAATAAGTAACTAAGTATAATATACAATGGTGTGTGTAATCAGTAGTGTAAGTGAGTGTTTTGCATGCATGAATGTGATAATGAAGGGTGTTGAAAGGTGCCAAAGCAAACAACCAAAAGGCTACCAAGAAACACAACAAAATCTATAAAGGTGTCTGCATGGAGAGAGTCTCTTCCATGAATGTGGAAGAGGTCTATTTGTCCTGGGACACACCTGGCCCAGGTGTTTCCCATGTAGCTGACAACCCTCCCAACTCCGCCCACCGGCATCCTAATAAGGAAACAAGAACAAAGAGAGAATACGGCAGACAGAGTGGGAGGGTCATCACACCCCCCCCCCCCCCCCCCCCCCCCCATAAAACCGGGGACCAACAAGGGCCCCGGAACAACGACACAGCCTCTTCGTCCCAAATTGACACAGCCAATGCGTCCCAAATTGATGAGGGGTTATGTGCTCACACCTCCACCTGTCCCAGCCAACCTCCTCCTCCCCAGACCTCAGCAACCTTTACGCATAAGAAGCAATGTTTAAGAGGAAAGAACACAAGACCAGGAGGGAACAGACAGGAAAGAGAACATGACAACCCCAAACCATGGTCAGTCACATAAACATTCAGGAACATGGCACAAAAGACCACAACAGCTACAAACTCCAACGAAAAGAGCATCAGGGTCCTTCTTAATTTTTACAACAACTCCCAACGATTCAGTCACTTCCAACGATTCATAGTCACTTCCCAACGTAACAGAATTTCACTCATTTCAATCATTCAACCTTGTAGTGTTCAGCGATCTTCAACAGCTGTTCTTTAGTACATAATTCTAACAGTTCCTCTGATGGAAAGTGAATGAACTTGTCTACATGAGACACCATAGTCATAAGTAAATAATCTTACGCAACCCCTCTGCTGAGCACATCAGACCACAACCAGAGAAATGACAATCACCCTGAGCACCACAGGAGAGAGATGAGATACGGAGCTTCCCCAAAACCTACAATAACTCAACCCTAGTCTTCGTGCGGATTTGCGGTGGGAATTTACACACTGTAGCCCGCTGGCCACCAAGCCACGGATGTGCCCCCGAGACAACTGCTCAGTCCACAGACACCACACAAAAATAAAACATTTAACCATGCCCAACATGTCCAAAATTGAAACACGTCGCTAAGCCTATTAGGGGAAAAAGGCTATGGCTCCGGGTAGCAAGTTCCAATGCCCTACCCAAATCTCCCACCGAGGTACACAGCCGATTTACTCACCTCAGACCAGGGCCTGGAAACCAACCATTATACTCACTTCAATGCATCACACAAACCAAACAACAAAAGCAACCAATACTGGGCCTATCAAACTCAATCAAAATATGCAAACCAAACACGTACCTCCACGGTCTCCCAAACCAATATGTTCAAATATCCCGGATGAGCCCCCACTTGTCACGAACCGGCTCAAAGCCCTTAACAAAAGGGAGACAATCGTGGAGATAAGGAGTAACAAAATATATATTTATTAAATAAGTAACTAAGTATAATATACAATGGTGTGTGTAATCAGTAGTGTAAGTGAGTGTTTTGTATGCATGAATGTGATAATGAAGGGTGTTGAAAGGTGCCAAAGCAAACAACCAAAAGGCCACCAAGAAACACAACAAAATCTATAAAGGTGTCTGCATGGAGAGAGTCTCTTCCATGAATGTGGAAGAGGTCTATTTATCCTGGGACACACCTGGCCCAGGTGTTTCCCATGTAGCTTACGACCCTCCCAACTCCGCCCACCGGCATCCTAATAAGGAAACAAGAACAAAGAGAGAATACGTCAGACAGAGTGGGAGGGTCGTCACAACAGGTTAACATTCACAAGGCTGCAGGGCCAGACGGATTACCATGACAGGTACTCAGAGCATGTGCTGGCCAGCTGGGAAGTGTCTTCACTGACATTTTCAACCTCTCCCTGGCCCAGTCTGTAATACCTAGCAGAACACCATAGTCCCTGTGCCGAAGAACGCCAACGTAACCTGTCTAAATGACTACCGCACCATTGCACTCACATCTGTAGTCATTAAATCCTTTGAAAGGCTGGTCATGGCTCACATCAACACCATCATCCCAGACTCACTGGACCCACTTAAATTTGCATACCGCTCAAACAGATCGGATGCAATCTCTATTGCACTCCACACTGCCCTCTCCCACCTGGAAAAGAGGAACACCTATGTGAGGATGTTGTTCATTGACTACAGCTCAACGTTCAACACCATAGTTCCCTCCGAGTTCATCCCTAAGCTCAGGACTCTGGAACTGAACACTTCCCTCTGCAACTGGAACCTGGACTGCCTGATGGGCCGCCCCCAGGTGGTGAGTGTAGGCTACAACACATCCGCCACACAGAACCTCAAAACGGCTGCCCCTCAGGGGTGCATGCTTAGTCCCTTCCTGTACTCCCTGTTCACCCACGACTGCATAGCAGTGCACGATTCCAACATCATCATTAAGTTCGCTGATGACACGACGGTGGTAGGCCTGATCACTGACAACAATGAGACAGCCTTTAGGGAGGAGGTCAGTGATCCTGGCAGTGTGGTACTAGGACAACAACCTCTCCTTCAATGTTAGTAAGACAAAGAAGCTGATCATGGACTACAGTTAATGGAGGGCTGAGTAAGCCCCCATCCACATCGACGGGGCTGCATTGGAGCGGGTCGAGAGCTTCAAGTTCCTTGTGTCCGCATCACTAAGGATTTATCATGGTCCAGACACACCGCCACAGCCATAAAGTTTGCATGGAAACACGTCTTCACCCTCAGGAGGCTGAAAAGATTTGGCATGGTGCCGCAGATCCTCAAAAAGATGCACCACTTCCACCCAGGACCTCTATACCAGACGTATCAGAGGAAGACCCTAAGAATTGTCAGACTCCAGCCAGCCAAGTAATAGACTGTTCTCTCTGCTACAGCACAGCAAGCGGTACCGATGCATTAATTCTGGAGCCAACAGGACCCTGAAAAGCTTGTACCCCCAAGCCATAAGACTGCTACCCGGATTATCTGCGTTGATCCTTTTGCACTAACTCTTATCAAATATGCACTAACTCTCATCAAATATGATGCTGCTAATATTTAATATCTATCCTGCTGCCTAGTCACTCTACCTGTATGTACATATCTACTTCAATTACATTGTACCCCTACAGATCGACATTGTACAGTCTATACAGTTTAAGTCGGATGTTTACATACACTTAGGTTGGAATCATTAAAACTCGTTTTTCAACCACTCCACAAATTTCTTGTTAATAAACTATAGGTTTGGCAAGTCGGTTAGGACATCTACTTTGTGCATGACACAAGTCATTTTTCCAACAATTGTTTACAGACAGACTATTTCACTTATAATTCACTGTATCACAATTCCAGTGGGTCAGCAGTTTACATACACTAAGTTGACTGTGCCTTTAAACAGCTTGGAAAATTCCTGAAATTTTTGTCAATTGGAGGTGTACCTGTGGATGTGTTTCAAGGCCTACCTTCAAACTCAGTGCCTCTTTGCTTGACATCATGGGGATATCAGAAGAAATCAGCCAAGATCTCAGAAAAAAATTGCAGACCTCCACAAGACTGGTTCATCCTTGGGAGCAATTTCCAAATGCCTGAAAGTACCACGTTCATCTGTACAAACAATACTACGCAAGTATAAACACCATGGGACCACGCAGCCGTCATACCGCTCAGAAAGGATACGCATTCTGTCTCCTAGAGATTAACGTACTTTGGTGCAAAAATGCAAATCAATCCCAGAACAACAGCAAAGGACCTTGTGAAGATGCTGGAGGAAACAGGTACAAAAGTATCTATATCCACAGTTAAACAAGTCCTATATCCACCTAACCTAAGGCCGTTCAGCAAGGAAGAAGCCACTTCTCCAAAACCGCCATAAACAAGCCAGACTACGGTTTGCAACTGCACATGGGGAAAAAGATTGTACTTTTTGGAGAAATGTCCTCTGGTCTGATGAAACAAAAATAGAACTGTTTGGCCATAATGACCATCGTTATGTTTGGAGGAAAAAGGGGGAGGCTTGCAAACCGAAGAACACCATCCCAACTGTGAAGCACAGGTGTGGCAGCATCATGTTGTGGGGGTGGTTTGCTGCCGGAGGGACTGGTGCACTTCACAAAATAGATGGCATCATGAGGGAGGAAAATCATGTGGATATATTAAAGCAACATCTGCAGACATCGATCAGGAAGTTAAATTTTGGTCACAAATGGGTCTTCCAAATGGACAATGACCACAAGCATTCTTCCAAAGTTGTGGAAAAATGGCTTAAGGACAACAAAGTCAAGGCATTGGAGTGGCCATCACAAAGCCTTGTTCTCAATCCTATAGAAGATCTCTGGGCAGAACTGAAAAACGTGTACGAGCAAGGAGGCCTACATACCTGACTCAGTGACATCAGCTCTGTCAGGAGGAATGGGCCAAAATTCACCTAATTTATTGTGGGAAGCTTGTGGAAGGCTACGCAAAACTTTTGACCCAAATTAAACAATTTGAAGGCAATGCTACCAAATTCTAATTGAGTGTATGTAAACTTCTGACCCACTGGGAATGTGATGAAAGATTTTAAAAGCTGAAATAAGTCATTCTCTCTACTATTATTCGGACATTTCACATTCTTAAAATTAATTGGTGATCCTAACTGACCTAAAACAGGGATTTTTTTACTAGGATTAAATATCAGGAACTGTGAAAATCTGAGTTTAAATGTATTTGGCTAAGGTGTATGTAAACTTCCAACTTTAACTGTAGCTAAGTTATTACTCATTGTATTTATTCCTTATTATTTTTCTTTCATTTTTTTTTCTTCTCTGCATTGTTGGGAAGGGCCCGTAAGTAATCATTTCACTGTTCGTCTGAAGAATATGACAAATAACATTTGATTTGATAAAAGATTCTAAGCTTTTGAAGAGTAAAAGGGTCTGTCTGTAGTTATGCACGATAACCTCAGCTTTGATCAGGAGTTGTTAATCATCCAGGCCACATCAGCAATGGTCTACAGGGTTTACATCGCCATTCATAAGTAAAGCCCTTTCATGTTCACAAACTTACACCCCGGAGGGCTGCCAGGCACAAGAATTTGCACCAGGCCTTTGACACAGTTCCCTCTGAACAGAAAGTTGGCCTAGAGGAGATGGTATTGTCCAGTTTCCCTCTGTCGGCCCAGGCCAGCGCCTCTAAGTGCTCGTTAAGAGGAGGAAAAGACAGGACTGCTGGGAGAGAGCAATTAATCTACCGATTACATCCACTGCATTGACCGGTTTTTCCTGGACATGCTTTTCCTCTGCTTTTCTCTCTGTCTCTCTCAAGTTCGCGTTTCTCAGTTCTTCTGACTAATTGGAGAGACATCGCTGGAAAGCAAATAATGTTGTTTGAAATTCAACGAGAGATACATAGTCGTTTGTCTGGGAGCAAGTCCACACTGCTTTCTGTATACTTTCACTAAAAGATCCATCTGAGTACAGGAATAGCTCCTGGATTAGCTCAGCCTGGGTTGGCTGGGGCTAACTAATGGATATGTGTGCAGTGATTGGATAGGCAATCAGTCTGTTAGTGGAGGCAGTAAATATTTATACTACTCTGTCTAAGTATTTTCTTTGGTCAGACAGCCCATTTCATATGCCCGTTGAACACCCATCTATCTCACTCTTCAGCTGTCCATCTGCATTAGATGATAATTGATATGTAAAGAAATGGACGTCTCCCACCATCTCACATGTGGGATCTGCATTGCATCGAAGTGTATATTCCCTTGAAATTAATGGAAGTTCAGTGTAGGGTCACTCTTCTCATTGCTTGTATTACATCCTATCTAGCTGCCAGTCAGTGTCAGTAGCCTGTGGCTCTAGAAAATACGATGATCATCTCTCTGCAGGGGCAGGGGTCACAGAGCTCTCTGGTAGATGGATGAGCTATAGGCTAAACCTGCACATCTCCTCTAACCCTCCACACATCACCTCGGCCAATCACAAGCCATCAAGAGTCAGCTGGGTTACGATTCACTGTGATACCCGATATTTTATATTTATTCCCCCCACATACTCAAACACACATAGGAGGCGGTAGAGAGAAATCCTCACTTTGACTAATTAAACCACACCACGGTTGGCCAGGAAATGAGTATGAAAGCATTCGCCCCCACATTTGCACATAAGATTTGCCTGCCCGACACTAGCCGTGTGATTTTATTCATGTCTATTGGTCTTTGCTGGCCCCCCTTCACACTGTGCTGAATCCAGGCCACGTGTGTGACTCATGGCCAGCCAAGCCCCATTGCTGTTGCTCTGGCTCTGGAGCTCTGGCTGTAGACCTAAAGGCCAGTGACTCAGTGGTGTTGAATCACAAAGGCCAGGCTGTGGGAACCCACAGGCCGCACAAAGACTTGCATTCTCTCCTCAGCCCTTTGTGAGCCAGGCCCAGCTCACACATCTGTCAGAAAGATATGTCCTGTCCGTGAACAACGCCCCTCTTCACGATGCGGCGGCCACGGCACAGGGCTCGCAGGGAAGTTTCCTGACAGGAGACTGAAAAGCAAAGTCCGGGCCATTAACATGCAACCATTCTACCTACTGTACATATGCCCTAATTGCTTGTGTTCTTATCTTCTATGTAGGATTGTTGAGCAAGGAACACAACAAATAGAGTAATACAAGACATAACATGAAATGGCTTTGGAACCACTCTGAAGAAAAACTCTCAACATTAACTTAATGTGGGGATAATTTAATAGCAAAGTGGTTAAAAGTGGCTGGTATGGTCTACATAATGCATAACATAATGGTCTCATTGGTTTACTATAGTAACTCCAGAATCATTACACATAGAAAAATAATAAGATTAGATATATATATATTTTTTTGTAAATTCCTAACCCAACATTCCGGTGTTGGAAGGGATTAGATGGAATCGCATGGGAGAAATAGTGTTTGAATAATGCATGTATTATATGAATATTGATGCACTCAAAAATGTTAAACCCCATGAACATTAAATCACATAAGAGATCAACACGTCTATATAAATAAGAAAGAGTCATTTGTAGCACTTCTTTTTCCACTTTCCTATGAGACTCAAAATTGAGCTCAGGTGCATCCTGTTTCCATTGATCATCCTTGAGATGTTTCTACAACTTGATTGGAGTCCACCTGTGGTAAATTCAATTGATTGGACATGATTTGGAAAAGGCACACACCTGTCTAGATAAGGTCCCACAGTTGACAGTGCATGTCAGAGGCAGAAACAAAGCCATGAGGTCGAAGGAATTATCCGTAGAGGGACAAGACAGGATTGTGTCGAGGCACAGATCTGGGGAAAGGTACCAAAACATTTCTGCAGCATTAAAGGTCCCCAAGAACACAATGACCTCCATCATTCTTAAACGGAAGAAGTTTGGAACCACCAAGACTTTTCCTAAAGTGGGTTGCCCAGCCAAACTGTGCAATTGGGGGAGAAGGGCCTTGGTCTGGGAGGTGACAAAGAACCAGATGGTCATTCTGAAAGAGCTTCAGAGTTCCTCTGTGGAGATGGGAGAACCTTCTAGAAGGATAACCATCTCTGCAGCACTCCATTAATCAGGCCTTTATGGTAGTGGCCAGACCGAGGCCACTCCTAAGTAAAAAGCACAAGACAGCCAGCTTAGGGTTTACCAAAAGGCACCTAAAGGACTCTCAGACCATGTGAAACAAGATTCTCTGGTCTGATGAAATCAAGATTGTTTGGCCTGATTGCCAGACTGGAGGATACCAGGCACCGCTCATTACCTGGACAATACCAACCTTACAGTGAAGCATAGTGCTGGCAGCATCATGCTGTAGGGATGTTTTTCAACAGCAGGGACTGGCAGACTAGTCAGGATCGAGGGAAAGATGAATGAAGCAAAGTACAGGGAGATCCTTGATGAAAACCTGCTCCATAGCGCTCTGACTGGGGCAAAGGTTCACCTTCCAACAGGAAAACGACCCTAAGCACACAGCCAAGACAATGCGGGAGTGCCTTCAGGACAAGTCTCTGAATGTCCTTGAGTGGCCCAGCCATAGCCCGGACTTGAACATGATTAAACATCTCTGGAGACACCTGAAAATACTTGTGCAGCGACGCTCCCCATCCAACATGACAGAGCTTGAGAGGATCTGCAGAAAATAATTGGAGAAACTCCCCACATACAGGTGTGCCAAGCTTGTAGCATCATACCCAAGAAGACTCGAGGCTGTAATGGTTGCCAAAGGTGATTCAACAAAGCACTGAGTAAAGGGTCTGAATACTTATGTTAATGTGATATTTCCACAAAAAACATTATATATATTTGCAAAACAATTCTAAACTTTGTAATTATGGGTTATTGTGTGTAAATCGCTGCATTTTTTTTTCTCCAAATGTAATCCATTTTAGAATATGGCTGTTATGTAACAAAATGTGGAAAAAGTGAAGGGGTCTTAATGCTTCCCGAATGCACTGATTAGATAAGTATTCAACCCCCTGAGCCAATACATGTTAGAATCACCTTTGGCAGCGATTACAACTGTGAGTCTTTCTGTGTAAGTCTCTAAGAGCTTTCCACACCTGGTTTGTGCAACATTTGCCCATTATTCTTTTCAACATTCATCAAGCTCTGTCAAATGAGTTGTTGCTCATTGCTAGCCAACCATTTCCAGGTCTTGTAATATATTTTCAAGCAGATTTAAATCAAAACTGTAACTCGGGCACTCGGGAACATTCACTGTCTTCTTGGTAAGCAAATCAATTGTATATTTGGCCTTCTGTTTTAGGTTAATGTCCTGCTGAAAGGTGAATTAATCTCCCAGTGTTTTGTGGAGAGCAGACTGAACCAGGTTTTCCTCTTGGATTTTGCCTGTGCTTACCTCCATTCCATAATGTTTTTAATCCTGAAAAACTCCTCAGTCCTTAATGATTACAAGCATACCTATAACATGACGCAGATCCTTTTTTTTAACCCATCTACCAATATGTGCCCTTCTTTGCGAGGCATTGGAAAATCTCCCTGGTCTTTGTGGTTGAATCTGTGTTTGAAATTCACATCTCAACTGAGGGACCTTACAGATAATTGAATGTGTGGGGTACAAAGATTAAGTAGTCATTCAAATATAATGTTAAACACTATTATTGCACAGAGTGATTCCTTGCAAATTATTATTTGTATCTTTATTCCTGAACTTACACTAAATGACCAGAAGTATGTGGTCGACTGCTCGTCGAACATCGCATTCTGAAATCATGGGCATTAATATGGAGTTAGTCCCACCTTTGCTGCTATAACAGCCTCTACTCTTCTGGGAACGATTTCCACTAGATGTTGAAAAATTGCTTGTTTTCATTCAGCCATTCAGCATTAGTGAGGTCGGGCACTGATGTTGGGTGATTAGGCCTGGCTCACAGTTGGCTTTCTAATTCATCCCAAAGGTGTTCGATGGGCTTGAGGTCAGGGCTCTGTGCAGACCAGTCAAGTTCTTCCACACCGATCTCGACAAACCATTTCTATACGAACCTCGCTTTGTGAACGGGGGTATTGTCATGCTGAAACAGGAAAGAGCTTTGCCCAGACTGTTGTCACACAGTTGGAAGCAGAGAATCGTCTAGAATGTCATTATATGCTGTAGCATTAAGATTTCCCTTCACTGGAACTAAGGGGCCTAGTCCGAAGTCATGAAAAACAGTCCCAGACATTTATTCCTCCTCCACCAAACTTTACAGTTGGCACTATTCATTGGGGCAGGTAGCATTCTCCTGGCATCTGCCAAACCCAGATTTGTCTGTCGGACTGCCAGATGGTGAAGAGAATGCGTTTCCATGGCTCCAGAGTCTAATGGCGGCAAGCTTTATTTTATATCACTCCAGCCGACGCTTGGCATTGCACATGGTGATCTTAGGCTTGTGTGCGGCTGCACGACCATGGAAACCCATTTCATGAAGCTCCTGACGAACAGTTATTGTGCTGGTGTTGCTTCCAGAGGCAGTTTGAACTCAGTAGTGAGTGTTGCAACTGAGGACAGACACGCTTCAGCCCTCAGTGGTCCCGTTCTGTGAGCTTGTGTGGCCTACCGCATCGCGGCTGAGCCATTGTTGCTCCTAGATGTTTCCACTTCACAATAACATCACTTTCATTTGATGAACTGACTTGTTGGAAAGGTGGCATCCTGTGACGGTGCCACGTTTAAAATCACTGAGCTCTTTAGTAAGGCCATCCTACTGCCAATGTGTGTCTATGGAGATTGTATGGCCATGTGCTCGATTTTATACACCTTTCTAATTCAGGCTATAACACAACAAAATGTGGAAAAAGTGAAAGGGTGTGAATTTAATTTTATTCCCATTGTGTTACTATTTTCTTTTTTATCTTTAAACTCTGCATTGTTGGGAAGGCCTAGTAAGCAAGCATTTCTCTGTAAAGTCTACACCAGTTGTACAGTACAAATTTGGCTATGTCATTAGAGCACAAGAAAGCTTATTTGAAAACGATCTGTTCTTCTCTATTGACTTGATTACCAAATGGGAACAATTCACATGGTTATATCATGAAAAATGTAGGCCTACTAAATATCCCCAGAAATATTATTCAACAAATCAGCATTCCAAAGGACTACATAATTGAGTAAAACAATTTTGACAATTATAAACTGGGCTTTTATTTCTCATTAACACACTATTAATTAATTGAATTTCAAATAGCGTTTTCACAAAGCTCTTTCTATCAATTTCACCCAAACTGTACAGGATATATCTTGGGTCTTTTCTGTCTTTTGGTAATTGTCCAGTGTCAATTTACTTTCTCAAAGACAATCAAAATATATTATCTTCTATCTCCTGCTGCAGTGCAGAATAACATTTGTCCAAGTATTTATAAAAGTAATATGCCCACTCTACTTTACTGCAACATACACAAAGTATAGAATTGGATATCATACGAACACACTGACATTGCATGCCTCTATCTATAGGCAGTGTAACACTTGACTTTGCGTGAAGTCTAATGAAAGTTCAAGTGCAAGTTCTCTGTACTGTAATACTATTAGGGGTAAAAACCTCATTGATCCTATGTGTTGTGGGGCACAAAATGTAGGTAGTGGATCTGACTGAAATCAGATTGAAATCTCTGCTGTATGAGACCGCTGAGGGGGATGATCTGAAATGTGAGTAAACAGTGTTGGACAGACATGGTTCACCACACTGTAATGCCAAACTGGCTCAAACCCTCTTGTGTCAAGCTTTAATAATATTGTCTGTTGACTGTTTCTTTGAAAAAGAGCGAAGTCTGTTTGTACTGTCAAATCCATTAGGCTTTTGCTCATGAGGTATCTTGTTTGAGAATTGACCCCATTTCTCATTGATCAAAGGGTACTCGTGTCAAGAGATCGGCTGGCTAAAGGGTCATGTTCTATGTGGATTATCTAATTTCAAGACAAGTAAATCCACACAGATAGAGGAAATGACAAACCCTGCAATCTTTCAACAAGTCACACTCATAACACTGCAATTATCATATAGGACTGGGTATTGTTGAAAGACAGCTGAGTTGACTGAAATATAGTAACATAGCATTGCAATTCTTGTCTGAATGCTCTCATTCTTTCTTATTTTCATCCTAACCTTACCATAACCTTGGAGGTGGCACTATCCTGTCTAGATTCCAACACCGTCATAGCTGTTTGATTTACATCAATGTTATGTGGACAACACAATACCTGACTCACATGCCTGGCTGGCTGGCGAGGGCTGTGATGTTGTTAAACAGGGTGTGAATGCCTAATGTGGATGGAGGGGTATAAAGACTAGAGACTAGCTGACAGAGGCAATGATTCACTCCCACATGTCTGATCAATTAACCTATGCGAGAGAATGTGCTGTGTTCACACAGTAATCCTTATTCAAACACTATGTGCAATTAACTGAATGTCAAAATCAACATTTATTTGGCTATAGGCTGCTCCCAAACGAGTAAATAAATGGTTGTTTCTTACACCCGTGCCCTTTGCCATAATCTATTTCCCAAGCATTTTAATTAGGCTGGGTTTGTGATGGATGCGTTCAGGGTATTTTGATCATTCTGTCAACATAATCCTAACTGGAGACAACAAGCTGTAACATCCAACATCACAGCTCCCAATGTCTCTTCATTATGTAGAACAATGATCTTGGTGGAGCTCCTGTTTTCAGCACATTATCACATTTGCCTGATGTGACATTATAACCTGTGAAAAATAGGCTACATCTTAAAACGTAATTATGTAACACCTTTGAAGAATTCACAGTGGGATTCATGGGAGTGTATGAAGTCACCCAGATAAAAATAATCCCAGCGGTGGATGGCTAAATGCTATCTGTGTCACACCCTGATCTGTTTCACCAGTCTTGTGTTTGTCCCACCAGGTGTCTCATATTTTTCGCCATTATCCCCTGTTTATTATTAACTGTGTTTTCTGTTTGTCTGTTGCCAGTTTGTCTTGTTATGTCAGGTGTTACCAGCTTTTTTTCTGTTTCTCCTAACATCTGGTTCAGATACGGGCAGCAGACGAATGGAAGACAGCCTTTAACACGGCATGTGGGCACAATGAGTACCTGGATATGCCATTCGGACTGACCAGCTCTCCCGAAGTGTTCCAGGCCCTGGTCAATTCGTGCTCAGTGACATGTTGAAACGGTTCGTGTTTGGCTACCTTGATGATATCCTTGTCTTTTCCCGTTCGGCTCAAGAGCATGTTCCCCACGTCCGACAAGTCCTCCAGCGCCTCCTGAAGAACCAGTTATTTGTTAAAGCTGAGAAATGTGAATCTCTTTTCTGGGATACATCATCACTGCAGGGAAGATTCAGATGGATCCTAACAAGGTGAGAGTGGTGGGGGAATAGCCCCAACCCACATCCAGAGTGCAGGTTCAACGTTTCCTGGGTTTTGCTCATTTCTAACGCCGCTTCATCCGGCGCTATAGCACCCCTCTCTGCACCCACCTCACCCAAGGTAACATTCACGTGGTCCCAGACCGTTTTCGGATCTCAAGCTTCGATTCACCATAGCCCCCATCTTGGAGATCGACGCCTCAGGTGTTGAAATGGGGGCTGTTCTGTCCCAGCGTTCTGCCAGGACCAAAAGCTGCATCCATGCGCTTTCCTGTCCCATCGTCTTAATCCCACTGAGAGGAACTATGACGTGGGAAATCAGGAACTTCTTGCGGTCAAGATGGCGCTGGAGAAGTGGAGACACTGGCTAGAAGTGGTGGAACATCCATTCTTAGTGTGGAGCGATTCTAAAAAAAATCGGGAATATCTCCGTACCACCAAGCACCTCAACTCAAGGCAGGCTCGTTGGGCTCTGTTATTCACTTGTTTAAATCTCCTACCACCCTGGGTCCAACAATGTGAAGCCTAATGCCCTCTCTCTCTAGGATTGCTCCGCAGCTACACCGTCTGACCCAGAGACCATCATTCCTACCTCCTGTCTAGCAGCTACACTTGTCTGGGGTATCGAGAGCCTGGTCCGCAAGTCGCAGCATTCCCAGCCGGACCCCAAAGGCCTGTTTGTTGTCGCCTGCACCTTCCTCGCCGCCTGCACTGCGTGTGCACAGAATAAGACTTCGCGGCAAGTTCCAGCTGGCCTCCTACAAAATCTAATGGCCAGTTCCTTACCGCCCCTGGTCCCATATATCCCTGGACTTTGTCTCTCTCCATCCGATGGCAACACCACCATCCTTATGGTAGTGGATAGGTTTTCCAAATTCCCCCATTTAATTACCCTCCCAAGTTACCCTCAGCCAAGGAGAGGGCCCAGCTCATGTTACAGCATGTCTTCCAGATCCATGGACTTCCGGTCGACATGGTCTCCGATCGTGGTCCTCAATTCTTATCCCGATTCTGGAAGGCGTTCTGCACCGTCATTGGGTCATTGGCCAGCCTGTCCTCCGGGTTTCATCCACAATCTAACGGCCAGTCGGAACGAGCCAATCAGGACCTGGAGAAGACTTCGTTGCCTCGTCTCTGCCAACCCCACCACCTGGAGCCAGCAACTCATGTGGGTGGAGTACACCCGCAACACCCTTCCCTGCTCAGCCACTGGTCTCCAAGCCTTCGAGTGTTTCTTGGGTTACCAGCCTCTGCTCTTCCCGGAGGAAGAAGTCAGCATATCCTCGGCCCAGATGTTCGTCCTCCGCTGTTGGTGTACCTGGAAGAGAATCTGGTCTGCTCTTCTTAAGACCACCTCCAGATATCGGCAACAGGCGGACCGCCACTGGACACCCGCTCCCTGCTATCGTCTCAGCCAGAGGATATGTCTCTCCACTCGGGATCTGCCCCACCAAGTGTAGTCCCGTAAGCTTTCCCCCGGCTTTTTCAGGCCTTTTCCACATGTCCAAAGTCCTTAGCTCCACTGCTGTTTGTCTTCTGTTGCACTTTCCATGTGTCTAGGATTAAACCTTTGTCTCCTATTTTCTCATCGACGGCCATCCGGTGTACACAGTGAGGCGCCTCCTGAGTGTTCGACGTCGGGGCAGGGGATTCCAGTACCTGGTTGATTGGGAGAGTTATGGCCCGGAGGAGAGGTTCTGGGTCCCCACTAGGAACATTCTGGACCCAGCCCTTGTTGTTGAGTTCTGCCGCCAACACCCCGGTCAGTGTTTTTCCCATTTCTCATGTTCTCAAGTTTTGTTTTCTAGTCTTCCCGGTTTTGACCTTTCTGCCTGTCCTGACCCTGAGCCGGCCTACCCTCGACCTGCCCTTTGTGTGCCCCTTTGTTATAATAAATATTCTGAGAATCTAACTATCTGCCTCCTGTGTCTGCATCTGGGTCATATCCTGTAGTGAAAATCTGAATGGTAGATGGATGTGCTACTGACAAAAAACATGGTTTCTATTGTCACAGGTGAGACCTTAACAACAGACCTGAACAACAATCCTGATAAATTATTAGGATGTGAATATTTGACCAAATAACATTACATTCTTAGTAGTAGGTGTTTAAAGGCCCAGTGTGGTCAAACTTGATTTCCTGTGTTTCATGTATTTTTCCACACTATGAGGTTTGAATAATATTGTGAAAATTATGATAATGCCATTTTAGTGTAGAGCTGTTTGAAAATACTTTTGGTGGAATGGAGTTTTGGCCTGCCTGATGACATCACCAGGCAGTAAATTAGTTAATAGACCAATAAGAAAAAAAGTTCCAAACCTCGTTTTCCGTTTCCTCCTCCTCACTTGTTACACTCCCAGACTGTCCTAGCAAAATTCTTGCTTGAGAAAGGCTTTTTGACCATTTTCATTGAAAACAATCCCAGCAAGGTGTATAGAAATTATTTGATGTTGAGAAAAAAATGTCTGCATTGGACCTTTAACCAGGTTTTCAGTGGTTTCGCTACAAGCTTTTCCAGAGATTAATAATTGCTGCCCCCTAGATGTCCGTAGCCCCTCTAACCTCTTGAAACTAGGGGGCACTATTTTTACTTTTGGAAAAATAAAGTTTCCAAAGTAAACCGCCTATTTCTCAGGATCAGATCCTATAATATGCATATAATTGACAGCTTAGGATAGAAAACAAAATATTGTCTGTAAGTATAACATAACTGATATTGCAGGCGAAAGCCTAAGAAAAATCCAATCAGGAAGTGGTTGGAAGCAAGTTCAAGAAGTGAGTGTCCTCAAATAATCGCAACATAATACAAAATGAGAAACACGAACAAAGCACAGACATGACACTGGAACATAAACAATAATGCCTGGGGAAGGGACCAAAGGGAGTGACATCAAGTAGGTTATTTAGTGCAGGTGAGTCTGATGAGGCGCAGGTGCGCGTAACGATGGTGGCAGGTGTGCACCATAACGTGCACACCATAACGTGCCATAACGTGCACAGGCTGGAGAGGGAGCACACGTGATGGTACCCCCTCCCCGGTGCGTTCGGCTCCAGCCGCAGGACACCAACCAAAGTGACGATCCTGGAGATCAGGAGCGGATCGGTCACCCCTCCTGAAGAGCGGGAACCTGTCGCTGGCTGGGGCGCTGGAACCTGACAGACCGGCTGAGGCATGAGAGCCTGACGAGCCAGTGGAAGCAGGGGAGCCTGGCGTTCCGTCTGAGGCATGAAAGTCTGACGAGCTGGTGGAGGCAGGGGAGCCTGTGGATTTGAGGCATGAGAGTCTGTAGTGGCTCCCGGATCTGACATCATTCCCACTGACACAACAAAAAAAAAACACTCCCTAAAGCTTCCCTTAGGAGAGGCGTTATTCTGTAACGATGTGCGCTGAATGTCGGGAAGCAAGTTCAGGGAGTGAGTGTTTTAATACATAAACACAACATAATACAAAACAAGAAACATGAACAACGCACAGACGTGACACAGAAACAATAACGCCTGGGGAAGGAACCAAAGGGAGTGACATAAATAGGGCAGGTGAGTCTGATGACGTGCAGGTGCGCGTAACGATGGTGACAGGTGTTCGCCATAATGAGCAGCCTAGTGACCTAGAGGTCGGAGACGGAGCACACGTGACAGAGTCCAAGAGTTTTTATCTAATCTACACAATTTATAGATTTCTCCTTCAATTAGGATTATGCCCAATATTCTCCAGACTACACTTGAGGATCCAGTAACTTTAACTTGTTTAATTTTATTTCACAGGCAGGTGGAAGGATTGGGAGAGTTGTTCATGTAATGTGTGTAGGTATACTGTATCTCAAGACCACAATAACTTGAACTACCTGTAAATCCACATTCCAACATAATTGAGTTCCAAACAGTGGTGTGTATTCATGGATGCCAAGGGAAGCCAGATTTCCCTCAAAAATTGAAAGAAAAAACACATACAATTATTTATCTTTCCTCTCTGTGATAGTCTATAAGTATTTGGTTTGAAATGTACTTAAGTATCAAAAGTAAAAGTATACACATTTCTTATATTTTTTAATTTACGGATAGCCAGAGGCACAGTTCAACACAGACATAATTTACAAACGGAGCATTTGTGTTTAGTGAGTCTTCCAGATCAGAGGCAGTAGGGATGACCAGGGATGTGCTTGAATTAGACAATTTGCCTGTCCTGCTAAGCATTGTGTGTCAGGGAAAATTGAAGGATAAAAAAAGTACATTATTTTGTAGTAAAGTAAAAGTTGTCAAAAATATAAATATTAAAGTAAAGTACAGACACCCCAAAAAACTACTTCAGTAGTACTTTGAAGCCTTCCGGCGCTGACAGAGATGGACGCTTCGCGTTCCTAGGAAACAAATCAGTATTTTGTTTTTTGACGTGTTATTTCTTACATTGGTACCCCAGGTAATCTTAGGTTTAATTACATACAGTCGGGAGGAACTACTGAATATAAGAGCAACGTCAACTCACCATCATTACGACCAGGAATATGACTCTCCCGAAGCGGATCCTGTGTTTTGCCTTCCACCCAGGACAATGGATCGGATCCCAGCCGGCGACCCTAAACAACAACGCCGTAAAAGGGGCAAACAAAGTGGTCTTCTGGTCAGGCTCCAGAGACGGGCACATGGCGCACCACTCCCTAGCATACTACTCGCCAATATCCAGTCTCTTGACAACAAGGTTGATGAAATCCGAGCAAGGGTAGCATTCCAGAGAATGTTCTTTGCTTCACGGAAACATGGCTCACTCGAGAGACGCTAACGGAGTCGGTGCAGCCAGCTGGTTTCTTCACGCATCGCGCCGACAGAAACAAGCATCTTTCTGGTAAGAAGAGGGGCGGGGCGGTATGCCTTATGATTAACGAGACGTGATGTGATCATAACAACATACAGGAACTCAAGTCCTTCTGTTCACCTGACTTAGAATTCCTCACAATCAAATGTCGACTGCATTATCTACCAAGGGAATTCTCTTCGATTATAATCACAGCCGTATATATTCCTCCCCAAGCAGACACATCGATGGCCCTGAACAAACTTTATTTGACTCTATGTAAACTGGAAACCACATATCCTGAGGCTGCATTCATTGTAGCTGGGGATTTTAACAAGGCTAATCTGAAAACAAGACTCCCTAAATTCTATCAGCATATCGATTGTGCTACCAGGGCTGGTAAAACCCTGGATCATTGTTATTCTAACTTCCGCGACGCATATAAGGCCCTCCCCCGCCCTCCTTTCAGAAAAGCTGACCATGACTCCAGCCTGCAGACAGAAACTAAAACAAGAAGCTCCCGCGCTCAGGGCTGTTCAACGCTGGTCCGACCAATCTGATTCCAGACTTCAAGACTGCTTCGATCACGTGGATTGGAACATGTTCCGCATTGCGTCCAACAACAACATTGATGAATACGCTGATTCGGTGAGCGAGTTCATTAGAAAGTGCATTGCTGATGTTATACCCACAGCAACGATTAAAACATTCCCAAACCAGAAACCGTGGATTGATGGGAGCATTCACGCAAAACTAAAAGCGAACCACTGCTTTTAAGCAGGGCAAGGTGACCGGAAACATGACCGAATACAAACAGTGTAGCTATTCCCTCCGAAAGGCAATCAAACAAGCTAAGCATCAGTATGGAGACAAAGTAGAGTTGCAATTCAACGGCTCAGACACAAGAGGTATGTGGCAGGGTCTACAGTCAATCACGGATTACAAAAAGAAAACAGCCCCGTCGCGGACCAGGATGTCTTGCTCCATGACAGACTAAATAATTTTTTGCTCGCTTTGAGGACAATACAGTGCCACTGACAAGAATTCTCCGGTTGGAACATTATTGAACTTTTATGATAAAAACATCCTAAAGATTGATTCTATACTTAGTTTGACAAGTTTCTTCGACCTGTAATATAACTTTTTGAACGTTTCGTCCGAATGGACCAGATCGCGCATTTTGATTTGTTTACCAAACGCCATAACAAAAGAAGATATTGGACATAAATGGACATAAATTATGGACATTATCGAACAAAACAAGCATTTATTGTGGAACTGCAATTCCTGGGAGTGCATTCTGATGAAGATCGTCAAAGGTAAGTGAATATTTCTAATGCTGTTTGTGAATAATGTTGACTACCCAACATGGCGGATATTTCTCTAGCTGGTTTGGGCTCTGAGCACCGTTCTCAGATTATGCTTTTTCCGTAAAGTCTTTTTGAAATCTGACACAGCGGTTAAAGATATTGGTTCCCATTTGGGACTCAACCCTCCCACGTTCAGCTGAAACGGTGGCGCATGGAACGCAAAAATATTCTTAGAAATATTTAACCTCCACACATTAACAAGTCCAATAGCTCAAATGAAAGATAAACACCTTGTTCATCTAGCCAGCAAGTCAGATTTCTAAAATGTTTTACATATTTATGTCAAACCACCACCAGACACAGCTCATTTGAATAGCCAAAACATGCTATCAACAAACGCAGGATTAAAAAATAAATCATTCACTAACCTTTTGAAAATCTTCATCAGATGACAGTAATAGGACATGTTACACAGTACATTTTTTTTCTTCAATAATATGCCATTTATATCCATAAATGTCCATTTACATTGAGTTCATGTTCAGAAATTACTCAAAAATGTCCGCAGGAAATCTAGGTAGCGCGGCAAGATAACGTAAATAGACATCATAAACTTTGACTAAATATACATGTTCTACATATAGTTAGAAATATACACTGCTTCTTTATGCAGTCGCTTTGTTACATTTCTTTTTAACGTTACAGAAATCGCACACTATTCAATATTCTGAGACGGCGCTCAGATACAAGCTACATTTCTCCGTAATGTTGGAGTCAACAGAAACACAGATTTCAGCATAAATATTCCCTTACCTTCGATGGTCTTCGTTCAGAATGTTCTGGAAGGCTTCATACTTACCCAATACATCGTTTGGTTTCAAGTCTTGCGTCTTTGTATTAGCTACTGCTAATAACATCAGCTGAAATGCACCCAAAATGTCCTCTGGTCCGGAAAAGTTGCGCATCAAAACTTCAAAATTACATATTATATGTCGACTAAACAGGTCAAACTAAGTGCAGAAGCAAGCTTTATGATGTTTTGAACACACAAAACAAACTTCAATTCAATCGGTCATCGTCTGTCCTTCTCTTGAGTGCTGGAACAAAGGAATGGCTGGGACCAATTCGCGCCACAACGCACAACATATTTTCTCATGGCACGCACTAATTTCACTCCCATAGGGCCAATTCTCACGGGATTTGAATGATTTAAAGCTCTACTGAATGAGGACATCTAGTGGAAGACATAGAAAGTCTCCCCAGAATCATAACTGGTTGGGAAGGGTGGGGGCGATGACGTCAAAGTTGCTCCAACTTTCATGACCACAAAAACTAGTTTGGAAGAATGCCTGCCCTGTGAGTTCTGCTATACTTACAGACATAATTCCAACGGTTTTAGAAGCTTTAGAGTGTTTTCTATCCAATAATAATTATTATATGCATATATTAGCAATTTTTGACAGATTTTTTTTTCAGTTTACTAGGGGTACCCAATCCCTCCAAAGGGGGCATATGTCTGCCATATCCTTAACAGGATTTATGGAGAAGTGTATCTATATTTCCATGTCTAAAAATTATATTTTCATCAACGTTTATAATGAGTATTTTTGTGAATTCATGTGAATTCATGCAATATCACTGCATGTTTTGGAAATACTGAACATAACACGCCAATGTAAAATATGATTTTTGGAGATAAATATGAACTTTACCGAACAAACCATACAGTACATGTATTGTGTAACAAGAAGTCCTATGAGTGTCATCTGATGAAGATCATCAAAAGTGACAGAGTGATAGACAGAGTGATAGACCATTTTGTCAACGCGAAAGAGAAAATGGCCTTTCACTAAAAGTAGGGTGTCAACATGTTTTCTCTACTTGCACGAACACGCACAAACACACACACACACACACACACACACACAAATAAGAAACATGGACAGCCACGTCGTATTTAGCTTACGTTGATTGGACTAAATTGTTTTTGGTACCTTTTTGTTGTTACTGTATTTGACTAAGCATAGGTGATTTTTTTGTTTTTTTGTTTGTTGAATTTGTACCCCCTTTTTCTCCCCAATTTTGTGGTATCCAATTGTTGGTAGCTACTATCTTGTCTAATCGCTACAACTCCCGTACGGGCTCAGGAGAGACGAAGGTCGAAAGTCACGCGTCCTCCGATACACAACCCAACCAAGCCGCACTGCTTCTTAACACAGCGCGCATCCAACCTGGAAGCCAGGCGCACCAATGTGTCGGAGGAAACACTGTGCACCTTGCGACCTTGGTTAGCGTGCACTGTGCCCGGCCCGCCACAGGAGTCGCTGGCGCGCGATGAGACAAGGATATCGCTACCGGCCAAACCCTCCCTAACCCGGACAACGCTGGGCCATTTGTGCGTCGCCCCACGGACCTCCCAGTCACGGCCTGTTGCGACAGAGCCTGGGCGCGAACCCAGAGTCTCTGGTGGCACAGCTCGCCCTTAACCACTGCGCCACCCGGGAGGCCCAAGCATAGGTGATTTGATTATGTTGAAGTTGAAGTTGAAATGGTGCTGGAATAGTGGAGGCAGCTCCTGTTTTCTTCGCGACTTGCAGTAACTCTCCATGTTTCTAAATCAATATTTGTTTAGAGGTCCGAAAATGTTGGAAACATTAACTTGCTTTACCATGCTGTAGGTCATGTAACTGTTTTTTTTTTACATGCAATATGCTTCATGGACTTCAATGGACAGAGGTTGCACTTTTGTGATAAAACAAATGTCTGGTTGAAATTATTCTGCCACTTTGTCTTCTTATTGTCTCGGCCTTTAGGCCTATATATCACGGCCACAAGGCATATGAACTAACAGGTTATAGAGCAAACAATGCAATTATCACAACACGTAGGTTGTAATATGGCTTTTTTCCTGGCTTCCCAAGAGATTTTACCGATGCACAGCTACGGGTTCCAAAAGTCTTTAATATGCAATCATAGACCTGTCTTGCACCCTATTCCCTATATAGTGTACTACTTTTGACAATAGTAGTGCAGAGAAGGAGCCTTTTTAAAATTTCGCCAGAGCTCGCTTTGCTGCTGAACACTGGATTCCATGTTACTATAACTCTTTCGGTGGTGGTGTCCTCTCTGACCTTTAGATGTGAACCTATTCGATGTACACAGCATAATGAGATGTACCTGGGAACATCTGCAGGGCATCCATCACTGACAGCCCAGCGAACTAGTGCTAACTGCTTTTACAGCCATTATACTACAGGTTGAATTGTAGAAACCTCTGTACTGTACTGTAATTTAAATAACACCGCTCTCTCATGTTATTTACAGGTAATTATTATTTTTTTCACTTCCTGTACATTTGCCGCCGGCAGTGCTCTGGAATAGGAATGATTAATGCCAAGCATGTCCTATGACATTGTGCTGGTAGTTACAGTAAAATCACGGATGAACACATTTGGCATAATGATATGAAATACCTAGGCTACATTGTTTCACTTACACAACTCACACAAAGGCACAGACGCGCACCCATGCAAGCACTTCCACCCTTGCACACACTACTACTATGCAGGAGATAATGTAAAAACAATGGATAATTTCTGACAACGGGGCCATCCAATGGATGTCTGTCCTCCAGGAAGAAAGTTTGAGTTCATTGTGAGCGAGTTGTGATGCTGGAGTGACGGCCGTCCTAACTTGTCCAGACATGCTGTTTCAAGTAATGAAGGGGCAGTTGGAGAGGTAGGGCAGGATGAACTGACAGGTGCCACAACCAGCCATCCAAGACTGATCCGCCGGCTAGATTCTGTGCACATATCACGCCACCACATATCCCACTCCACTCAACTGTCAATGGCAGGGATTTCTCCACAGTGTCGACCTGCGACAGACCCCTTGATCTCGGGTCCAGTTCTAGAGTGATGCTGTCACAGTAGCCTGCCCCAGTTCCACACCTCCCCAATCCTCTGTGTGGTCTAGTCTACAGGATACACCAGAGACAAGGGTCACTGTCTCTCTAGATTTCTGCTGTATGGTTGCCACATAGACAATGGACCATGTCCCATCACCTCACTTTCACAAGCCACAGTGAACTGACAAGCAAAGAGACAACAATGTTGTCATGAGACCACATTTCATTTAGTTGGAGTCTGGATCTTTTAGCTGAACACCAAGTTAACAATATCTCATTCCAAATCATGTTTATATAAGTTTGAGCTTTTCTTTGTAGCAGCTTCCAGAAAGCTAGCAAGACAGTGAAAAAAACATGTGTCCCCCCCCCCCCAGGCATAAGTAACCAAATATTTGTATCATTGGTAGAGTATATAATTGTGTTCTGCCATTCCTGCCCTGTTGAAGAAGCTGGTTCTCCTTTTCCCAATGATTCACTCAGTTTCAGTTTTAGGACTAGTTAGTATGTGTTGTATTACACTATGAGTACATTCATAGGGACTTGGATATTTTACTCACAGCACAGTTAGAGGCAAAGAACAGTTAAAACTCATCATTAGGAATATCTGAGTGTGATGCGCAAACTATTTGCCCCAATTTCACAGCTTCACCTTTTGGATAAGATTGCCAACATATGATTACAAATTTGCTCGTTATTCAACTGGGAGGAAATATGTTAGCAGAGATCCTCTGATAATTTACAGAGAAGCATTATTTTTTTAAATGATTGGCATGATATCCATAGACATGACATGAGTTGCTCATAAATCTATTGGAGATGGAACTGTTACCCTCTAGCTTGGTACAAAACAAATTTTGGGGAAAATCTTAGCCTATAATGCACCATACAAAGTAGCGGTAAACTAAAAAGGAAAATGTGCTTAATGGTTTCATTTGAACTTTGAAACAACTTGGGCTTTGCGGTAGAGGAGAGGACAGCTCCATTGAGGGCGATGAGGTAAGCAGCTCATTTGTTCTACTGTTCTTACATTCCCCACTCCCATCCATACATAGACCAGAGGGTCTGCCACCACCTGTTCCCCACCAACACTGCAGCATCAGCCATGCATCTTTAATGGTGGCACAGTCACACACCCCACATTTAGGCTACTGTAACTTTAGAAGTACGGTATTCTGAAGATTCCGTCAGACATTACACAAACTCCAATTGTGAAACAATAAAAAAATTTAAAAAACACTGGCTAGATAATTAGAGGTGATTATACAGTATTTGACGTCTGGAATTAAAATAATATTTAAATGAACCAGCAGTCAATCCTTGAATATTCTACAGCAAGGTTCCTAAACTAATCTCCAAGTGATTTTTATTCCCACTCATAATAGAGTGACACATCTGATCTATACATGATGATGTTTTAGTCAAATATTATATATGTTTATCTTCTTGTGGTCAATTTGTTATTATGTGTTTCCCTTGTCCAGATGATGTCCGTATTCTGTTTCATGTCTGTTATTTATTAAATATTCACTCCCTGTACTTTCTAGTCTTTTTATCCAGAATACAAAGTGTTATGTTTGGGGCAAGTCCAATACAACACATTACTGAGTACCATTCTCCATATTTTGAAGCATAGTGGTGGCTGCATCATGTTATGTTGTGGTTATAATCGTTAACGATTGGGGAGTATTTCAGAATAAAAAATAAATGGAATGAGGCAAAACACAGGCAAAATCCAGGAGGAAAACCTGGTTCAGTCTGCTTTCTATCAGAAACTGGGAGATAACCCAACACAAAAGGCCAAATATACACTGGAGTTGCTTACCAAGAAGACAGTGAATTTTCCTCAGTGCCAGAGTTATATATTTAATTGAAATCTACTGGAAAATCTATGGCAAAACCTTAAATTGGTTGTCTAGCAATGAGCTACAACCAATTTGACACAGCTTGAATAATTTTGAAAAGAATAATGGGCACATGTTGCACAATCCAGGTGTGGAAAGCTCTTAGAAATGTACTCAAAAAGACTCACAGCTGTAATCCCTGCCCAATGTGCTTCTACAAAGTATTGACTCAGGGGTGTGCAAACATTTGAAACCATGTTTTCACTTTGTCATTATGGGGTATTGTGTGCACAGTACCAGTCAAAAGTTTGGACAGACCTACTCGGGTTTTTCTTTATTTGACTATTTTGAAGACCACATTGAAGAATAATAGTGAATACATCAAAAATATGAAATAACACGTAGGGAATCATGTAAGAACCAAAAAAGTGGTCAACAAATCAATATACAATATATTTTAGACTTGATAATCTTCAAAGTAGCCACCCTTTGCCTTGATGACATCTTTTGGCATTCTCTCAACCAGATTCATGAGGTAGTCACCTGGAATGCATTTCAATTAACAAGTGTGCCTTGTTAAAAGTTCATTTGTGGAATTTATTTCCTTCTTAATGCATTTGAGCCAATCAGTTGTGTTGTGACAAGGTAGGGGTGGTACACAGAAGATAGCCCTATCTGTTAAAACACCATAAAGTCCATATTATGGTACAAACAGCTCAAATAAGCAAAGACTTTAAGACTTCATTACTTTAAGACATGAAGGGCAGTCAATCCCTAAGATTTCAAGAACTATGAACGTTTCTTCAAGTGCAGTCGCAAAAACCATCAAGCACTATGATGAAACAAGCTCATAAGGACCGCCACAGGAAAGGAAGACCCAGAGTTACCTCTGCTGCAGAGGATAAGTTCATTAGAGTTACCAGCCTTGGAAAATTGCAGCCCAAATAAATGCTTCACAGAGTTCAAGTAACAGACACATCTAAACATCAACTGTTCAGAGGAGACTGCGTGAATCAGACGTTAATGGTCAAATTGCTGCAAAGAAACCACTACTAAAGGACACCAATAAGAATAATAAACTTATTTGGGCAAAGAAACACGAGCAATGGATATTAGACCGATGGAAATCTGTCCTTTGGTCTGATGAGTCCAAATTTGAGACACAGAGTAGGTGAACGGATGATCTCCGCATGTGTAGTTCCCATCGTGAAGCATGGAGGAGGAGATGTGATGGTTTGGGGGTGCTTTGCTGGTGACACTGTCAGTGATTTACTTAGAATTCAAGGCACAATTAACCAGCATGGCTACCACAGCAGTCTGCAGCAATACACCATCACTTCTGGTTTGCGCATAGTGGGTCTATTGTTTGTTTTTCAACAGGACAATGACACAACACACATCCAGGCTGTGTAAGGGACATTTGACCAAGAAGGAGAGTGATGGAGTGCTGTATCAGATGACCTGGCCTCCACAGTCACCAGACCTCAACCCAATATAGATGGTTTGGGATGAGTTGGACAGCAGAGTGAATGAAAAGCAGCCAACAAGTGCTCAGCATATGTGGGAACTCCTTCAAGACTGTTGGAAAAGCGTTCCGAGTGAAGCTGGTTGAGAGAATGCCAAGAGTGTGCAAAGCTGTCATCAAGGCAAAGGGTGGCTACTTTGAAGAATCTCCTATATAAAATATATTTTGATTTGTTTAATACTTTGTTGGTTACTTCATGATTCCATATGTGTTGTTTTATAGTTTTGATGTATTCACTATTATTCTACAATGTAGAAAATAGTAAAAATAAAGAAAACCCCATGAATGAGTAGGTGTGTCCAAATGTTTGACTGGTACTGTAGATGGGTGGGATGTGGAATAATTCAAGGGGTATGAATACTTTCTGAGGGCACTACTGTAGTTGATCGTCCCTGTTCTAGTTGTGAAGAGAAAGGTCCAACTACCCTCCTCCATCTGTTGCATAGACCCTGTCCACAATGTCGCAATTTTACACGGACATCACATCAAGTCAAGACAACCTTTACCCTGCACAGGAAAAAACACTGGCACAAACAAAAAGTTAAGGGTGACAAGTTCTGACTCTTCTTTAGTTGACTTTGTTGGACTTGTTTTACTTTTTAGCAGAAGTGACATAGAGAGCTTATTCACACGTTGGGCTGTCCTTATCCTTCAATCAGTGCCCTTGCTCACCACGGTGTATCATTCCCAATTTGTGGAGCATGACTAACGGCTCCCTGTACCACTGTGCAGTAAAACACTGGTACATTCACATTTTAGGATTTGGGACAAAGAGAAGGAATGAAATTAGCATTTTATGGAAATCACTTTTCACCTTATTCAGTGTTATAAAAACATGCTGGAATTTAATTTTAATTCTGATGCTTAATCCTACGCAAACAAAGATGTGTCCCCTATTCCCATTCCCAGCAGGGGAGCATCTTCTCTCTTTGTTCTAGAAGAAGAGGGACAGGCTAATTAACGTGCTAGAGGGAGGGTGTTTGTAGAGACTACTGAGAGAGTCACCCCACACTCTCTCTCTCTCTCAACTGTTGATTTGGAAAAAAATTGCCATATGGACAAAATGAAGAAAATAACTACAGTACAGTGGACCTACAGCAGACCTTCCCATTAATTAGATTACATATTTTATCATTTCCCTGGCATGGAGCATTTTTCATTAACAAGGCCAATGGTGGGTAAACCAGCAACTCTCATCAGAGCCTCGCTCTCTCCTCTCACACATGGGCCACAACAATAGAGAGCGGGAGAGAGAGAGAAAGACAGAGATAGACTGACCCGACGGTTTCTCAACCTGAACTAGACATGATCTAAAGGAATGATTTCACTTTGGGAGAGATTCACTTTCGGAATTCCTTGTCCAGAGCAAGTGAAATAATAATTTTAAAAAAAAATCTAGCTTCATGCTTCACTGCATGTGAATTCGGAACCATAACTGAGAACCCTATGACAACAAGAGGCAAAAACATATCTTATGTTCATAGGTGGCAGGCAGCTTTTGAACCATTGTTCTGATAATCTAAATGATTGCCCTGTATGTTTGAATTACTAAATGCACACCCAAACCTGAAATGTAAGTTGATGTCAATTTGTTATTGTGGATCCCTTGAGTTGTATCCCCCAAGCAGCCTGTCCCCATCCAAAATAGCTTGAATAATTGTATGGATTGTATACAGACAATCTTTTGCGGACTACATATGGATTACTGAAGGAATAAGGTTTAATCATTAATCTGTGGTGGTTATTTTCTGTCTTCAAAAACAATCTGCTTAGAAAATAGCCTTTAATCTTAATATTGTTGTCTTTACCTAGATACATGCTTTATTGTGAGCCATGCAAAGGTGATTTTTGTTAAACAGTAACTCATGACCAATGATCTTCTTGCAACTCTCATTGATGAAATATGAAGGTGGGCTTCAGCCAGGATAACACAGAGGAACTGTGCCTGATGTATTAAATTCGGATCAACCAGCCCATCTGTTGGGCTTTTGAGAATATAGATACATGAATGTTTCATAATTAACTAGTGTAAATAATGAAAAGGCCAAAAAGTTATATTGCCTTTTAATGCTGAAGAAATCATAGTGTGTGTGGTTTTGAGTGGTGTACTTTAACTGCAAAGACCAGAATCACATTTCAGCCTGGTCTGAGAATAAAGAAAAAAACATTTCTGGGATTGTCACGACTTCTCTGTAGGCCGTTATGACTACTGATAACATCTGAAGCTGGAACGAACTGTAGATCCTGGATAACACTTAAGCAAGGGTAATGCTATGCAAGTCAGTGAGCTGCTTTGATTCACATTCTGAGGTGCATAGCCTCTACAGCTTCCTGTGTCATACAAAAAAACTTCCCCCAAAAATATAAAGTATAGTGGATGGATACATAAAACAACAAAGTGATACCAATGTCAAATGAATTACAGCACTATAATATACGTTATGCTTATCGAAGAAGCCTTTCTGCTCTGCCATGTGTCAATCAACCAGAATGTTCTTAGTATGCATCCACTGTCTCATCACTTGTGTCACGATTACTTTTGCCTGATGAGATTTGTGTTGACTGGTGTTGACTGGCATGGCCTACTATCACAGCGGCTGGCTTTGATCATCCCTGAGTAAAGGTGCTTAAACCAGCCATTGGCAGTTAGAGTCTGGAAAATAATCACACTCAATCAAAGCCGTAATTCCCTCCCCCTGCAATTATAATCACTGGGGGAATATTGATTAATTCCACTAATAAGTGTAATCTCTCACTGTCCTAAAGGTTCAGTCAATATCAGAGGACAACATTTGAAATTGCTTTGTTTAGAAAAGTAATGTGCGAGTGCGGGAGAATACTAGACACAGGCAAACAATCATTTATTTAGATTTGATAGTACTCCTCCCCAGTCTAGCTCCTGCAAAAGTCTAGCCTAAGAATACCCGATACCTGTTTTTTTGTGAACCTATAACTGTAACAGAGGAACCAGTCCAGTGATGTGTGACGCCATACATCAGCCAGTGTTGGGGATCACAGAGGTCATTAGATCGCCTGCATCACACTCCAGCTCCTATAATAAAGGAGAAAAGCAAATCAATCAAATGTATTCATAAAGCCCTTTTTACATCAGCAGATGGCACAAAGTGCTATGCAGAAAACCAGCCTAAAACCCCAAACAGCAAGCAATGCAGGTGTAGAAGCACGGTGGCTTGGATAAACTCCCTGGAAAGGCAGGAACCTAGGAAGAAACAGAGAGGAACGGCTCTGAGGGGTGGTCAATCCTCTTCTGGCTGTGCCAGGTTGAGATTATAACAGTACATGGCCAAGATGCTCAAACGTTCATAGATGACCAGCAGGGTCAAATAGTAATAATAATAATAATCACAGTGGTTGTAGAGGGTGCAACAGGTCAGCAATTAATGAGGAAATGCCATTTGGCTTTTCATAGCTGAGCATTCAGAATTAGAGACAGCAGGTGCGGTAGAGAGTGGCACGTCCGGTGAAGAGGTCAGGGTTCCATAGCCGCAGGCAGAACAGTTGAAACTGGAGCAGCCGCACAACCAGCTGGATTGGGACAGCAAGGAGTCATCAGGCCAGGTAGTCCTGAGGCATGGTCCCAGGGCTCAGGTCTTCCGGGAGGGGAGGGAAGGAGAGAGAATTAGAGGAAGCATACTTAAATTCACACAGGACACCGGATAACACAGGTGAAATACTCCAGATATAACAGACTGACCCTAGCCCACCGACACAAACTATTGCAGCTTAAATACTGGAGGCTGAGACAGGCGGGGTCGGGAGACCACTGTGACACGTATTTGAAGGAGTCCTCCTTTATTGCCCTCTCTGTTGCCGTCAAAGTAATCAGACTCACTAGCTAATTAAGAGAAGCCTTCATACCACAACATTAAGTGACATCAGACCCATCCGAAGTGTCCCCTCATCTGGTGACACCCTCCTGAGCAGGGAGCCGAGATGGTGAGGCCCTCTCCACAGTAAGTGTGGGCGTACGAGAGAGCGAGAGCGAGAGCGAGAGCGAGAGAGCTGTCATTAAGTTGTCTCTAATGTGTCAGTTGAGGTACTGATGGTGGTGACATGACACCACATCGACCACCACAGGCACGACAGCTTTGAACCACTGGCTCTTTATATCATTAAACCTACTTCACTCAGGCATGGAGCTCAAGAGGCTGGTTGATAGACATTCTCACCTTTCATATGGCTTTATGTTCCCCGAGCTTGGCATTTATGTTCTGTAATGGCATCAAGTGTAATTATACTGTATGTATAGGCTCTGCAACAGCATAAAGCTAAAACAGTTTTATGATGTTTTATATATCTATTAATAATAATGTGAGAATTTTTGTGTGGGTTGCCTGGGAGGTAGCCTAACCCAGGAAACAAACAAACAGCAGCAGAGCTCCTGATAGAAACCTGATTTGTGTTCAAATGAAGAATTTCTAAATATACAGAATACACTCTCATGGTGTGTTGCACAAACATGGTTTAAATAAATCTTGGATTAGACCAGATCTAAATTTTGACTTTGTGTCTGTGTTATCTAGTGGAAGCCCAGTAGTTGGCCCTGCAAACGCCCCTGGTGTGACATGGTAGCTGCTGTGATTGGTCAAGATTTCACAACACAGTGGACCAATCACATCCCATGACCCCTCCCCCGCCCCTACAGCACGGGTTAGATGTCAATGTCACCATTCAGCAAAATGCCAGTCACTCTGTCAGAGTCTGAAGTATAGCAAAGAGCAAATATTGGGTGTCAGAGTTATTTAACAGTACATATATTTTGTGAATGGGCAAGCTAAGAATGTTGATATAAGTCGCGATATTAGGAAACGTTTTTATTTACAGGTGTTGTTTCTATAACTAGCTTGTCTGTGCAATGCACTTTGGTAGCTACTGGCTTGCTAGCTAGCTGAGACTGAATAGTAGAGAAAAAGTTCTAACTGAAGTGCATACTGTTTCTTCTGACAGTGACACATTGCCACCTGTGGACTGAAGCTGAACTTTACTACAACATGATATTAACCCTGATTAAAATGGGCAATGTTGAGGTGGTACAACTGACAAAATTAATCATAGAGGTCTTATGTCCTATTCTACTGGTAAGCATGCTTGATACCATGTCTGTTATTTCCATATAGTCCATGTAACTATTTGTACAAATATGTCCATTTTATACATTTCTGAAATTATTTCATTGAGCTTTTATTTGTATTACTCTTTTTATTCACTTAGCTATTTACTTGTTCTGTTGTTGTTGCATTGTCAAATGGTTAATCTGCAAGTAGTCATTTTATTTCACTCTGTACTCCAAGTATATATGACAAATAAACAAACATGAATGTAGAAGGGAAGGGGGAGGACAGCCAGAAAGAGTGGGGAAAAGATGGCCAGCTTTGTTGAAAACAGACAGGCCCTTAGATGACAACCTCTGAGGACGCATCATTTACGCATCATTTAAAAATCTCAAATTAGCTGGTAGAACTTATGTAAATTAAATTAATCATTGAGGTCTTATATCAATTCTACGGGCAAACTCTTTTTGGGGATGTGTTGCTCTATTATGCGAACCCTTACGTTTTTCTTTACATTTCATCGACCTTATTATCTAGGAACTGAGGAATACCTATGTAAGAATGCTGTTCATTGACTACAGCTCAGCCTCCAACACCATTGTACACTCCAAGCTCATCATTAAGCTTGGGGCCCTGGGTCTGAATCCCACCTTGTGCAACTGATTCCTGGACTTGCTGACGGGCTGCACCCAGGTGGTGAAGGTAGGCAACAACACCTCCTGATCCTCAACACAGGGCCCCACAAGGGTGCGTGCTCAGCCCATTCCTGTACTCCCTGTTCACCCACGACAGTGTGGCTCGCATTCAACACAATCATCAAGTTTGCAGATGAGACAACAGTGTTAGTCCTGATTACCAACAACAACGAGACAGCCTACAGGGAGGAAGTGAGGGCCCTGGCGGAGTGGTGTTGGGAAAATAACCTCTCCCTCAAAGTCAACAAAGTGAAGAAGCTGATCGTGGACTTCAGGAGACAGCAGAGCAAGCCCGCCCCCATCCACAACGACGGGGCCGCAGTGAGAAGGTGAAAATCTTCAAGTTCCTCGGGGTGCACATCGATGACAATCTGAAATGGTCCACCCACACACACAGAGTGTTGAAGGCACACCATCATACTGTTTACATACTGTTTTACCCATTTAATATGTACAGTGGGGCAAAAAAGTATATAGTCAGCCTCCAATTGTGCAAGTTGTCACACTTAAAAATATGAGAGAGGCCTGTAATTTTCATCATAGGTACACTTCAACGATGACAGGCAAAATAATTTTTTAAAATGTTATTAATTTGAATTTATTTGCAAATTATGGTGGAAAATAAGTATTTGGTCACCTACAAACAAGCAAGATTTCTGGCTCTCACAGACCTGTAACTTCTTGTTTAAGAGGCTTCTCTGTCCTCCACTCGTTACCTGTAGTAATGGCACCAGTTTGAACTTGTTATCAGTATAAAAGACACCTGTCCACAACCTCAAACAGTCACACTCCAAACTCCACTATGGCCAAGACCAAAGAGCTGTCAAAGGACACCAGAAACAAAATTGTAGACCTGCACCAGGCTGGGAAGACTGAATCTGCAATAGGTAAGCAGCTTGGTTTGAAGAAATCAACTGTGGGAGCAATTATTTGGAAATGGAAGACATACAAGATCACTGATAATCTCCCTCGATCTGGGGCTCCACGCAAGATCTCACCCCGTGGGGTCAAAATGATCACAAGAACGGTGAGCAAAAATCCCAGAACCATCTAGTGAATGACCTGCAGAGAGCTGGGACCAACGTAAGAAAGCCTACCATCAGTAACACACTACGCCGCCAGGGACTCAAATCCTGCTGTGCCAGACGTGTCCCCCTGCTTAAGCCAGTACATGTCCAGGCCCGTCTGAAGTTTGCTAGAGAGCATTTGGATGATCCAGAAGAAGATTGGAAGAATGTCATATGGTCAGATGAAACCAAAATATAACTTTTTGGTAAAAACTCAACTCGTCGTGTTTGGAGGACAAAGAATGCTGAGTTGCATCCAAAGAACACCATACCTACTGTGAAGCTTGGGGGTGGAAACATCATGCTTTGGGGCTGTTTTTCTGCAAAGGGACCAGGACGACTGATCCGTGTAAAGGAAAGAATGAATGGGGCCATGTATCGTGAGATTTTGAGTGAAAACCTCCTTCCATCAGCAAGGGCATTGAAGATGAAATGTGGCTGGGTCTTTCAGCATGACAATGATCCCAAACACACCGCCCAGGCAACGAAGGAGTGGCTTCTTAAGAAGCATTGCAAGGTCCTGGAGTGGCCTAGCCAGTCTCCAGATCTCAACCGCATAGAAAATCTTTGGAGGGAGTTGAAAGTCTGTGTTGCACAACAGCCCCAAAACATCACTGCTCTAGAGGAGATCTGCATGGAGGAATGGGCCAAAATACCAGCAACAGTGTGTGAAAACCTTGTGAAGACTTACAGAAAATGTTTGACCTCCGTCATTGCCAACAAAGGGTATATAACAAAGTATTGAGATAAACTTTTGTTATTGACCAAATACTTATTTTCCACCATAATTTGCAAATAAATTCATTAAAAATCCTACAATGTGATTTTCTGGCCTCTCTCATCTTTTTAAGTGGGAGAACTTGCACAATTGGTGGCTGACTAAATCCTTTTTTGCCCCACTGTATATACTGTATTCTAGTCAAGTCCATCCTATTCAATTATTGCTGAGATATACGATTCTATCCACGTATTCTTCAGATATACTATATATTCTATCCATATACCGTCCATAATTTCTATACATCACATACAGTACCAGTCAAAAGTTTGGACACACCTACTCAGTCTATGGTTTTTCTTTATCTTTTCTCTTTTCTACATAGTAGAATAATAGTGAAGACATCAAAACTATGAAATAACACATATGGAATCATGAAGCAACCAAAAAGGTGTTAAACAAATCAAATTATATTTTATATTTGAGATTCTTCAAAGTAGCCACCCTTTGCTGATGACAGCTGATGACAGCTTTGCAAACTCTTGACATTCTCTCAACCAGTTTCATGAGGTAGTCATCTGGAATGCATTTCGATTAACAGGTGCACCTTGTTAAACGTGAAATTGTGAAATGTCTTTCCTTAGCCAATCAGTTGTGCTGTGACAAGGTAGGGGTGGTATACAGAAGATGGTCTTTTTCCAAATAGGGCTAAGTCCATATTATTGAAAGAGCAGCTCAAATAAGCAAAGAGAAATGACAGTCCATCATTACTTTAACCTCAGTCAATCTGGAAAATGTCTAAAATTTTGTAAGTTTCTTCAAGTGTAGTTGCAAAAACCATCAAGCGCTATGATGAAACTGACTCATGAGGACCGCCACAGGAAAGGAAGACCCAGAGTTACATCTGCTGCAAAAGATAAGTTCATTAGAGTTAAATGCACCTCAGATTACAGCCCAAATAAATGCTTCACAAGTAACAGACACATCTAAACATCAACTGTTCAGAGGAAACTGTGTGAATCAGACCTTCATGGTCGAATTGCTGCAAAGAAACCACTACTAAAGGACGCCAATAAGAAGAAGAGACTTGCTTGGGCCAAGAAACACGAGTAATGGACATTAGACCAGTGGAAATATGTCAACTTTTGAGACCATGTTTTTGTGAGACGCAGAGTAGGTGAACGGATGAACTCTGCATGTGTGCTTCCCACCGTGAAGGATGGAGGAGGAGGTGTGATGGTGTGTGGGTGCTTTGCAGGTGACACTGTCAGTGATTTATTTCTGCAGCAATGCGCCATCCCATCAGGTTTTTGCTTTATTGGTCTATCATCATGAGCCTCACGGGTGGCGCATTGGTCTAAGGCCTGTGCCACCAGAGATTCTGGGTTCGAGCCCAGGCTCTGTCGCAGCCGGCCGTGACCGGGAGGCCCATGGAGCGACGCACAATTGGCCCAGCGTCGTCCGGGTTAGGGAGGGTTTGGCCGGCAGGGATATCCTTGTCTCATCGCACACAAGCGACTCCTGTGGCAGGCTGGGCGCAGTGCACGCTGACCAGGTTGCCAAGTGTATGGTGTTTCCTCCGACACATTGGTGCGGCTGGCTTCTGGGTTTGATGTGCATTGTGTCAAGAAGCAGTTCGGCTTGGTTGGGTTGTGTTTCGGAGGATGCATGGCTCTCGACCTTCGCCTCTCCCGAGTCCATACCGGAGTTGCAGCTATGAGACAAGACTAACTACTACCAATTGGATACCACGAAATTGGAGAGAAAAGAAAAAAATTAAAAAATTACAAAAATAAAAATAGTTAGTCTATCATTTGACCCAACACACCTCCAAGCTATGAAGGGCTATTTGACCAAGAGGAGAGTGATGGATTGCTGCATCAGATGACCTGGTCTCCACAATCACCCGAACTCAACCCAATTGAGATGATTTGGGATGAGTAGGACCACAGAGTGAATGAAAAGCAGCCAACCATATGTGGGACACCTTCAAGACTGTTGGAAAAGTTAAGCTGGTTGAGAGAATGCTAAGAGTGTGCAAAGCTGTCATCAAGGCAAAGGGTGGCAACTTTGAAGAATCTCAAATCTAAAATATATTTTTAAAAATGTAACACTTTTTTGGTTACTACATGATTCCATATGTGTTATTTCAATGTAGAAAATAGTATAAATTAAGACAAACACTTGAATGAGTACTTTTAGATTTGTGTGTATTATAGATATTACTGTACTGTTGGAGCTATGAACACAAACATTTCGCTATACCTGCAATAACATCTGCATGTGATCAATACAATTTAATTTGATGAGAAACTTTCGCTAAAAAACCTTTTCTCATTTAGAAAACAACAGAATGGAGTTAGAAACATTTATACAAAACTACAAAGTGTAAATAGGATACTTTTGGTCATAAAGTCATCTCGTCCAAAACTGAGTTCTGCTAGACTTGCATCACAACGTAAATTAAGGTTGGGTTTGTTTAAATTCTGCCGACATAAACACAACTGGCAGCATACAAGTTAATATCACTTCGGAGTGCAGCAGAATGTGAAACGACCGTAATGCATGTGGTAAATTTGGGTTGACTTTGGATATCCCTATGGGGCTAGTTAGGTACCATCGGTAAATTACACAATGTACATGGGAAAATGTTCCAATAGCTCAACATTTCAATGAATTAAAAACCTCAAACCAACTATTCAAATATTGAAAGCATTTAATAAGACAACTAAAAGATGTGCAACACGAAAATATTGTCCCATGTAATTTATTGAGTCCCTAACTAGCCCAGAAGATAGGCTATCAGAGTCAGGTCGCACACCAGCCGAAAATAATTGGCGAAATCATTTGGCTAACTCTTCCCACCTGCAAACACACAAGACACTCCCATCAAACCACACCCCGAAACCAAATCACGTTTGAATTCAGTCATGGCAGCTAGCGTCTCTTAATGTACTAAATTTAAAACGAAGACAAAACAGGAAGTGCAGTCGCCCTTTAAAACTAACAAATGACATGGTGTCCTACCTTGCTACCTTGCAGATGAGCCAAGGACAGGGATAGATGAGAACAGCCAGTGGAGCACTTAGAACAGCAGCAGCCAGGGGCAACTGGTAGGCAAGAGGATGATTTAGGTGACCCAGACACCGGCCCAAAACAAGTTAACCTACCCCAGTATCCCATTGACTGTTTTTGGATTGCAAAACTAAAGACACACGAGACAAGACACAGAGATAGCAACAGAAGAGTAGGATATGATGGCGAGAGACACACCAGACAAGACACAGAGACCGCAACAGAAGAGTAGGATATGATGGCGAGAGACACACCAAACAAGACATGGAGACCGCAACAGAGGAATAGGATATGATGGAGAGAGACACAAGAAAAACTGAACATTCCATAACAGAAGATTATAAACAAAGGAGACCGTAACAAACAAGAACACAAGACAGCAACAGACAAGACACAGACAGTAACAGGCAAGACACAGAGAAAGTGACAGAAGGGAGGGAGAGAGAACAGAGGTGGGTTGAGCACACAGTAGACTATCATTTCAAGCTGCTCTCTAGATTCTAATTTGTTTGATTTATTTACACAAATTATAACAAGCGAAATACAGACAGTGAAAAAGTCAAACATGGTTTACAAAGAACTTGCAGATGATGTGAAAAATCATGTGAAATTTCTATTAAAACAATTCTTTACTTTTACACTATATACACAACCAGGACAGGATGAGAGAGGATGGTAAACAAAAGAGACAGTAACATAGAAGACTAAAAGACAGCAACGGACAACACAGAGTGTGTGTGTGCATGTGCGAGAGAGAGGGTGTTTTGGGTACTGTGGGATTCTTTAATCAGTTTGGCTCATTGGACAGGTCAGAGTTTATGTTTGAAGTTGTTGAGTGGTATGGAGGTTTTTGGCAATACACCGTAGATGTATGTGTTCCAGAGTAGAGTGTTCCAGAGTAGAGAGACCCACAGTAGCTACTGTAACTTAGGACTGGCAGTTTCTGCTGTGGCAGGTGGGAAGATACAAGTTACCTGAAAAATATCTAATCTGTCATTGTTCATCTCAAAGTATACCAAATTCATGCATTTAGCTGTTGAAATTACTTCATTCTTTGGATGGGGGAGGATGCCCCTGCCTTTGGGTTAAACCCCTAATGTCTTCAAATCCTAAAATCACCCCTGGGCTAAGGATGAAATGAATTGCACTTTTTTGCCAAATGAGTTAGCTAGCTAGTTGAGTTTAACAAACATGATAAGCCACAGGAGCTAAACTGTTTGATCACCATCTAAAATAAAGTGCATACACTGATATTTAATGAACTTAATCCTCCTCCAGCAGCAGTTTAGATTTAATCCCAAAACTACATTTAAATTTGTTTTTCAAACAATGGAGCAACAACATTACATTCGATCTTGGTCAAAAGTCAAAATTAAAAACTTAGTTTGGAAGAAGGATTAGATTTAACTAGGATTTATTTAAAACTAGGTATAAAGTTTGGTACAACAAGATTAATAGATAACCTGGGTTAAATCAAGGTTTAAGAGTTAATCCACAATGGTGCAACCCACCCTAAATGTACTATTCTTTTTATCTACATATCATAAACTACAAATGTATATTTTTTTGTAAAAGGAAGATACCTTTTTCCAACAACAGGAACAATTACAGGATTTATC
Source organism: Oncorhynchus mykiss (assembly GCF_057628025.1). Classification (NCBI taxonomy): domain Eukaryota; kingdom Metazoa; phylum Chordata; class Actinopteri; order Salmoniformes; family Salmonidae; genus Oncorhynchus; species Oncorhynchus mykiss. The sequence continues at coordinate 3,102,777 of NC_143035.1, read as the reverse complement.
AACTTCAGGAAAAGCTAGCAAATCACTGAAATCTTCCGAGAACAACTATATGGACTGAAGGACTACAGGAAAGGACAAAAGTATTGACAATCAAGTGCTCAAAGAATTTACAAGAGTAATTCATCTCTGGAGGATAATAAAATTACAATCAGTAACCATCTGTGCAAGGAAACTTGTGAGGAAACTTGAGACACTTGAAGGGGAGGTAGGCCTACTCCTATAATGACACTTAACCGAGCATAATTGTGTCTTACTATAAGTCAGTATTATTATATTTCATAATATTTTATTATTTCAATAATTGTATAAGCTACAATTCAAATATTTAAAAAACAAACAAAAGGCCTTATTTAAAAAAACAATCATCCCAGCACTGTTCAAGAGAAGCATTGTCCAATGAGTTGCCATGGAGATTGTTTACCCTGAAGAATTACAAAATACAGATGCCAAGAATTACAAACAACTTTGAGTCCCTTTATGCTGAATTTTACCAAGACAAAGAACAAAAGGACTAACACAAATATGAAATTCCACACTGATAGATCAGCCATATGGATGATAGTGCAGTGGAGATCCTATCCTAACGTGTGAGAAAAGGATATCAATAATGGATCTCAAATTATTATAAATAAGGACACAGAACTTGATATTCCCAAATTAACCATGAACATTTATGACAGTGGAACTACGGTAGTTCATGAGGAGCCACGTCCAACCTTCCACCTCATCCAGAGGAGCCATGTCGAACCTTCCCCCTCTCATCCAGACGGGCCACATCGACCCTTCCGCCCTCATGCAGAAGAGCCACGTCGACCCTTCCGCCATCATTCCAGAGGAACCACGTCGATCCCCCCTCTCATCCAGAGAAGCCACGTCGACCCTTCCCCCCTCATCCAGAGAAACCATGTCGACCCTTCCACCATCAATCCAGAGGAACCACGTCGATCCTTCCCCCTCTTCCAGAGAAACCCCTTCGACCCTTCCCCCCCTCATCCAGAAGAGCCACGTCAACCCTTCCACCCTCATCCAGAGAAACCACTTCGACCCTTCCCCCTCATCCAGAGAAGCAACGTCGACCCTTCCCCCTCATCCAGAGAAGCCACATCGGCCTTTCCCCTTTATTCCAAAGGAGCCACCTCGACCCTTTCCTACTCATCGACAGAATATGCAATACCATCCCATACAGAAGAGTTATGCAAAGGTGAAATCTAACCCTTCACCTGCATTACCTGCCAACTCTGAACTAGAGGAGAGAAAGAATCTTCTGGGGATCCTCTGCAACAGACTACTGAAATAAGAGAAGAGAGAGAAGTCTGCTACTAGATAGAAAATGTAGGAGACTTGAACATTATACATATAGTCATTAGAATTCACAGCGCATTTGGAAAGTATTCAAACGCCTTGACTTTTTCCTCATTTAGTTGTTACAGCCTTATTCTAAAATTGATTTTTTTAAAAGCTCATCAATCTACACAGATTACCCCATAAGAACAAAGCAAAAACAGGTTTGCAGAAATGTTCACATTTACATAAGTATTCAGACCCTTTACTCAATACTTTGTTGAAGCACCTTTGGCAGCAATTACAGCCTTGAGTGTTCTTGGGTATGATGCTACACATTGCACATCTGTATTTGTGGGAGTTTCTCCCATTCTTCTCTGCATATCCTCTCAAGCTCATTCAAGTTGGATGGGAAGCGTTGCTGGGTTCAAGTCCGGGCTCTGGCTGGGCCACTCAAGGACATTCAGAGACTTGTCTCAAAACCACTCATGCGTTGTTTTCGCTGTGTGCTTAGGGGCATTGTCCTGTTGGAAGGTGAACCTTCAACCCAGTCTGAGGTCCTGAGAACTCTGGAGCAGATTTTCATCAAGGATCTCTGTGCTCCGTTCATCTTTCTCTCAATCCTGACTAGTCTACCAGTCCCTGCCACTGAAAAACATTCCCACAGCATGATACTGCCACCGCCATGCTTCACTGTAGGGAATCTTGTTTCTCATGGTCTGAGAGTCCTTTAGGTGCCTTTTGGCTTCCGTCTGGCCCCTCTAACATCTGGCCGTTCCGAGACAGGATTGTGTCCAGGCACAGATCTGGGGAAGGACACAAAAACATTTCTGCAGCATTGAAGGTCCCCAAGAACACAGTGGCCACTGTCAGTCTTCAATGTCTTCCTCTGTGAACTCTGCAGATGACAACCATCTCTGCAGCACTCCACCAATCAGGCCTTTATGGTAGAGTGGCCAGACAGAAGCCACACAGTAAAAATCACATGACATCCCGCTTGGAGTTTGCCAAAAGACACCTAAAGACTCTCAAACCATGAGAAACAAGATTCTCTGGTCTGATGAAACCAAGATTGAATGTTGGCCTGAATGCCATGCATCACGTCTGGAGGAACCTTGGCACCATCCCTACGGTGAAGCATGGTGCGGCAGGTAGCCTAGTGGTTAGAGCATTGGACTAGTAACCGAAACGTTGCAAGATTTAATCCCTTAGCTGACAAGGTGAAAATCTGTCGTTCTGCCCCTGAACAAGGCAGTTGTTCACTGTTCCTAGGCCGTCATTGAAAATAAGAATTTGTTCTTAACTGACTTGCTTAGTTAAAGGATAAATATAATAAATAGTTTTGATGTCTTCACTATTACTCTACAATGTAGAAAATAGCAAAAAAATAAATAAATAATCCCTTGAGTGAGTAGGCGTGTCCAAACTGTACATATTACCTCGACTAACCTGTGCCCCAGCACATTGACTCTGTGCTGGTACCCCCTGTATATAGGCTCGCTATTTTATTGTTGCTCTTTTTAATTATTTGTTTTTATATTTATTTTAGTAAATACTTAACACTTAACTGCTTTGTGACCCTAAGCACACAGCCAAGACTAGGTTGTTTCAATTGATCTCAGATTCTCAGTTTGTTGTGATTTCCTTTCCAGGATATTCAGTGCTTGGTTGTATAGAGATAGAAAGGGTTAAAGTGTTGTTTCATTGGCTTGAGACCAGCTGTTGATACAATAGGACAATCATTGCGTATATTCCTGATGTATCGAATATTTGAAAGAATATATCTAAATTTGCTGGACAATTTTGTACGTGTTTTTTAAATTTCAAAGAAGGGTCTATCCTTAATTATTATCCTTAATGCCCAGATATTTAAACTCGGTGATCCTATATGAGGAAATCAGTCAATTGAAATAAATTATTTGGGCCCTAATCTATGTATTTTAGATGCCTGGGAATACAGATATGCATCTGTTACTTTAAAAAAAGGGCCTCACAATGGGCCTCACGATCTCATCACTGTATTTTTGTGCATTCAAATTTCCATCAATAAAATGCAATTGAGTTCGTTGTCCGTAGTTTACGTCGGAATTTCTTTAGTAGAATAGTGAAAAATTAAGACTTTTCTAAACGCATCTCATGCAATTCTGACTGGAGACTTTGGCGGAATCTTTTTTAATACCACACAAATGATTGAAATGGCACTGACAAACTACCACCACTGTAATGTTCTCCCAAGTAAACACATGTTTTTCTCAGATGTATGTCTAGGTTATAAGGTTATCAACAATGTTGCATCCTACCCTTTGAAAGATGTTGTCATAAAAAGCTCTTAAAAAAACAGCAGTTACCCTGACCTCCACAAGAGGATGCCATTCCTGAAAGGGAAAGCACCTTCAGGAAATGGAATTCTCTGCCTTCCACCTTAAGAAGTACGGGCAACTTTAAATCCTTCTCCATGGAGGTCAAAGCATAGATCAAGGTGCATCAACCCTGCACACAATGACCTATTCTTAATGCACTCAAGTCTCAATGTGTTTTATGATGTGTCCTATACGTATTGTATCATTTGATGTATTTTATGTTTCCTGTATTTGTTTTAATCTGTTATATCCTACAAAAATACTGTATGAGTGATGTGTACTTAGTATTTAGTCACTGTGTGTTTAGTTAGGGACTGCGGATGAACATTTGCTGTGTTTAGCTAAATGTATGAAATGCATGTTTTTATTAGCACCATAAAATAAATAAACTACTACTACTACTCTCCAATGACACAGACAACAACAGGAAACTAATACCAGCTGCAATAACAGAAGTAAACAGCCTAGTTATGTTGTACACTGTGAGACCTGAAGGGGCACAGATCTGTTGCGGCGAGAGCAAAAGGTGTTTGATGGTTGTAATTAGTGTTCAATTATTTGAAACACAGACAGAACCTGAGAACAAAGGTGGCTCATAAGGTCTGAGACTCTTCTAAAACACTGGTCCCTAAATCGTATTTAGCTAGATGTACAGCCAGTGCAACACATTTATTAAAAGAAACAATTGTATTTTCCCTCAGCAGACAGTGTATTATACCCACCTTATTGCTAAAGCTAGGAACATCGCTCTAATCAAAACGTAGCCCAGCTTGTCATGAAATGTATTAAGTCCAAAGAGTGGGAGAAAAGCCCAGACTACAGTATGTGTCTCTAGCCTAAATTGCATTCATTTTAGATAAACAAAGACAGCAGAAATACAGTTGTTTAAACTGCTGCCTCGCCATGGCTGGCTTCAGAGACCACAGATTACTGTCAAGATTAAGAAATATATACAGAAAATGAAATTGAATGTGTAGTTCTTCGTATCTGCACTGAGGCTGAATCCTGCTTCTGAATTCATTTTCACAGCCGGAAATATGACTATTGCTTGTGTTAATTACTTTTCAATTATGTAAGCTACAGCAAAATGTGGGGTTTGCCTGAAGAGGAAAAACTCTTGTTTTCCCAGAGAAAACAAGAGGAAAGGGGAACTTTCTGTTTAGATATCGATGATAGACCGCTTCTGATGTGTGATGTAGATTGATAATGTAGCCTAATTTCTCCATTCCATAATTCACAATCCAATAAATATACTGTACCTTGAGGGTATAGTGGGAAAGAAGAGTTACAGCCGTCATGGATAGAACTACACAAGGAGTAGTCAGGGTTTATGAGTCAATACGTCTCATGATAATTAAACATGTATAGATGCTACAGAGAGTGTCATTCACATGAAAATGCAGATTGTATTGTGTAAACTATGACCAATAGAACCCTGACTTAAAGATCCAATGTAACCATCTTTTAGCTCAACAAATCATTTCTGGGTAACGATTAAGTACCTTACTGTAATTGTTTTCAATTAAAATGGTCAAAAATAAACAAAAATAGTTTCTTAGCAAAGAGCAATTTCTTAAGCAAGAATTTAGCTGGCTGGGAGTGGTCTGAATGGGGAGGGGGTGGGATGGGCTTTTGACATTTTGTTGTCTGTTCGGGTACTTACATTTTTTTGAACTAAAAAAGTATATACATTTTTAGAACACAAGGCCCGCACTAGAAAACAAATGTGCGCACATTTATCTATATACTAACAGTGCGCAACAATGCCTAATTTATCAAAACCATTACAGATAACAAATCCTAATTGCCCCATACATATTCAGTCAATAAATAAAGCAACTGCCATTTAAGATTAATTTAATGGAACTGTAATATCAACTGGTTCTATTATATCGTGGAACACAATCTTCAAAAAGCCAGTAACCTCAGCAGTGGCACTTCCTTGTAGAAGCCTATGGCTGTGCAATGGCATAGCCTTGTTTTGTTCATTTAGCAGACAAACCATCTTATTTTCCGAGCCCTTATCACTGTCAAGACACACCAATTTTATAGTAAAGCAGGATGTAACATAACCGAATGAAATAGAATCATTTTCCAAATGAAAAAAAGTTGCCAGTGTGAAGTGATGGGTATCTCTCGTCTGGAACAGTCATTCTCAAAGAGGGATCATTTGAAGGGGGGCTCAATTTGATGAGTTGAAAGACAAGTTTTTCAGGGTTTACCAACCATAAGCTGTCTTCTTTTCGATATACAGACGTTCAATTTAGTTTATTCTGCCTGTTCATTGGAATTTTCTAAATGGATGAACAATTCCACATTGAACACTGCATGGTGGTGAATTATGGCCACACCAACTGTTTGGTGAGTAGGCCTATGCTTAATAATTCTGATTCAAATATGCTCTTTGTCTTTATCAAGCTAATATTATAACACTTTCAGTGTGCAACCTGTCTAGCTTAGGCTAACCAGTTCTAAATGGCACTTGCAGTTCGCAAAGTAGCTTAAGCGGAAAATAGACTGGATGCAATTATTACAAAACTATTTGTAATAAACTAATAATAAATAATAAATAAACTAATAAACTATACTAAACTGCAGCTTGTTGTTTTTTGGTATATTCGGATCCCCATTAGCATTTGCAGAAGCAGCAGCTATTCTTCCTGGGGTGCACAAAAAAACACCAAACATATTGGAGCACATATTTTCCTACTTCAATGAACCAGTTCTTCTAAAATTTGTGTTAAAATAATCATTTGGCAAGGAATGCAGCTTGTGTATCCCATCAGTTAGACACGCTTTTATAGGCATTTCATTGTGTAGGCCTAACGGGAGCTTGTGTGCGCAACTGCGCACTCAGCGCCTGTGTGGAGGTAGTGGTCAGAACTCAATTGAATGAGACACAGAGGGGAACGTGAATTTAGCAGGAAATGTGTGATGCTTGGCTTGGCTTCTTTTTTTGTTGTGCCCCACAAATGTACAAATGGAACACTAGAGTCAGAGCAAATTAACGTTGTCTTCAAGACAAAATTCAAGACATTCCACCAAATAGTTTTAGAGTATTGGAAAAAAATGTAATCTCAGTTATACAATTTCACAGTAATACTACGGACTCCGGGTGTGACTACGGGTGTGAAAATATATAAGACACAGGGAAATCACGTTTTTGACTGCCCTGGCCTTTAAAACAACATACTGTGTATACACTTGATGCTCGTTACTGTAGCTACAATCATTACACAACATGTGCGATGTTGAGGAGTTTTAAAGCAAACACACGGAAAACAACCCACAGAGAAGATAGATAAAGTACAGTTAACAAGACTCTCAATGAGTTATTGCTCTTACACTGAGAGTATCTTTGTCCTCACTCAACCGTTATTGCATATTAAAGATGTTGTAATGCACCATCAGGTTTATGGCACACTAAGTGTGACTCCCTGCTGCCCAGCAAATCAGCATTTTACAGCCCATAAAGGGCCAATAATCGGCCCTAAATGAGTGTTAGAAAAACTGTGTCAAACACATGGTTGCCTTCTTCTATCAGACTTTCAATGGAGAGAGACAGAATTTCCAATGACTTTGTTCTGTATCTCATTCAGTATTAACCATCAGAGAGCTGCAAAATTACACGATATTTAAACCTTTCAAAACAGTTCAGACCAATGAAAACCAATGTATATATAGCAAAATATGGGATGTAATTGAACCAACATTGCCTTGGGGCTAATTGTACGGAAGGCCAATTGACAGTGGTGTTTTGAGGTAATTATTAAAGCAAACACTTGTAGTGAAATATGAGAGAGTGGGTTGTAATAAGGAGATGTGCCTGGAAAAGGAACCAGCGTGAGATTAACACCTGGGCCTCATTCATATGCATGACAACCTGCTCCCATGATAAACAATGTGATTCTTGTAAACCATTTAATATAAAAAGCTGTCATGCAGAGACATAAAACTACCTAATTCACACCAAGTTTTTAATTTGAATTCCGACAGCAAATTGGCGAGTGATCAAGATGACCCAGCAGTATTTTGAGGAGGAAGTCTCCTATGTCCCTCTCTCTGTCTCTCATCAACCAGACCACCTGGGATGGAGAGATAGAGGGATGGAGGGGGAGGACACCCAGTGTAGCGCAGGATGACAGGAAAGGACGAGGACACACTCTGCAGGTCAGTCCTCACAGAACTCTAATGGGGGAATCGTGAATGCTGCCATGGGACAATATGCTGATCTGAACACACAGAAACATAAGCTGTGAAAGTAGAAAAGTAGCTGAAGCAAAAAGAAACTGCAGCGCCAGCTGTGCCACCAGAGACTCTGGGTTCGCGCCCAGGCTCTGTCGTAACCGGACGCGGCCGGGAGGTCCGTGGGGCGACGCACAATTGGCATAGCGTTGTCCGTGTTAGGGAGGGTTTGGCCGGTTGGAAAATCCTTGTCTCATTGCTCACCAGCGACTCCTGTGGCGGGCCGTGCGCAGTGCGCGCTAACCAAGGTTGCCAGGTGCACGGTGTTTCCTCCGACACATTGGTGCGGCTCGCTTCCGGGTTGCATGCACGCTGTGTTAAGAAGCAGTGCGGCTTGGTTGGGTTGTGTATCGGAGGACGCATGACTTTCAACCTTCGTCTCTCCCGAGCCCGTACGGGAGTTTTAGCGATGAGACAAGATAATAGCTACTAACAATTGGATATCACGGAATTGGGGAGAAAAAGGGGGTAAAATTCAATAAAAAAAATTTGTCGTCAGACATTACAGGAAAGAGAAGAGTGCACAGTGGTGGATTGGGGGTCAGTATATTGAATGGGACTGCAGTTCAAACCTCAACAGAAAATAACTTGTTTTTCCACAGTCTTGGAGCAAGGTGTAAGAATCCATGCTGTCAGAGTCTATAAATCTGACTTTCAACACTTGTTTTTTCCTACCAAGAACCCAAGGAGTCACCCCTTCTCTTCCCGTTCTCTCGATACACATTTACATTTTTCCGCTTAACGTCTTCGTAAGGGCTCAGCATACTGCCGTCTTCAAAAACCCAGATCCCAGAGGTGTTTGACTGACTGCCACTTGGGCAGAGCACGGATATGGTTCTGAGCAATGATCCAACTTTACTTTGAAGCATTCGTATTTTGGCTTGGTGACAAAAGTAGTACGTGTCAATGTGAAGCAAAGAGGTTTCCTATCTCACAAGAGAAGAGAAATCTAAGGTAAGCCCTTATGAGCACTACCATTTTGTGAATATTTATGTATTCACTGTGTGCTCAAGTTGCATTTTAAACACAAGGGTCATTCCTGTGGATTAAATGTAAATTCTAAATGTATATTTGAATGATTTTAACTATGACATTATTCCACATGGTATACTACTGCCATCCAGTGGCAATGAACCACAGTAACTGTTGGGACATTATTATTTTACCCTAACAGCAACATCATAGGACACATTATAATAATATGACATAATCTGGTAGAAAATGGTTCAGATTGGTTGTTTTTGAATTTGTTGACTTGAAAATCAAACACGGTGATGCACTACACACGCACGCCCACCTGCCCGAGTGCCCACACACACACCGCACACACTCACCGATTTCACATTATCCTCAATGATTCAAATTATGTAAAATATCCATTCCAGTGGCATGTTAATTCAAAAATATGATTTGCATAAGTGAAGCCATGCTGGTGCACATTACCACTTTTCACATTTCAAGCATTCACACATTGGCCAAATGAACAGCATCCTTCTAACATCAAAAAAAAGAGTGCTTGGTCAATTAGTCAGTCGGTATGCTGGTATTTTCAAAGTGGAAGCAAAAAAAGCTGTGCAGCATGGAGCAGGCTATAGCTGGCTAATTGAAGGACAGGCTGGCTGGGATTCCAAATGGATGTGAATGGCAATATTGACACCCTGTGTCTGCATGACAAATTGAGGTCGGGGATTTCAAATTGGAGCCCTTCCTGCTGCTTCCCTACAAATAGTCCTTGTCATAAATCATGAAGAGGCAGAGTTCTCCTGTACATTCATCAGAGCCCCCTCCATGCTTCCATTAAACAGCATTAACACCTCATTTTAGGCTGGCCTCCATATGTCTGCCTCCTCACTGATCAAATTAAATAAGCTGATTTTCATATTCCTTTTTTCAAATAGCCCCAGGACTGTTTGGAATGTATCTATTAATGTGGGTGTCCAATGTATGTTTGAATAATTAATGACATTATTCTGGGAAAGCCCTCCTATGCTTTGACTGATTTGTGCTGTATGGACAACGACCAGTCACAACATTCTGAATTCTGCACCAATGAGCAAGCTTTGAGACTGAGCTTACTTGATGAGCCTATGTGAGATCCTTGACTCACCAAAAGCTCTCTGCAGCACAGCAGCACGGTACCTGTCGATGGAGAATGCTGCAATGATGGAAACCTCTGTCCTGCCACTGCCAGCATGACATACCATGCTCAAGGTAATAAAACATATTTATAGATAGAATCCATACAGTCTCACTTGTAAAAAATGTACAAGAGGAAAGAGTTCCATCTGTAGCCAATGGTCTGATTTATTGACAAACGGAGCATGTAGAAATGCAGGCAAGAGTCACTTCAGACTTTATAGGACTATTTGTCTCATTGGATCTGGTGTTGAATGTATACAAGACAAATATGTGACTGATTTCAACAAAGATATGCTTAATTTGGACATGTATGTCACTGCTAAAAATGATGTACAATAATCATGCTGTTCAGATCTCATCCTTTTTCGTTCCACACTCAGTTCCACGGGTGGCCACTAGGCAGCACCCATCTCCCATCATCAATAAACGTTCTTATTTAGTGTTATAAAAGTACTAATTGGGTGAAATCATATTGCAAGTAAACGGAAGTCCTCCATAATAATATATTTAGGATCTATGATTAAATAACCTATGACAACTTAATCTCAAAGAGAAAGCTTCATTTCTACTGTTTGCTGCTTCCACTTTTACTAGAGCTGCTACTAAAATGTATTTTAGTATTGATAGTAGTATTACTTAGTTTTGCACAATAATGATAAAGTAGGGCTATCAATAGACATTCACAAACAAGTGGACACAAACATCTTCCTCCTACCTTACTGTTCCCTTTCCTGCCAAATGGAAAAGTAAAAATGCTAATGACATTGTTAACACTACAGTGATGGGCCAATAAAGAGCCGCACAGTTTCCACTATTAGAGAGTCAATGCTTTGTAGACAGCTGACTCTGTCAGAGTAACTGTGAGATCTGTAAAGGACAAATGATTGAGGCAACTATGAGGGGGTCTACTAAACCCCAGTCATCACATGGGCTAGAGAAATTGCCATTTGCATCATCTTATTTGATTGATTCCATTCTGAGCAAAGGTGTGAGGATAGACACTGGGATCAGCAGAGAAGGTACGTGCCATTTGTTTCAAAACCAAAATTTGGAAGATTGTCAATTCCCTTTTGTAAGTGGCGCAGGGGAAATTGTGTTGGTGAGATTTCCAAATAGGTGAAGAGAATTCTGTTCACATGATAGATAACTGTGTACATATTTTAAACAGTGGATTCCATGGGTCCAACATCTCTCAAAGAGACTGAGAATCAATCCAACAAGTCCGAGCAGATATCAATAGCAGATCATACTGCTCCTGAGGAGAACAAACGCACTTTACAGCCACAAGATACTAGGAAAGAGATGACAGTAAATACTAACAGAGGGACAGAGCTTGGCTCCAACAGAAACCAAACAGAGCAGCTGAAAACACCAAGTTCGGGTGGACACTCAAGGAAGCAACGACGTTATCGCACCACTTTTACTAACTTCCAGCTGGAACAACTGGAGAGGGCTTTCTGCAAATCCCACTATCCAGACATTTTTGCCAGGTAAACACATTATATTCTATCATTACTACTAGTTATTGACATTAGTAGTGAGAGTCTGTTACTCTTAGTTTTATACTACAACATATATTTACTGTTCAATCATGTCAACTATAAAGGACTGTTTAAACTGTTCATAGATCAATGTCTCTTTATTACCCTAGAGAAGAACTGGCAACGCATCTAACTTTAACAGAGGCAAGAGTCCAGGTACAGATACTTGCTCAATCATTTGTTTTTGCCATTCATAAACTTCACAAAGATATGTTGCTTGGCCTTGGAGCTGGTTCTTATTTGGTACTGAGTTAATATGATGCTGCAACAGATATTATTCAGTCATGGATCCATCAATACACTCTTAATCTCGGCAACTCAGAACCAAATCTCTAAATGCACGCTTGCTTCCGGCCAGCTAATGTTTTTGTTGTCACGAGACCATTATAGACTGTTGGCTTTTCTCCACTCTTGTGTCTAGGTTTGGTTTCAGAACCGCAGAGCCAAGTGGCGCAAGAACGAGAAGGTTGGAGTGTTGAGTTCCCTCCCTGGGCTACCTTTAACCAACTCCCTGGGCGTTTACCTGGATGTCCCCTTGCACCAGGCCTCTTTGGTGGAGCCATCCTGGGGGGGAGCCCGATACACGGCCTCAGTGTATGCGCCTGACTCTGTTGGAAACCTGGGTATTAACACTCTGGCCTGGGCCTCACTGTGTGGACATCCTTTTATCCATCCTAACTTCAGCAGGTATATCAGACTTCTGGTTCATATGTTATACTGTATACCGACTAGGTTACAAGACTTGGGTTAACTCAGCAGCGGATTTAAAAACCACTTAGTTGTTTTTCTCTCCTTAGGTTTTTAACCTTGTTAAATCCATTGGGTAACACTCCAACCCTGATGACCAAACCTACCAGAATATCCCAGGTCAGCCCAGCCGACAATGACAGGAGGCTACTTAGCACTGGCCACAACAAGGAGCACTCTGTCCACATGCAGTAGTCCAACACATTGCGGGACATTGTCCTGTCCACCTTGTCCATGCCTGGTTACAATTTGTGCAATGCTTTGTTCACGTATGCTAGAGTAATAAGATTATGTTTCAATGTTTGTGTTGTATAATTTACTGGACAGCAAAACATCTTTCCTAAATATTTTCGATAAATGATGTAACTATATAAACATTTTAAAAAATGTGTGTACCACTTGAACATGATCTTTTCAATATGCACCTGACATTTCCAATGGCATCGTGTCAGAGGGTTAAACATACCTTCATTCACACAGCTAACACAGGTTATGTTCAGTTGTAAATGATAGTGACCAAGCTTTCACATAAAGTGTGTATGACTTTGTTAAAAGGGAAAGAGGCATTAACCTATCACTCTGTAATTGGTCCATCAAAACCTCCTTAAAATGCCTTACACATAAACACACATCTGAAAAGCAATATACCAGCTAACAAGGGGACAGGACACCATGATACAACAAAGATATAACTAGACAAACACTTTCTCCAGATGAGTCCATTAAGGTCCTCTATCTAAACAATAGTTAGGTTGGATTTCAGGAGCAGCCTGCCTGTCAACGGAAAACACGTAAGGCAATAACTGATTGAGCAAAGCTTTAGATGCCTGATGAAATCAGATGGGAATGACTTTGGTCCTACCTTATCTGTTGCCCAGAGCCACTTACCAGACAAATAACACACCTATTGTGACGATTACTGCTCAACTAGCCAAGAAGACAGGGGCCATTAAATTGTTTCATGGGTGAAGAGACTCACACTCACCACCACATCTGGACTCAGAGCATTATCAAAATAAACTTGACTCATCCGCTTCTCTGCCGGTTCACCCTATCAGTTCTAACTGATACAATCAGCACTACAGTTCCTACACATGTGCAAGTTTGATTACGTTCTCCTAAAAAGTGTATTGCCTCTGATATTGGTTGGGCGCTTAATATTCAGTAAGAAGCACAGGAAGCAATGTGTGGCTCTGTCTCACCTATTCTCTTGGATGGGGACAAATAGAACCATCAGAAAGGCAATGGTGCATGATGAAATACTTATTTCTGCTGTACAGTCTGTGTACACCACAGAAAACAAAGATAGCTGCTACATTGACAATAGGTTCTTCTCATGCAGATTGTTTTCTCAGATTATGCTGACTTGGCAACATAGGGCTCAATCATAGACCCACTTAGCTGAATTCAGAGAAATTGTGGGTGCAGCAGTACTGTATCTGATGACTTCGTGGAAAAAGGGATGTGCTCATTTGAAAGTGGACCATCCCTTCTCAGTAAGATTTTTAAGGTTTCTTAGTAAGCAATAATCACAATAAATTAATAAACTGGCATAATCTGTTCGGTAACACTTGAGTTAACCTATTACATTAGTTCATCAAGCACTTGTTGTTGGATGCTCCATAAATTGTATACTATTCATTTGCTTGGGCTCCATACATTACCTCGTCCATTAAATAAGGCTGAAGGCATTGGTGTAGCAGTGTTGATGGCTTAACTGTGTAACAGTCCCATTCCCTGGCAGCAATTCTCAGCCCAGCCTGCCTCATATGATGGGAGAATGGTCACCTTGTTCTTGTTTATTGGCTAATCACCAGCATGCCTGGAAGTTAATTACTGTAAAAAGCCCCTCTACTGAAATTTGCACCTGCTGCCAATTACCTTCAAGGTTTACTTAAAACCATCCAATCAAAAACTATGGCAGTGGGATAGTGGAAAATACTTGCCAGAATTTATTCCCAGTCCAGACAAAAGAACCAGATTTGGTCCAAGAGCTGGACTGAGTTTCAGGCATCATCGTATTTGAGGGAAATGGACCTCTAATTGAGTAGGTGTCAGAAACATTGATAGGCTACATTAACTATAACTTTTTTGATTAACATACATCTTAATCAAATATAAAATTACAAGAGCCAAGTTTATTCAGATCATTTTGCATCCAGTTTAATTTAGTGGTTGTAATAGCTACTACATAGGATCCAATCAAAATGATATGAAGCATCTATCACCATTACTGTCCAGCTGAGGATGTGCTTGTATCTATTCCAGATAACACTAATGTAGCTAAGCAAACACATTTCTAATGTACCCTGGACTGTGGAGTCACTAAGACACTATGATTAATCACAGATCTATTTCACTGCCTTCATTTACACGCTATCTTTCCCTTGCATAACTGTTCTCTTGGTTTATACCTATAATGTATTTGTTCTAGCTAATGCACTACCTATTGACCTTCAGTCTCCGATAGATGAAATTGATTTGCAATGAAGCTCAAATGATGAACTCCTATGCCACTGTATGCTGTTCCACATACTGAACTGATGTGTAAACACAACAATAAAATACATTAGTCTTAAATGTTAGTCCCAGGCATGTTACCACCACATTAAGTACTACTTCTAATAGGCTTGTAAAATGTACTAATAAGATAAAACTACTACATTTTAGGATTAGTTTGACTGTAACGTAATAGACATATTTAGCATTCATTTTGTGAATTAATAGCTTTACAATGTGTAATTGTAATTTCTGTCAGAGGTTTTGTATATTGCCCTCGTAAGTGGCTTTTGAGTGAACAAATATTGGAGGACATTGCTCCATTGCAGCCATTTTGTGTTGCAATAGCCAATCAAGAAGTATGGTTTATCAACGTATATAGTCAATCAAGGTGATATCGCTCTCTCGTGAAAATTAAGACACAAATCTGAAGGAAAATTTGATGCGATGACAATTTATTTCTAATTTTGCATTACATTATTGAGTAGATCACACAGAAACAACTGCATTCTGGTATGCTTCTGTTCTGCAACTACAT
Organism: Oncorhynchus mykiss; assembly: GCF_057628025.1. Lineage (NCBI taxonomy): Eukaryota > Metazoa > Chordata > Actinopteri > Salmoniformes > Salmonidae > Oncorhynchus > Oncorhynchus mykiss. Next base: position 3,087,427 of record NC_143035.1, on the reverse strand, counting down.
TTCCCAATATCTCGCTCATGTCAAAAATACATTGCAGTGGCATATACAGCAACTTGAAATTGGACACCCAAGAAAGCAAGCAATGAAGACTCCCTAACTTGGTGCAGCAACCTTTTTTTCCACCGAATGAATGGTATTTCATGGCTATTCATTTATTTATTCAAAATAAAGATCTACTCACAACATCTAGTTGATCTAATATATTGTTTTTATAATTACTCAAAAGGGGTAACTTTATACAGGAAAAAGACAAAGCGACATATACAAGTGATAAAGCTTCTTTAGGTAAATACATTTTCTAATGTACAGTAGTTAGTGTTGTGTTCATGTTGAAAGAGTAAATACTGTCGCTCCACCACAATATCCAAGGAGATTAAGCAAAGATGTCAAGAAATACCTTCCCATCTAAAGAACATGCAGTCATAGTACAGTTCAATAGCATTCAATATGGGAAGCTCTCTAATTTGCACTGGATAGCTGCATTATTTGACATTTCTTTTTCAAGTCTACCCCCCCCCCCCATGCACAAAATACACACAAGGAAAACAAAACAAATTCATGTGACTTATTAAATCACCTTTGACAACGTAGGATTCAATGCTTCATTTCTATGTATTTGTTAGAGCCCAAGTCTGTATCACCACTTAACCCTGTTGTGTTTATGAACATGTAGGCCTTAAGTTAAGGGGAAACAATGTAAAAACAGTTCTTTATGATTTAACTGCATTTATATACAAAAACCACAGTAAGAAGCCATTGAAAATATGTTAAGCATTTACAACTTATAATGCCAACTGTTAATTCACCATAATGCCAATGGTGATGACTTCCCATGCATTGATTCAGTGTTCCCTCTATGCCTTCAAGATTAAGTTAATCACCAGAATGAAGTTAGTCTTGGTAGTTTTTACTTGAACTCATTTTCAGAAAAATACTCCAATGTTTATAGAGCTTCAGTTTAGAATTCTGTGCAGTTCTAAGGACATAAAATAACTCCAGACTGATTCCAATAGTGCAGCTTCGCTTCAACGTAAACTAGTCTCTAGGATGTGGGACCACCTGCGACGTTTGTGGAAGATGTTATTGTGAGGCTTAAGATTAAGAAGGAACACTGACTCATTCACTCTTGTCACATCAAGACGTCGACCACATCTTCTCCACGGTCCTCCTCCTCTGTGACTTTGAGTGACAGCACCTCTTCGTTGAGGAAGAGGCCACTCAGCCTCTCCTTTCGGGCCTGTCTCTGCTCCTTCAGCTGTCTCTTACGCAAGGCTTTCTGCTGCAGCTTTCTCTGCTTAGAACGTTTCTACAATAAAAATAGGAAAATAAATAAATGTGTGGCAGTGACACACCAAGCACACAAGATGCAGGGTTCTCACCAAAGAATGTAAGAGGCACTGCACCACTTTCTGGACTGAAGTGGATTTAACAAGTGAAGGATCAAAAAGGGATTATAGCTTTCACCTGGATTGACATGGTCAGTCTATCATGGAAAGAGCAGGTGTTCTTGATGTTTTGTATACTCAGTATGTATGTATGCATGCATGCACGCACAGAGTATTCGGGAAGTATTCAGACCCATTGACTTTTTCCACATTGTTACGTTACAGCCTTATTCTAAAATGGATTAAATTGTTCCCACCTCTTCCTCAATACACAACACCCCATAATGACAAAAGCAAAAATGGGTTTAGACATCTGAAATGTGAACTTTTACCTAAGTATTCAGACCCTTTAATCAGTACTTTGTTAAAGAACCTTTGACAGCGATTACAGCCTCGAGTCTTCTTGTCTCAGAGCTATACGGACAACTCCTTAGACATCATGGCTTGGTTTTTGCTCTGACATGTACTGTCAAACTTAAACAGGTGTGCCCCTTTCAAAATAATGTCCAATCAATTGAATTTACCACAGATAGATGTTTACACAACTTGATTGGAGTCTCAAGGATGATCAATGAAAACAGGATACAGCTTTTTACATGGCTCTTCGCGCAATAGCAACTCCTTGTGGCGTGGCGGGCCGGGCGCCTGCAGGCTGACATCAGTCATCAGTTCAATAGTGTTTCCTCCGACACATTGGTGTGGCTGGCTTCCGGGTTAAGCAGGCAGGTGTGAAGGAGTGCGGTTTGACGGGTCATGTTTCGGAGGACGCATGACTCGACCTTCACTTCTCACGAGCACGGTGGGGAGTTGCAGCGAGAGACAAGATCGTAATTGGATTGTAAATTGGGAAGGAAAAAGGGGGTAACATATAAAAAGATACAAATAAAGTACTTTCCAAATGCATAGTACACACATACATACATACAGCACCAGTCAAGTTTGGACACCTACTAAATCAAGGGTTTTTACATTGTACATTCTAACATAATAGTGAAGACATCAAAACTATGTAATAACACACATGGAATCGTAGTAAGCAAAAAAAAGCATTAAAAACATTAGATTTGTCAAAGTAGCCACTCTTTACCGTCACAGCTTTGCACTCTTAGCATTCTCTTAACCAACATCACCTGGAACGCTTTCCAACAGTCTTGAAGGAGTTCCCACATATGCTGAGCACTTGTTGGCTGCTTTTCCTTGACGCTTTGGTCCAACTCATCCCAAACCATCTCAATTGGGTTGAGGTCAGGTGATTGTGGGAGCCAGGTCATCTGATGCACCACTCCATCACTCTCCTTGGTCAAATAGCCCTTACACAGCCTGGAAGGGTGTTGGGTCATTGTGCTGTTGAAAAACAAATGGTACTCCCACTAAGCGCAAACCAGAAGGGATGGCGTATCACTTCAGAATGCTGTAATAACCAGCATGGCTAAGTGTCTTGAATTCTAAATAAAATCACTGACAGTGTCACTAGCAAAGCACCGCAACACACCACCTCCATGCTTCACGGTGGGAACCACACATGGAGACCATCCATTCACCTACTATGCATCTAACAAAAAAAGTGTTAATAAAAAAGACACCGCTGTTGGAACCAAAATTCTCAAATTTGGGCCCATCAGACCAAAGGACAGAGTTCCACCGGTCTAATGTCCATTGCTCGTAAACACAAGCAATGGACCATGGCCCAGGCAAGTCTCTTCTTATTGTTGTCTTTTAGCAGTGGTTTCTTTGCAGCAATTCAACCATGAAGGCCTGATTCACATTCTCCTCTGAACAGTTGATGTTGAGATACGTCTCTTACTTGAACTCAAGCATTTATTTGGGCTGCAATTTCAGAGGCTGGTAACTCCAAATAACGTATTGTCCTCTGCAGCAGAGGTAACTCTGGCTCTCCCTTTCCTGTAGTGATCTTCATGAGAGCCAGTTTCATCATAGTGCTTGATTGATTGCCCTGGTCTTAAAAATAATGATGGATTGTCTTTTCTCTTTTGCTGTTCTTGCCACAATATGGACTTGGTCTTTTACCAAATAGGGCTATCTTCTGTATACCACCCCTACCTTATCACAACTGATTGGCTCAAAAAGCATTGAGGAAAGAAATTCCACAAATTAACCTTTAACATAGCACACCTGTTAATTGAAATGCATTCCAGGTGACTACCTCATGAAGCTGGTTGAGAAAATGCCAAGTGTGCAAAGCTGTCATCAAGGAAAAAGGTTGACTACTACGAAGAATCTAAAATATATTTTGATTTGTCTAACACTTTTTTGGTTACAACATGATTCCATGTGTTATTTCATAGTTTTGATGTCTTCACTATTATTCTACAATGTAGAAAATAGTACAAATAAAAACCCTTGAATGAGTAGGTGTCCAAACTTTTGACTGGTACTGCACATACAGCTGTGTCGGTTACCGACACAATGGTGCGGGAAACTTTGCAGCCAGTACAAGTTGATACAAATTTGCAAGTTCACTAGCGAGAGTGCAAGCTCAAGACAGAGAGGCAGAGTAGACAGGTAGAGTAAAAAGAAACTAAACCAACCTCCATGCATAGTCAATGTGTTTATAGAGGAGATTCAATTCCATCAGGATATTTTCTGCTGGGCAATGTGTCCGGCAATGTTTTTGTTTGTTGTTCTTTTGTGTCATTTTTATCTGCCAAAAGCCAGCAATTACTGGCAAATGAAAACACTGGTACAGTCCAAAGTATTTGATGAGGAGGATCACAATAACAGCCATGGTGTACTATTAACAGGCAAAGTGAAGCCCCTTCCTTACCTTGGAGTCCCGGATCCGCTCAGCAGCACTGGACAGGTTCCCGTCACTGTGGGCGCGGCTGATGTTAGCCACACTGCAGTTGGAGGCAGAGTTGCCGGTGGAGCCTGTGGATCCGGTGGAGCTGCTGGCACTGCTGACCATGCTAGCGTTGCTGCTGCTGGCCCCACTCACCCCGCTGTTGCTAGCACTGCTATGGCCACTCCTCTTCCAGCTGTCCCGGGTGCTGCAGGGGCGCAGTCGTGGACTGTGCTCCCGGATGTAGTTTCTCACCTGTTCGATAGGAACGTTTAGGCCTCAGGTTCAACACACTTCCAACAACATTTAGATTGGAGTATACTGCCCAGCATAAAGGGCCACAATCCAAGTACAAGAATGTGGTCATTTTGCACCTAGGGATGAAACGGTTATCGGTTTCACGATAAACCACGATAATTCACGAGTTAGTATGACTGTTTCCAATTTGAATTATCATTAAAACACGGTTTGAAAAACACACAGTAAATACTGTCCAGCATCAACAGTCTGACACAAGCGCAGCATGCAACGTAGGTTTTGTTTTGTGTGAAAACATGGCGGAAAGCAGTGACAACGCTCGGGAGATATTTCAGCCTTCTAAGGGGACCAAGTCTGAAGTGTGGTCGTATTTTGGGTATTACAAGAGTGCTGAGGAAAACTTAAATCGTAGATGGTCACCTTGTCTGCAGCACATGGAGAGGGGAAAAAATGAAAAAGTTGCTGCGAAAGGGGGCATCACTTCAAATCTTGAGTCATCTTCATGACAACCACCCACTACTTTATAGCAAATGCAAGGTAAGTTAACTTCTAGCTCAATTCATGATGTGGGACTTCGGAACGGGGGAAAATGTCATGGTGTGTGTAACTTGCTAATAGCTTGTCAATAATGTGAACTGAAGCTTTCAGCGTTACCTACTCATGAACCTGCAGACTATTTGCCCATTGCACGTTATGTAGTTTAGTCACCCAACCAACATATTTTGTTCATTTAAAACCCGGCAGACATAGACTTGGTTGTAAAAGTGTTCCAACAGGAGAAACACTTATAGACTCCTATACAAGACTCCTGTATCTATGTCAATTGTTGTGTCCATTGCAATTACTATCACTTTCTTAAGACTCATTTGTAAGTTGTGTAAATTGTGCATGGGGTCATTGCATAGCCTCAAATGCAACACAGAAGACAGTGTGCGTAAGTGAATAATACTTATAATGTAACACCAATAATAATACACTTGCTATTCCCTTGTTTACAGAGTGGGCACACAGAAGGCAAACCTGGTGATACTACTGGTACCTCACCCAACAGTTGTGACAGACACTCAAGCAAGCATTTAAAAGGCAGGCTGCTTATGCACCCACATCAAAAGAAAATGCTTGAGACCTCACTGCAGCCCTTTCATATTGCATTGCAAAGGACATGATGCCATCTCAAAATGTTGAGAGGCCCGGCTTTCTGAGGCCGATGAAGGTTGCCGTGCCTCAATACAAAGTGAGTGCTGATAATTTTATTTGTTGTTTATTTGCTTACTTAAGGTTGTGTTCATTTAAACCTGAACTAACCTTCACCTCATGGTGCCATCTTTAAATGTTATTATTTGAATGTTTATGCACACAAAAAGTGCATGGTGCTGCTAATTTTATGTGTTTTTTTTTGTTGATTTTCAGAATAAAACTTGGTGAAATTATTTCAGTGTGTGTGTGTATCAGTACTTCTGGAACATGTCCAGCACATTTGAACAATACCGCGATAATACTGATAAATGTGACAATTTTGGTCACTATAATCGTGATTTGAAATGTTCATACCATTTCATCTCTAATTGTGCCATTCACTCACCTGTTTCAGTTTCTCATCAGTCAGGCAGTTGAGCTCGATGATAAACTCGCTGTCTGTGGGGGATATCTGTGCACACGGGTCAATGATCTTGATGATATCCAACTGCTCTCGTAGCCCCATCTCCGTGCTGACCTTTCTGCTCAAATATTCAATATATTCCACCTGAGAGGCAGACAAAGCATGAAACACATCTGCAACTGCTGCTTTACAATTCCTGGCATTGTGAAATTGAGAGCAGGTTTCCATACCTGTTCATCATTGGTCATAGCACTCCAGGGGAGCTCATCCATATTTCTATGTGGTTTGGCCTTTCTCTTGGAGGAAAGGCATGGGGAGCTGGGAACACTGGGTATGATGTCAGAGAGCACATCACTTCCACTGGCTATGTCACTTCCAGGCAGCTGTGGATAAGCAAAAAACTTTTACTCCAAATGTAACAACTACCAACATACGTAAACAATAATATTTCTGTCATCACATTAAGTGTAGCCTACCTGCCACTCAAATTCACTGTCTGACCAGTCCCAGTAAGTGCTGATAGAGGAGGACACGTCGCTGCAGACACTGCCCTCTGGGAACAGATCGAAGGAGGTGAACTCCTGGTCGTCCAGGAGGGAGTAGCAGTCCTCCTGGTCTCCCACGGAGACGGAGGAGAACAGCTCCTCGCTGCATTCTGAGCTGGCCACACTCGTTCCACAGGAAGTCAGGTTCCATCTGAAAACAGTGGTTAGTTTAGCCTATATGAACAACTAAGTTACACTACCGTTTGGTTTTGAAAGCAGTTAGGCGTGCCACAAACAGGTATCAGGTCCTACCTGTTACTATGGAAGCGGCGCAGAGGGTCTGTCCGGTGACAAGAGGACAACTGAAAGCCAAAGTCACTGACATCCAAAGTGCCTGCCTCACTGAAGTTCCCTCGCTGCGACAGCAGTGGAAAGGGCTCCTCGGGGGCTAGGAACTTTCCATAAAGAGCCTCAGACATAACGATTTCTCCCCCTGAGGAAATGGTTAATAAGGCCAAATGTTAAACAAGGCTCTTTTCACTTACATAAACAGATTACCACTAGCGTGTTAGTTACTTGAGCTTGGTTGGCAAGGCAAGAAAGCTAGCGTAGCGACTAGCGGTCTGTTACACTAACAAAATATTGCTAACGCTACCAAGCTACGTTAACTTCTCCAGCAAACTTCCGAGCTGGCTGGTTACCTTGTCAATTTCAAGTGTTAACGAAATGGTTGACCCTAATAAGTTATTTGGGACATAAAACACGGAATAATCTTGAAGGCAAACAACGAGGCCTCGTTAGCTAACTTAGCTAAATCGCGTCGCGAAAGTTAGTCGTAAAAGACAGCAAGCCAGCGGGCTTGTTCGAGATAATCCATTATACCACGACATTATTGTTCGCATAACATCTTGCCTGGTTTACAGAAGAATAAATTGATCAAGCAACAAACCTGCCGTTGTTCAGAGAAAAAGCTCCTCCATTTGCAAATTCGCCTCGCCAGGCAAATTATTTCGACAAAACGACGCAACTCCACAACCACACACGTCAATGCCACGCTCCAAAAACTACAGCGCCCTCTTGCGAGAGAAAAATAAAAAGATGACGAAGATGGAGTAGCTTCTTCTTCTGTGGGTTTTATGGCGGACTACAATCCTAAAAGGTATATTGCCGCCACCAACTGGGCGGGTTGAAAAACCAAAACATGGCCAAAAGAAAATCCATGCGTAATAGGGAAATTAACTTAATCCACCCAAATAAAATAGTACGTTTACAAAAACAAAACAAAACTCCAATTTCTTCCTTCTTTCAAATCTCAATATCTCCCTTCTCAAGCTCTAGGGCCTGAGAGGATGCTTGTGACAATATCCCATGTAACTCCTCCGCCTAGAAATGTTTCTAGAAATCTGCCGTATCAACAATGATATCCTCATCCTGGAACTTCTCTCCACCTTGGCAGTGCCATCAATCACCATAGCTATAAAGGCCACAAAGTCCACCTTCTTAACAGTGTCAGGATCCTGCTTGTCAAAAGCAACCCCTGCAGTGAAGGCCTATCCACCACCATGGATTCTTCAGGTGCACCATTCAAAACCTCAACCCTTTTAACAGCTGCTGCATATGAAATGCTCTGGACAGCCCTGACTTTGGCCACCTCATTTTCTTTCACCCTTGTCAGGCAATCGAAAGACGTGGCTTCATGCACATTTTCATCACTTTTAAAACACGTGACATTATCTTTTCCACAACTTGGACATCTCGGTTTCTCCCTTCTGCAAACACTTGAAACATGACCAAAAGCTTTACAATGAACTAACTGCATTGGTCTTGGGATACATGCTCTGTAGTTTATATACCCCAACTCCACTTGAGTAGGGAGAGAGTCCATATAAAAAAACAAAAGAACAGATAGGCGTTTTCAGTTTTTCTTCATTCACCACACAATTCATCTGACGTGCATCACTCACTCCAGGAATATTTTCCATCTCTTCAACATCGACTTCCCACGAGATGCCAGATATAACCCCCTTGAGGGGTGCCCCGTTCTGAAGAGACAAACATGACACATCAAGCTTATCAAATCGGGTGAGACTAAACAAACGTTCCTTCTGATCCGCAGAAACACAAAAAATCCAAACAAGACCTCCTAACATGATCCTCACAGTCTTCACTTTACCCAATAGCATCTCATAGTAGTGGGGACGAAATTGACGAGAGGGTTGGAGAAGCAGCAGCTGTGCAGGAATGCGAACAATATGGGTGTCAGTTCTGATGGTATGGAACGGGAGATTGCGGGTCAAGGACCAGAATGGTTGGTAGTGGAAAGACAGAGGAAGAAGAGAGATCATGATACAGAAAGCAGTGGAGTAAAGAAAGCATAAAGAGGGCCAAGGTAGGAAGCAATAATAATAATATTTTGGAGTGGAAAGCGGTGATGGTGTTACAACCTATCCAACTAACTAATGACGTACAGAAAGATGTAAGATGTCCAATTAGCTCGGTTCATTGGAAATGGTAGACTATTAATATTTTGTGGTAGCCAGGCTCAGTAAGAGAAGATTTTGAAAATGGAAAAGCTTAATGGGAAGATTAAAAGCCATGTCCCTGATGCTTATGCTAGATTGAAGGGAGTCATTGCTGGGGTCCCAATATATATGTCCATAGATGATTTTAAAGAACATGTGAAGGGAGGCAGAGTGATTGAGGGTAAAAGGTGGATCAGTAGGAAATACAAAGTAGTGAATGCTGATGAGGTTTGGAAAAGTACAGATTGGAGCAATGTCAGAGAATTTGTCCCATCCCCATTGCAGTGTTTTAAATGCAAAAGAATGGGACATGTAGCTGTTTTTGAAAATGTATTTTACCTTTATTTAACTAGGCAAGTCAGTTAAGAACACATTTTTATTTACAATGACGACCTAGGAACCGTGGGTTAACTGCCTTGTTCAGGGGCAGAACGACTGATTTTTACCTTGGGGATTCAATCTAGCAACCTTTCAGTTACTAGTCCAACTCTCTAACCACTAGGCTACCTGCCACCCCATTTACAATGTAAAATAAGGAAATGTGCCAAGTGTGGAAGGGAACAGGATTACAGTGAATGTGGGAGCAATGTGAAGCTTAAGTGTTGTAATTGTGGGGTGGAACATAGTGCAAAAATTACGCAGAAATGCCAGGTTGAAGGTTATTGTGGAGATGGCAAAAGAGATATTGGGGGTAACAGATGTTACTGTTGAATTGGTTGTTGACATGCTGAACAATCCTAAGGGTGGAGAGATTCAGCACGATATAGATCAAGTTTAATTGGGTAGGGGAAGGTGTTTTTAGGGAGTGTGTGGTAGAAGTTAGTAAGGATTTATTCGGTTGTTATTTTAATTTCATGGTAGTACATAATTGGGCAGATCATGATTTATCATACGTTCCTGCAAAGTAGGTGGCGGCATGGACTTAAATCAAAGATTGTTATTGTTCTGTACTTAAATGTTTGTTTGCGGACCGCAATGATATCATAGAAGAAGAGGAAGATGATGATGATGATGGCATGTCATGTCATGTCATGTGATCTCATCTACCAATCCGGAAATGGTCTGAAATAAACTAACAATCTAGTCAGCTAAAATACATAAATAGAAAATAATTTACACAAATATAGGTTTATTCAAGAAGTGTAGATATATATGAAGTATCATGTCGTCAAGCCATGCCAAAGTCGCGGTTGGTACATCCACAGACTCAAGTTTTTTGGGAGGAAGGATTCCATCAGTAATCAAAATCATGGCTAAACAGCTGAAGGTTGTAGACCAATAATTGTTTAGAAAAATACTCAAAGGTTGGTAATTTAGTTGCATCCCATTCACTTTGGAACACTGAAATTAACTAGTTTCAAAATCAAATCAAAATCAAATAGTTTCCATTTCTCTCTTTGTCTCTAGCCACACACTAGCTCTCTGAAAACCCAAGTTGTCTTATATTGAGGTGGAGTTGTGTTTTGATAACATCGCAGGGTTTTCTAAAAACATTGAGGCACCATAAGTCAATTCTTGTAAATTCTGTAAACCCTTTGTCCTCTAAAACAGCGGTCCTTCCGAGCTGTGCTGAAATTCATACTTTCAGTAAAATCTTTTTGCGAATACAACCACCGACTTTTACCTCGTTGCTCATACTACGTAAGATGAGATTCAATTGGGACTCGGCTGTTTGTTCACCCGTACCCGCCCTCAATTGCTAATAACGCATTTGCAACTCGTGACTATATGTAATAAAGTGAAAATCTGAGGCCCCCACTCAACCCTAACCCACACATATAGAAAATGCTCTAGGCTACAGTCAAAGTCTTCAGAACAATTTGTTTACATTTTGGTAGGCTATTTGTTGGTCAACTTGTCTATAATTGGATACATGCAGCTTCTCTTTTGTCATTATATGTTGCCCTAGGCCTAGAAGATTAAATAAAACCTTGTTCAACAGAATAATGTAATATATTGATAGAATGAATGCTTCAATCTAGTTGACATTAGAGGTCGACCAATTAATCGGCATGGCCGATTTCAAGTTTTCATAGCAATCGGTAATCGTCATTTTTGGACGCCAATTATGGCTGATTACATTGAAATACACGAGGAGACTGTGTGGCAGGCTGACCACCACCAACATCAAAAGGACCTTGTGGCTGCAAGGAGCCAAGGTCAGTTGCTAGCTAGCATTAGACTCTTTTTAAAAACAATCAGTCTTAACATAATCACTAGTTAACTACACATGGTTGATGATATTACTAGTTTAACTAGCTTGTCCTGTGTTGCATATAATCAATGCGGTGCCAGTTAATTTATCATCGAATTACAGCCTACTTCAACTTTGCCAAGTGGGTGATGATTTAACAAAAGTGCATTAGCGAAAAAAGCACAATCGTTGCACAAATGTACCTAATCATAAACATCAATGCCCTTCTTAAAATCAATATACAAGTATATTTTTTAAACATGCATATTTAGTTTAAAAAAAATTCATGTCAGCAGGATTTATTAACTAGGGAAATTGTGTCACTTCTCTTGCGTTCAGTGCAAGCAGAGTCAGGGTATATGCAGCAGTTTGGGCCGCCTGGCTCGTAGCGAACTGTGTGAAGACCATTTCTTCCTAACAAAGACCGTAATTAATTGAACAGAATTGTACATATTATGACATAACATTGAAGGTTGTGCAATGAAACAGCAATATTTAGACTTAGGGTTGCCACCCGTTCGATAAAATCTGGAACCGTTCCGTATTTCACTGAAATAATAAACGTTTTGTTTTCGAAACGATAGTTTCCGGATTTAACCATATTAATGACCTAATGCTTGTATTTCTGTGTGTTTATCATATTATAATTAAGTCTATGATTTGATATTTTATAGTGCAGTCTGACTGAGCAGTGATAGGCAGCAGCAGGCTGGTAAGCATTCATTCAAACAGCACTTTCCTGCGTTTGCCAGCAGCTCTCAATGCATGAAGCACAGCGCTGTTAATGACTTCAAGCCTATCAACTCCCGAGATTAGGCTGGCAATACTATAGTGCCTATAAGAACATCCAATAGTCAAAGGTATATGAAATACAAATGGTATAGAGAGAAATCATCCTATAATTCCTATAATAACTACAACCTAAAACTTCTTAATTGGGAATATTGAAGACTCATGTTAAAAGGAACCACCAGCTTTCATATGTTTTCATGTTCTGAGCAAGTAACTTAAATGTTAGCTTTCTTACATGGCACATATTGCACTTTTACTTTCTTCTCCATCACTGTGTTATTGCATTATTTAAACCAAATTGAACATGTTTCATTATTTATTTGAGACTAAATTGATTTTATTTATGTATTATATTAATAAGTTAAAATAAAAGTGTTCATTGTTCATTCAGTATTGTTGTAATTGTCATTATTACAAATATATATATCAAAGAATCGTCCGATTAATCGGTATCGGCTTTTTTTGGTCCTCCAATAATCGGTATTGGCTTTCAAAAATCATAATCAGTCAACCTCTAGTTTGAACTCTGTATCTCAACACGAGGTTGAGACCATAAACTCACCTCCCGGCCATACTGGTATGGCTGATTAGCTGTCCTAAGTAAAAACTCTTCAAACCATCCTATTCTACTACTCTTATGAAATCACTTTTTTTTTAACCTTTATTTAACTAGGCAAGTCAGTTAAGAACAAATTCTTATTTTCAATGACGGCCTTGGAACAGTGGGTTAACTGCCTGTTCAGGGGCAGAACGACAGATTTGCACCTTGTCAGCTCGGGGATATGAACTTGCAACCTTTCAGTTACTAGTCCAACGATATAACCACTAAGCTACCCTGCTGCCCCATATTCTTCTACTCTCATCACCAATGGGTACCGTCAACACGGCTGGCCAGCCTATCTTCCAAGGAGCATCTTCCAGAGTGAACAACAGTAGAAGACGGGGGGAAACCCTTTTGGACAACCAGAGCCTTACAAGCATGCCGTTGAAAGGCCCAACACCCTTCTTAAGGAGGTCTGGTTCTAACAGAGATCCACGGCAAACAAAGGCATTTAAACGTAAATACATTCATGCTTTCTTACTCCAAACATGTGGCGGTTCGTGTGAAAGTATATGATTACTGTGAGAATAGTTTCTAAAATGTATCAACGATAAGTGTCTCTTTCTCTCTCTCTTCCTCCCTGTCCATCTCCAAGCCACCATAGGTTGTGTCAGTCCGCTAGGGACCTTTTCTCATGAACTAAGTCTGTATGTTTATCCTGTGTTATTATTTAGTTAGCTAGTATATAAATAATTAAACCAATTTGTCTAGTACTGAATCATAAGTAAGGCTGGGGTTTTTGCAGATGCAGGAGGTTATGAGAATGATGATATGATACGAGGTTATGATTAATATGTTGATTGTTTTATGGATGTGATAGGTGTAACCTTGAGTGTAATTTGGGAGATGGTAACTCCTTAAACAACCGCGCTTGTGGTGCCCCAAATTCCTAATGAGTTAATTGTTACATTATTAATTTAATCGGGTATCAATGAAACAAAATCGGGTAACATAACAAAATGTAGAAAAAGTCAATAAGTATGTATATCATTTCCACACCAATTTGTAAAGGACAGATGTAGGTTGTTTGTAATCAAGTTTTGAATACACTACCAAAAACAATTTCTGAAAACTGACGAAAAGGTGAAAGGTATTACGACCATCCGCGTTTTACCCTACGAGCAAGAAGGGAAAAGTCAGTGATTGTATTAGCTCAAATATTTTATTAAAAGTATGAATTTCAGCACCCAGAGGAAGGACCGCAATTTAATAGGACAAACGGGGTACAGGTAAGCGTTTTCAGAATTGACATTTTTATAAGACTCAACTGATTGTGACTCAATTTGTTGCTAGTAAATCCCGCTACCAGTCATCAAAACTCAACTCGGGCTCGTATATAAGAGAACGGAATTGAGTGTAATATATATAGCTAGGCTATACTCAGTTTATGTGGGTGTAGTAGTATAACTCGAGGCGTTGGAATACGACGATACCAGCGAGAGCCTGGCATGTTGCACTGAACACGTTTGAATATGGAGAAAAGCCTCTAATTTTACAGTAGTAGGCCTAAACAGGGAAAAAACGACAAGTCCCAGACAGTTCGCAATAGAACATACCAGTGGGGCATTGTTTACTACCTAAATTATTTAGATAATCTGGTTACCACCATTGTTTGGAATACATTAGAAATATAATTGAATGGTGTTTCCTTTGAAGACATTGGCCTGGCTGAGAATAGAACATTCCAGTTGTCTGCCTAAGTGTGGCGCTGTTTACCACAATTTTCTGGAAAAGTCTTTAATTAACCTATACAGCTCTTGATCCATTGTCCCACCTAACACTGCAACAACTTGTCAATGATTTGAGCTTTTATAGAATACCCCCCTTTTACAAATGACTTAAAGGTGTGTGACCATTAACATTGGCTGCATATCCACTGTCTCCCAAAGTTTGGACTTGCACATTTATTTTCATCTCAGGAATTTAACAATGGTGTGAAGTAGCTCAAGCCAATGTTTACACCGATCCAATGCTTGGATATCCATGAGGAGAGGAATGGACAATTGCTATGCAGCCTTTGGTTTCAGGTGGCTCCATCAACAGATGGAGTGTGTCCCAAATTACACCCTATCCCTATACTGTGTCTAGTGTGCAAATTTTGACCAATCCCCAGTTAACCTCAAGTTTCGATTGACGCACCGGTGTCGATGTGCCAATTTATGTTTGGTAGCGTCCGAACTGCTTGGGTTACAAACGGTTGGTGTTCTCAGGTTTGCTCTATGACCCTCAAACGTTCTTCGGAAGATAACCTGTACCGGTAAAAATAAAATAAAATGGAAGTGTGAAAGTTTTGTGCCTACCCAAAAAAATAGGTTAAATATGTGTAAAAATATATATATATACAGTACCAGTCAAAAGTTTGGACACCTACTCATTCAAGGGTTTTTCTTTATTTTAACTATTTTCTACATTGTAGAATAATAGTGAACATATCAAAACTATGAAATAACACATATGGAATCATGCAGTAACCCAAAAAGTCTTAAACAAATCAAAATACATTTTAGCCACCCTTTGCCTTGACAGCTTTGCACACTCTTGACATTCTCACAACCAGCTTCATGAGGTAGTCACCTGGTCCATAATATGACCATCTTAAAACAATTCCATATGTCAGCTCAGTGATCTCACTGTGATACTGTAGGCCTACTTACATTACCTTTCTGAGTCAATTCAGGTAGTGTTTAATGTTCTGTGTTTGTGTTAACCATGGCAGACGGCATTGCAAATAAAGACAATCAGCCTCTGTGTCTGTGGATCCTTTTCCTTTGATGTATTTTTCATGTCTGCCAGGCCCATCTTTTCAAAGAAACACAATTTATTTTAATCTCTAGTCGAGTAAAATAAGTTGTTTTGTTCTGGTCACAAGATCATTTCCGGTAAACAGCATCACGCTTAGGCAGAAAACGGAACGTTCTATTCCGATGCCCTGTCTAATCACAAAATTTCCTCAGGCGGCAGACAGCTTCATGAATAGAGGTACAGTGCATTCGAAAAGTATTCAGACCTCTTATCACGATCGTCGTAAGAAGCGGACCAAAGCGCAGCGTGGTGGGAATGCATCATTTAATAGATGACAAAAAACACGAAGTAAACAGTACAAAAACAATAAACAAATAATGACCGTGAAGCTATCATAAGAACTGTGCTGACACAAGCAACTAACATGGACAATCACCCACAAAACAAACAGTGAAACCCAGGGTACCTAAGTATGATTCTCAATCAGAGACAACTAATGACACCTGCCTCTGATTGAGAACCATACTAGGCCGAAACAGACTGCCCACCCCAACTCACGCCCTGACCATACAAAATAACGACAAAACAAAGGAAATAAAGGTCAGAACGTGACACCTCTTGACTTTTTCCACATTTTGTTACGTTACAGCCTTTTTCTAAAATTGATTTTTTTTTAAAATTCCCTCTCAGCAATCTACACCCAATTCCCCATAATGACAAAGTAAAAAATGCATTTTAAAATAAATAAATGAAATAGCACATTAACATAAGTATTCAGACCCTTTACTCAGTACTTAGTTGAAGCACCTTTGGCAGCGATTACAGCCTAGAGTCTTCGTGGGTATGATGCTACAAGCTTGGAACACCTGTATTTGGTGAGTTTCTCTTGCTGCACAGCTATTTCCAGAGATGTTCGATCAGGTTCAAGTACGGGCCCTGGCTGGGCCACTCAAGAACATTCAGAGACTAGTCCCAAAGCCACTCCTGCATTGTCTTGGCTCTGTGCTTAGGGTTGTTGTCCTGTTGGAAGGTGAACCTTTGTCCCAGTCCTGAGGTCCTGAGGGCACTGGAGCAGGTTTGCATCAAGGATCTCTCTGTACTTTGCTTCGTTCATCATTCCCTCGATCCTGAATAGTCTCCCAGTCCCTGCCACTGAAAAACATCCCCACAGCATGAAGCTGCAACCACCATGTTTCACCGTAGGAATGGTGCCAGGTTTCCTCAAGATGTGACACTTGGCATTCAGGCCAAAGAGTTCAATCTTGGTTTCATCAGACCAGAGAATCTTGTTTCCCATCGTCTGAGAGTCCTTTAGATGCGTTTTGGAAAACTCCAAGCGGGCTATCATGTGCCTTCTACTGAGGAGTGGCTTCCGTCTGGCCACTACCATAAAGGCCTGATTGGTGGAGTGCTGCAGAGATGGTTGTCCTTCTGGAAGGTTCTCCCATCTCCACAGAGGAACTCTGGAGCTCTACCAGAGTGACCATCGGGTTCTTGGTCACCTCCCTGACCAAGTCCCTTCTCCCCCAATTGCTCAGTTTGGTTGGGTGGCCAGGTCTAGGAAGAGTCTTGGTGGTTCCAAACATATGTTATATTAGAATGATGAAGGCCACTGTGTTCATGGGGAACTTCAATGCTGCTTAAATTTGTTGGTACCCTTCCCCATATCTGTGCATCGACACAACCCTGTCTTGGAGCTCTACGGACAATTCCTTCAACCTCATGGCTTGTTTTTTGCTCTGACATGCACTGTCAACTGTGGGACCTTATATAGACAGCCTTTACAAATCATGTCCAATCAATTGAATTTGGATGGACTCCAATCAAGTTATAGAAACATCTCATGGATGATCAATGAAAACATTCTGCACCTGTGATCAATTTTGAGTCTCGTAGCAAAGGGTCTGAAT
Source organism: Oncorhynchus mykiss (assembly GCF_057628025.1). Taxonomy (NCBI): domain Eukaryota; kingdom Metazoa; phylum Chordata; class Actinopteri; order Salmoniformes; family Salmonidae; genus Oncorhynchus; species Oncorhynchus mykiss. The sequence continues at coordinate 3,070,138 of NC_143035.1, read as the reverse complement.
ACTTATGTAAATAAGGTATTTCTGTTTTTAACATTTCTAAAAACCTGTTTTCACTGCACATGTCAGTAAGGTTATTGAAGAACTGATACAAATCTTCATACCGTAGATATGAAATATGATCAATTGTATTAAAATGGGAGTTTTATTAGCACTTGACTAAAATACAGTATTTAATGTTTTGTTTACAGTAAATGTAGTGTTTGTTTCATTATGGTACTTATAACCATGTGATTACCTATAGGACCATAACATAAAGTTGCCCAAGAATTGCAAATGACATTGGAAAAAGTTATGGTTCAGCCACAGGATTCGGGCAAAACCTCCTCATCCAGGCAACGAGCTAACTGGGTCACTGTCACATTGGAAGAAGAGGACAAAGGTGCAGCGTTGTGAGCATACATTTTCTCTTTATTTGGAAAATGACACCAAACAAAACAATAAACACTACCAAAAAAAACAACCTTGCCGCTAAAGGCTATGTGCCCTAAACAAAGTCAACTTCCCACAAAGACAGGTGGGAGAAGGGCTACCTAAGTATGGTTCTCAATCAGAGACAACGATATACACCTGTCCCTGATTGCGAACCCTACCTGCCCAAAACATAGAAATACAAATAATAGAACATAGAATACCCACCCCAAAACACACCCTGACCAAACCAAATAGAGACATAAAAAGGATCTCTAAGGTCAGGGCGTGACAGACACACCGATGGCCCACTTTCAGAGCCACTGTAAGAAAGTTGCCTTGGCCCTGATATAGAAACCTAGCTGTCTGAAAGTGGGATTGAGTTCATATGCAAGTTTAGAAGACCTATTTGTGGAGCAATTTGTGTAACCCCCTAGATGTATGCATTCAATGGACACTTACATTCTATGTCTCAGTAGGATGTAAAAAGACATATAGGCTACAGTAGCCATAATTACATATTATTAAGTTTTTTTTTAAACCAATTGTGACACATAATTAGGCAATGTGCTAGCTAGAGGCAGTGAATAAGAAGTAGAAGAATAAGACATTTGTTTTCAATCAATCAAGGACTAATGTTGGGTTTCCCAAACTCGGTCCTCGGGACAGTGTAGGTTTAGATTTTTTTGCCATAGCACTACACAGCGGATTCAAATATTCAACTAATCATCAAGCTTTGATCATTTGAATCAACTGTGTAGCGTTAGGGCAAAAACCAAAACGTGCACCCCTTGAGTTCCTGAGGACCGAGTTTGGAAAACGCTGGACTATATACAGTTATGCTCTGTTATCCGAGCGTCCCGTCATGGAATGCCTTCAGCCGAAAGAAATCTATTAAGCATTATTCCCATTTCAGGACATTTACCAATTTCTATCCACAGACAAGACGCTTTCTGTTTTACAACTGAATTATTAGGTAACAGGGTCCAATTGGAACATCTGACCGTGGTCACATGACACAGTTTACGTAAGATTTATTTTTTATTTTTTACAGCGAAAGTATCACTAATGGTGTTCTATGATATCGTCTCAGAATAGTGAGTTGAACAGGGGGAGGAGACCTCAGAAAATAAGATAAATAGAAATAGACCTGTTACTACTAAAAGGGAAGATTAATTTAGCGACTATACTACACAACCGCAATCATTATGGGAACGGATAGTACCGATTGTATGCTGCTTCTTGCGGCAGAAGCGTTTCAATCTAAAAACTTCGGGCTCGCGGCGGACATATACGAATGCCAACTGCTGCACCTCTGCGACCCTAGTACGCAGCAACATCTCTTGGTGAAACGGGCCGATGCCCTGGCATTCGGTGGTAAATTGACCGATGCTTTCGAGATCTATCGAAAAGCCGCAGAAATCGACAGACTACGACCAGTCCATCTGGATAATCTTATTGAATATCTCTCTAACAGTATTAAAATACAAGATGGGACAGACAGTCAAAACAACAGACAGGAGACACACTCTGATTGCGTTGGATATGATGCATTTACCTGCAAAATATGTTATGAATTTCTATACGAGCCTGTTACCTTGCCTTGTGGACACTGCTTTTGCAAAAAGTGCCTGGACAGAGAAAAAATGCCTGTCTGCTGCAAAGAATGTAATGACACTCGGCACACCAAACTCAATGATGTGGACAATTATAGAGTTAATGTTGTTCTTAGTAACTTGTTGTTAAAGTGGTATCCAAGTCAATTACTTGCTGTTAATCTGAGACGTGAGGGGAATGGACTATATTCAGAGAAAATAATGGATGCTGCTTTGGAAAAATACAACGAAGCAATACAAATAGGTATGGTATTTTTACTTTTCATTTAAACTAATTCGAAATGCAATTAAACACTTGAAATGGATGGCCTATATCTTATGCAATGTTGCAACAGCATTTAGGCTACTGTTTCCAGTGAGTACATGAGCTGGCCTAATTGACAGCTGAATCAGCAGGTGTGTGATGTAACTTCCGCGTGGGGTAAGCTGCTCTAAATTGTAACAATTCAGTGGGGAAATTATTATAACAGTGTATCATGTTTATTACTAGGCTATAATTATCCCCTTAATTCAGAGAGATTCATGCATATGACATACTTGGGCAGATGTATGGAGGGTGATTAGGGCCAGTTCGAAACTGCTAAATAGGAATGTGAAAGAATAAATCCATTTTTATTTTCATATCAGTGCGCAAGATTCATGCCACAATTAAATTGCAATTTTAAATGAAAATAGAAAATGGTTAAAGGAACATTGTAAATGGTAAACAGATTCTAAATAAACATGGTAAATGGAAAAAGCCAAATGGTAAACAGAAATTCGTAAATGCAATCTACATAGTGAAATTGAAATAGATATTTTAATTTGTCAACTACCCAATTAAGAATTCTATTTTCAATGAACAATGTCAAAGTGTATGCAAATTACTTATTGGAGGCATGAACCAGGAGAGCAACACACACCCCCATGTAGTAGTTCACCCTAGCCATGCCATGCTGTTCATTGATTTGAGACTAGTGTAACCAACAAACAGGGTGCGAACCCAGGTCTTCTGCGCACCAAAAAAGCATAGGCCCACTAAGCTGAAGCCTAGGCATTGATACTGGGAGCCAATGCAACTCTTCATGTCTCAAGTAAGGTTAGGCCTACTCATCATGCATGTGTGGTAACTGAACCAACTCAGTTACCGATCACCATTTGTTTGACCTTCTCCTCCTCCTCCTCACAGAGATCCATCTGAGCCACAACACATATATGATTAACAGGGTTTGAACAAGTGTCTTCTGCACATCAGAAGAGCACATTAGTACGCTAAACCAACAATTATAGCTAACTCTTAACGTTTCAGGAAAGGTTACTCATCATGCGAACAACTAGGAAAAAACTGGTTCGGTGACCACGCACATGTATTGAATAACTTTGCCTGAGACCAGAAAGTTTGCTTTGGCTCCCCAAGCTAAAGCTTTGGCTTAGCAGCATGTTCTTCTGGTGTACAGGACACCAGGTTTGAACCCTGTTGGTTTCACTAGTCTAAAATCAATGCACAGAGAGCGTGACATGGTTAGGATGTATCACTGTATGGTGGTGTTGTGTTTATCTCCTGGTTCATGCCTCCAGGAAGTAATTTGCATACACTTAAAACATTTTAGGAGAAAAGAGAATGCTAAATAGGGCAGTTAGAAAATGATAAAAGCCACTTTACATTTCACTTTGAACATTTCACTTTGAACATTGCATTTTCCATTTTCTGTTAGCCATTGAACATTTTCTGTTGACCATTTTCATTTAGAATTTATTTTTACCGTTTCCAATTTTCAATTGAACATTTTAGTTTTTTATTTTAACATTGCAGTTTAATTTTGGCATGAATCATGTGCATTGATATGAACATATAAATGCATTTATCATTTCTATATTTCAATTGAGCATTTAAGCGTTGCATTTTCATTTGGGCACTGACCACCCTACACACAGATGGGCGTGTGAAGGTTGAATAAGATGTTATGTAGGCTAGGGGACCAAACATTGCTTAAGGTAAAAAAACAATAAAACAAATGTAGGTCAAGGGTACTAAAAGTTTGACAGCAGACACAGTAGTTTTGGTTCCACTCTTGTGTGCCGCATTGATATTATTATTGATTATCAAATCAACAATGCGAGCAATATGAGTAAGAATAAGAAATAAAAGTAACAAGTAATTAAAGGGCAGCAGTAAAATAACAATAGCGAGACTATATACAGGGGGGTACCGGTACGGAGTAAATGTGCGGGGGCACCGGTTAGTTAAGGTAATATGTACATGTAGGTAGAGTTATTAAAGTGACTATGCATAGATGATAACAACAGAGAGTAGTAGCAGTGTACGGAGGCAGGGGGGCAATGCAAATAGTCTGGGTAGCCATTTGATTAGGTGTGCAGGACTCTTATGACTTGGGGGTCGAAGCTGTTTAGAAGCGTCATGGACCTAGACTTGGCGCTCCGGTACCGCTTGCCGTGCGGTAGCAGAGAGAACAGTCTATGACTAGGGTGGCTGGAGTCTGACAATTTGTAGGGCCTTCCTCTGACACTACCTGGTGTAGAAGTCCTGGGTGTAGAGGTCCTGGATGGCAGGAATCTTGACCCCAGTGATGTACTGGGCCGTACGCACTACCCTCTGTAGTTCCTTGCGGTCGGAGGCCGAGCAGTTGCCATACCAGGCAGTGATGCAACAAGTCAAGATGCTCTTGATGTTACAACTGTATAAATCCTTTTGAGGATCTGAGGACCCATGCCAAATCTTTTCAGTTTCCTGAGGTGGAAAAGGTTTTGTCGTGCCCTCTTCATGACTGTATTGGTGTGCTTGGACTATGTTAGTGTATTGGTGATGTGGACACCAAGGAACTTGAAGCTCTCAACCTGCTCCTCTTCAGCCCCATCGATGAGAATGGGGGCGTGCTCGGTCCTCTTTTTCCTGTAGTCCACAATCATCTCTTTTGTCTTGATCACATTGAGAGAGAGGTTGTTGTCCTGGCACCACACGGCCAGGTCTCTGACCTCCTCCCTATAGGCTGTCTCGTCGTTGTCAGTGATCAGGCCTACGACTGTTGTGTCATCGGCAAACTTAATGATGGTGTTGGAGTCGTGCCTGGCCGTGCAGTCAAGAGTGAACAGGGACTGAGCACGCACCCCTGAGGAGCCCCTGTATTGGTTATCAGCGTGGCGGATGTGTTGTTACCTTCCCTTACCACCTGGGGGCAGCCTGTCAGGAAGTCCAGGTTCCAGTTGCAGAGGGAGGTTTTTAGTCCCAGGTTCCTTAGCTTATTGATGAGCTTTGAGGGCACTATGGTGTTGAATGCTGAGCTGTAGTCAATGAATAGCATTCTCACACAGGTGTTCATTTTGCTCAGGTGAGAAAGGGCAGTGTGGAGTGCAATAGAGATTGCATCATCTGTGGATCTGTTAGGGCGGTATGCAAATTGGAGTGGGTCTAGGGTTTCTGGGATAATGGTGTTGATGTGAGCTATGAGCAGCCTTTCAAAGCACTTCATGGCTGCAGACGTGAGTGCTACGGGTCAGTATTTATTTAGGCAGGTTACCTTAGTGTTCTTGGGCACAGGGACTATGGTGCTCTGCTTAAAACATGTTGGTATTATAGACTCAGACAGGGAGAGGTTGAAAATGTCAGTAAGGACACTTGCCAGTTGGTCAGTGCATGCTCGCAGTACACGTCCTGTTAATCAGTACACGTCCTTGACCTGTTTATAGATCTTACTCGCATTGGCTGCGGAGAGTGTGATCACACAGTCTTCCAAAACAGCTGGTGCTCTCATGCATGTTTCAGTGTTATTTGCCTTGAAGCGAGCATAGAAGTAGTTTAGCGCATCTGGTAGGATCGTGTCACTGGGCAGCTCTCGGCTGTGCTTCCCTTTGTAGTCTGTAATGGTTTGCAAGCCCTGCCACATCCAACGAGCACCAGAGCCGGTGGTGTATGATTCGATCTTAGTCTTGTATTGACTCATTGCCCCTTTGATGGTTCGCCGGAGGACATAGCAGGATTTCTTATAAGCTTCTGGGTTAGTCCCGCTCCTTGAAAGCGGCAGCTCTAGCCTTTAGCTCAGTGCTCTCAGTGCTCTACAGCTTATCATGAGAGATGTAAATGTTTATCAACAATCACTTTCAACAATAATCCAAAATCTGCACATTTTCACTATGAACTAAAGAAAACTGGTCTTGTGTGACAGAATGATGGTTTAATGAATAGATGATCAGTTTCAGCCTCTATTTCAATTTCTATTGAATTTGACCTTGATGTTTTCGATGTATAGTTCAAAATGATTTTGAATCAAGATGTCATGTACATTTATACTTTTGGAACAAAGTAAATCTCTGAATATATGTTTTTTTGTATTTTCCAGCTCCAAGGGACCATGTGCTGTACAGCAACCGATCACAGATCCATTCCAGTCTGAGGAATTACGAGGATGCACTTCATGATGCAGAGATGGCATGCAAACTCATGCCTCTTTGGTCAAAGGTGAGAGTTGGATTTTTTTCCCCATGTTTAATTTAGATCTACCATCAGAGCTTCACAATGCAACATAATGATATTGTTCTACTGATGAATAAACATTTGTTTATTTTTCTTCCAGGGACATATTAGAAAAGCACAAGCTTTAGTCTGTCTTGGGAAATGTGAAGAAGCGTTAAGAGAGTACCTGGTCGTCATTACCTTAGATCCTGAAAGTAAACTGGCAAAAAGAAAGGCGCAAAAGATTCTGAGTGATCTTCTGGCCCCTGTCACTGATCAAGTACACAACAGAATCCTGGACTGCACAAGTCTACTGTCTTCCAGAAATAAAATCAAAGGTGGCATCCTGAACACCCCAACCTCAAGCTGCAACACCACCACTTCCTCCAAGTCTTACAAGGTAAGATAAATCGTCCATCTTTGAGGTTTTTAAATTACAATAACGTATTATCATCTAGTGCATTGAGTTGAGCCCATGAACTAATTCAAATGTTCTATCATCACCCTTTCTCACAGGAGTACAAGAATATTGCCTCTCATGAAAAGTTGACATCGTCACCTACGCTGAGTGAACCTAAGACAGGCGGCTTATTTGAGACAATGGAATGCGGCGAAAAGAAAGGAGAAGATCAGGTGGACCTGAATGTCTGCCATCCCACCGTCATTGACAGGAGCGTCTTCCTCAAACGCAAACGTAGCTCATCCGAGGACAGCCAAGTGGATAGTAGCGACACCTGCAAGCGCTCCAAATCTGGTAAGTTTTAAGACTTTTTTTGCCTCGCCTCTTAAATCAATGGAGCTATATTGGCATGATATTTACTATAAGTGAAGCAGTTGTTGAGAGTCACTATCTAACTCAAATGTTTCTCCTCCTTTACAGAAGTGACCCAGAATGAAGAGGCGACTTCCTGGAGTGCAGTGCTTTCTGACCTCATAGACCCGGCTGACCTGGAGTGTTCTCTTTGTATGAGGTGAGAACATCTCCGTGTAGCTGTCCATCCGTGACAAAACTTGTATCTGAATTGTAAGCATTTGCCACTTTGCCAATGATAGTAATATAGTGTTCTGCTTTTGAATCAGATTATCTATGATTAGTGAAACTCACAGCCTCATACAAGTCATAGTTATTTTGCAAGTTAACACAAGATATTCATCTTCCTTTCTGATAGTATGAAACAATAAAGATTCGGTATGACGCAATAAAGATTAATAGGTAAACATTTAGTCTTCTTTTCACAGTTATAGCCTACATTTAATTATCAAACAATGTAAACAAGAAAACCTGAACGTAAACAATAATAGAGTAGCGAGAGACATTGTACCACTCTATTGCACAATATTGTGTTCTTTATCTCCATGGTATACCCTAGGCTCTTTTATGAACCAGTCACCACTCCTTGCGGCCACACCTTTTGTATGAAATGCCTCGAGCGATGCCTGGACCACAACCCCAAGTGTCCCCTCTGCAAGATGGAGCTGGAAGAGTATCTGGCAGAAAGTAAATACAACAAGACTGTCTTGATGGAGAACCTCATCTGCAAGTATCTGCCAAATGAGCTCATGGACAGGCAGAAAGTCAACGCAGAGGAGATTGCAGATTTATCCAAGTACGATTAAAAGCAGCATACAGACATTATCCGATTGCTTCTGAACTGTGTAACAATGACATCATACACTTTATAAAATGTTACTTCATCTATAACTTTGGATATATTATATCCTCAAACCTTTCTTTTGCAGTCTAAACAAGAACGTGCCTATATTTGTTTGCACCATGGCCTTCCCCACCGTTCCATGTCCTCTTCACATCTTTGAGCCCTGCTACCGGCTGATGATCCGCAGGTGTATGGAGATGGGTACCAAGCAGTTTGGAATGTGCCTCAGCGATAACCTCAAAGGGTGAGTAAAGCCTGGACAAAGCAGAGAAACATTGTGTTTAGTGTTCCTTAGTCAGGCAGGGGATATCGGTGGCATCTGGCAGTAAATTTGAATAGCTGTTGTGTCAACTCTTGTTTGGGGCCATTGAGGAGGGCCTTAGGCTATAATCAGAGCTGAGCAGGTATTGCATGTTGTATTGCAGCGTATCCCAAACTCGGTCCTGGGGAGAGGTCTCCTCGTGTCCAAAAAGTTGGGCCTGTTCTGAAATTGACCCAGGGCTTTCTTCCCAGGACCCTACCCGAATACATTTATGTTTTAAATATAGATACCCGGTCCGAATGGATCCGAGGACAACCAGACCTGGCCCCGTATAGACCCAGTCAGGTCCAGAACCAGTCCCGATCCGAGTCAGGGAAGCAGCAGAAAATGTATATTTTTAGCCACGTTATTAACTGAAGCTGTTAATTCACACACCAAGGAATAGAAGAACGGAGCTAGTATCAGGCGGGGGGCAGGGCCATGCTGTGTCCGGCTGAGTGGTGCGAGGAGGAGGAAGAGGGAGACAGCGGCAACCAATGCCAATTCGCACTAGTTACTAACATCAAGCTGCCAAAGCTAGGTTATTTATCATCCAATCTGATTACATAGTACCTGTTTTGACTGCATCAAACCGAGAAGAGAAGCTAGTTAAGCTAGCTATCTAGCTAGCGGGGTTGCCTAATCATAGCTTCATAGACTGCGCTTTCCCCCGTCCTAAACGACAATAACAACAACTCCATTCAAATTATTAAGTAGCAGCATCCCTGTTGGCTCTTGGTCGTTGAAACATATCCTTCTCATTTAACCTTTAATTCCGTAATTTTAATTCCATCTTCCATTGATCTGCTAACTTGCTTACCACAACACACACAGAGCCAGAGGCCAATGCCCGCTTTGATGACTTGTGATTGACTGCCAAAAACAACAAGCTACATGTGCCGCTCTCGTGAAAATCCGCAGCAGAATAAATACGAAAATGTTCAATCTCTACTGTTCTGGTATTTACGGGTCCTTAACAGCAAATTTAGTACTAAAATATCAGAGAACCGTGACAATCAAATCTGACCCGGATCTGAGGGTCAACTACAGAATTAAGGACCGGTCTCGGGTCATTCCCGGGTAATGTCCTGGTGGACCTGTGAAGACCTCTACCAAACGGGTGCTCATTGTGGTTTTTGCCCCAGCACTACACAGCTGATACAAATAATCAAAGCTAGATGATTAGTTGATTATTTGAATCAGTTGTGTTGTGCTAGGGCAAAAAACAAAACGTGCACCCAGAGGGGCCCCAATACCTAGTTGTTTAAGCAGATAGTTTATATAGCCTCTTTTATTGTTTGTGTCACCTGTGAATGCCTAAGACACATTTTGGATCCATATCTACTTATTTGCCTTCCCCATAGATTTGCCGATTACGGTAGCCTCCTGGAGATCCGAAACGTGGAATTCTTTGCAGATGGCCGCTCCGTTGTCGACACCATTGGGATAAGAAGGTTCAAGGTCATTGAGCACCACCAGAGAGATGGATACAACACAGCGGACATAGAATACCTGGAAGACGTTAAGGTAATTATTCATCATAAACTAAAGCATTTGCATGAATGTTGTCTGAACTATTTTTTACCTGTATTAGTGTATCTTGTTGTGCTAATAAATGCATTTCTTGTTCTGTAAAGGTGGAGGTTGTGGCAGAGAAGGAGCTACAGAGTCTCCATGATGCAGTATACGACCAGGCCTTAATCTGGGTCAACTCCCTGAAAGAAGAACAAAAGGAGAGAATCGTGGAGCACTTTGGGCGCATGCCAGAGAAAGACTCTGAGCCACAGGTAAATATATGAATCCTGGACATACAGTGTATTCGGGAAGTATTCAGACTCCTTGACTTTTTCCACATTTTACAGCCTTATTCAAATATGTATTAAATACATTCAATACAATACCCCATAATGACAAAACAAAAACAGGTTTTTAGAAATGTTTACAAATTTATAGAAAATAAAAACAGAAATACCTTATTTACATAAGTATTCAGACCCTCTGCTATGAGACTCGAAATGGAGCTCAGCTGCGTCCTGTTCAGTTTATCATGCTTGAGATGTTTCTACAACTTGATTGGAGAATACCTGTGGTAAATTCAATTGATTGGACATGATTTGGAAAGGCACACCTGTCTATATAAGGTCCCACAGTTGACAGTGCATGTCAGAGCAAAAAACAAGCCATGAGGTCAAAGGAATTGTCCGTAGAGCTCCGAGACAAGATTTTGTCGATGCACAGATCTGGGGAAAGGTACCAACAAATTTCTGCAACATTGAAGGTCCCCAAAAACACAGTGGCCTCATTCTTAAATAAAATAAGTTCGTAACTACCAAGACTCTTCCTAGATCTGGCCGCCCGGCCAAACTGAGCAATTGGGGGAGAAGGGCCTTGGTCAGGGAGGTGACCAAGAATCCGACGGATTCAGAGTTCCTCCATAGAGATGGGAGAACCTTCCAGAAGGACAACCATCTCTGCATCACTCCACCAATCAGGCCTTTATGGTAGAGTGGCCAGATGGAAGCCACTCCTCAGTAAAAGGCACATGACAGCCCGCTTGGAGTTTGCCAAAACAGGACTCTCAGACCATGAGAAACAAGATTCTCTGGTTTGATGAAACCAAGATTACACTCTTTGGTCTTAATGCCAAGCGTCACGTCTGGAGGAAACCTGGCACCATCCCTACGGTGAAGCATGGTGATGGCAGCATCATGCTGTGGGGATGATTTTCAGGGACTGGGAGACTATTCAGGATAGAGGGAAAGATGAACGGAGCAAAGTACAGAGAGATCCTTGATTAAAACCTGCTCTAGAGTACTCAGGACCTCAGACTGGGGCAAAGGTTCACCTTTCAACAGGACAACGACCCTAAGCACACAGCCAAGACAACGCAGGAGTGGCTTCGAGAAAATCTCTGAATGTCCTTGAGTGGCCCAGCCAGAGCCCGGACTTTAACCAGAGACCTGAAAATAGCTGTACAGAGACGCTCACCATCCAACCTGACAGAGCTTGAGAGGATCTGCAGAGTTGAATGGGAGACAATCCCCAATTACAGGTGTGCTAAGCTTCTATACCCAAGAAAACTCGAGGCCTGTAATCACTGCCAAAGGTGCTTCAACAAAGTGCTGTGTAAAGGGTATGAATACTTATATAAATATGATATGTCATTTTTTTTAAATCTATGAATTTGTAAAAATGTCTGAAAACCTGTTTTTGCTTTGTCATTGTGGGGTATTGAGTGCAGATGAATGAGAAAACAACAACAATATAAACCATTTTAGAATAAGGCTGTAACGTAACAAAACGTGGAAGATTTGACACAGTTTATGATGAGCAGGTTGTGGCTGGATTCTTATGGTTATTCTCCTGCTCTCTCCCTCTCTAGGCCAGTGCCAATGGGCCGTCCTGGTGCTGGTGGCTGCTGGCAGTCCTTCCCCTGGAGGGTCGAGCCCAGCTGCCCTTCCTGGCCCTGACGTCCCTGAAGGACCGACTCAGTGGTATCCGCAGAATACTCCTCTTCATGTCCCGCAACCGCTCCTCTCGATGACTCCAACCCTCACACAACCATCTATCTCCTCCATGTGGGTGTCTGTTTTTTGTTTTTATCTGAAAGACCGCATTTCAACGAAAGCCTTTGTGTGAATGGGTTACTATTGGCAAGTGGACTTTAATTAGATTACTGAAATGTGATCCAAGGATTAGAAGAGGCTACTTATGGACTGAATATTTTAAAGTGTGCTGTAAAGGCGATTAGTGTTTGTTTTTGTTATTATTTATGAACTTCGCGTCTGCATGGAACATGTTTACACCACTGGGAGAAAATTACTATTACAATGATGACTTATTATTTCCAAAGGGTTTATTAAAACCAGTTAGAGCTCTAGGGGCGCTATTTCATTTTTGGATAAAAAACGTTCCCGTCTTAAGCGCGATATTTTGTCACGAAAAGATGCTCGACTATGCATATTCTTGACAGTTTTGGAAAGAAAACACTCTGAAGTTTCAGAATCTGCAAAGATTTTGTCTGTAAGTGCCCCAGAACTCATTCTACAGGCGAAACCAAGATGATGCATCACCCAGGAATTAGCAGAATTTCTGAAGCTCTGTTTTCCATTCTCTCCTTATATGGCTGTGATTGCGCAACGAATGAGCCTACACTTTCTGTGGTTCGCCCAAGGTCTTAGCAGCATTGTGACGTATTTGTAGGCATATCATTGGAAGATTGGCCATAAGAGACTACATTTTCCAGAGGTCCGCCCGGTGTCCTTTGTCTAAATTTGTGCGTAATCTTCAGGTGCGGGCATTTTCTCCTGGGATTCAGGAGAGAAAGCACACTTCCACGAACGATATATCATCGAAGAGATATGTGAAAAACACCTTGAGGATTGATTCTAAACAACGTTTGCCATGTTTTCAGTCGATATTATGGAGTTAATTTGGAAAAAAGTTTGCGTTTTGAGGACTGAATTTATGGATTTTTTTTGGTAGCCAAATGTGATGTATAAAACGGAGCTATTTCTAATACACAAGGAATCTTTTTGGAAAAACTGAGCATCTGCTATCTAACTGAGAGTATCCTCATTGAAAACATCAGAAGTTCTTCAAAGGTAAATGATTTTATTTGAAGGCTTTTATGTTTTTGTTAATGTTGCGTGCTGGATGCTAACGCTAATGCTAACGCTAAATGCTAACGCGAAATGCTAACTCTAGCTAGCTACTTTTACACAAATTATTGTTTTCCTATGGTTGAGAAGCATATTTTGAAAATCTGAGATGACAGTGTTGTTTACAAAAGGCTAAGCTTGAGAGATGGCATATTTATTTCATTTCATTTGCGATTTTCATAAATAGTTAACGTTGTGTTATGCTAATGAGCTTGCTGATAGATTTACACAATCCTGGATACAGGGGTTTTTTCATAGCTAAACGTGACGCAGAAAACGGAGCGATTTGTCCTAAACAAATAATCTTTCAGGAAAAACTGAACATTTGCTATCTGAGAGTCTCCTCATTGAAAACATCTGAAGTTCTTCAAAGGTAAATGATTTTTTTGAATGCTTTTCTGTTTTTTTGTGTAAATGTTGCCAGCTGAATGCTAATGCTAAATGCTACGTTAGCCATCAATACTGTTACACAAATGCTTGTTTTGCAATGGTTGAGAAGCATATTTTGAAAATCTGAGATGACAGTGTTGTTAACAAAAGGCTAAGCTTGAGAGCTAGCATATTTATTTCATTTCATTTGCGATTTTCATGAATAGTTAACGTTGCGTTATGGTAATGAGCTTGAGTCTGTATTCACGAACCCGGATCCGGGATGGGGAGATCAGAAAGGTTAACCACAAATGACATATTATAAAACCCAAAACCCCTTAGAATGTGTAGAAAATTAGAGGGGAAAATTGCAATACAGCACAGTACCTTGTTCTGATGACGCTTTAACTGTATCATTCAGAGGATAATGCAATTCTCTTCCTGTTTTGGTGTAGATGAGTGCAATACACCTGCAGTTAAAATGAGCCATCTCCTACTTACGATGGAATGTTTCTTGGTATTTATAGGATCTACTTAGCACTGTAGTTGCAGCAACAGCGTAACTGATAGTCACTGTTTTCCATGCATGGTGAGCAAAGATGGGTTGTGAGCTTTGCCTTCAACAAAGGACGACATTTTTAGTTTTGTTGGAAGTTACATATTTCTTTGTCCGCCAGACTTTTTTCCAGAGTTTTCTACAGTTCTTTTTATGTTAACGATGATCACCTTTTTATACAGACGATATTGAACCAGGATGGTTATGCTGTGAAATCTTGGGGAAATGTGTTAATTAACAAACAGATTTTTTTTATTGTAAGGGGCAATTTTAAGTTATTGCATTTATATAGGGCTTTCTTGGCTCGGCTATTATTTGCACCAGGTATGCTCATAAAGTAAGGGGTGACACAGACAAACAAAGTGATTGCAATAACTGTCACCACTTGTGCTGCGTGATTCCTGGCTATTATACAAAAAAAGACTACGACGTGAATGTGAAAATGCAAATAATTGTAGACAAGGGAAATATAAACTTTTAGAGTGTAGAGAGTGCCGGATTTATCAGCCCTGCTGTTTTTACCACTTTCCAAAATTCGAAAGTTTGATTTGCGAAGTTTTACGTTTGGTTGTCATGTCCCAAGCCGAAGACACTCTGAAATGATTTTCCTAACCATTCGAAAAACTCCCGAAGGAGTTGGAAGACTGCTTCCTGTCATTTGAACCTCATCGTCTTGTCTTTCAAGCTATCGTCCTGTGGAACCATAAACTGTAGCATCAAACACTGTGATTTCTAATCTTTTTCAACATTTAGTGCCTTAAGTTGGATTTCTTCCATGATGCCAGTACCAAGAAGAATCATTTAGACAAAGATAGCATTCCAGTGAGGAAGACTTGGCTGAAAAGTCCAAACTATTGAGCTTGAATATGTGGTCTTCTCTTTCGAGGACACAAACAGTAAATAAAAAAATTCCAGTCTTGGTTCATTGTGTGACGAGTCTTAAGGTTGTGGTTACAAATATTGGTAAAACTCAAATCCTGGTTCATTGTATGACGAGTCCTGCAATTGTGGTTACAAATATTGGTACTATAGTTCTTATATCTTATCACAATTAAATTAAAGTCTTCTCAATGCAAGGACACAATGTGAATATTTTCTATTGACTTTTGTATAAAACAACAACATTGAGACTTGGTTAAGGTTGAATAAATGTTTTTTGAATAAAAGTTGATTGATTGGCATGTCAATTCAAGTAGCTTATATTTCCTCACCAAAATCTCATACTTTTACATGTATATTAATTTGATCTGGCGGTTGCATGTTAGCCAAAATGTCATTCATCTATGTATTTTAGCCATTTACATCAGAAAATGCCAAAACAATAGAAATTCAAAGGTAGTACCTTTCTGACCTTTTTGAATTCCACATTGAACGTTGCACTAGTGATCTAAGTCAATCTACCTCTGACACTCCTGTAGCTCTTTCACCACAGAACATGCTTATTGATTCATATTGACATGTCATTTGTTTGTATGGAGATGACGTGACCATGGAGTCTTACTTTGGTGGTTGTGTAACACTTGTATAATGGCCTCTAACTGTATGTGTTTACAAAAATGAATGTATGTGGTTGTCATCTTATCATATGTTATATTTTGTTGTTTTTATAGAAATGTAGTCATTGCAATGTTATACAATGTACAAAAAACACAATTCTGAATAAAAAAGGTTATGCTCTTAATTTGTGGAATAAGGGCTAAACCGATGGTCTTTAATCTGAAGCTTCCCTAATCCTGTGTTCTATATTTCTCTACTTTGGTTACGTGCTTGTCCGTTGAAAGAAGTATCAATGTAGCTCTTTAGAAATGTCTAGAAAGCTTGGACATAACAAATGTCTTATGAAGCAGTGCATTGAGTTTACATAACACTGTGAATGTAGGTCACGGTTAGAAGGATAGACACGCTATTCTGCTCCCCCTGTCCCACTACCCCACATTCTGCAGCCCTGCCTTTTTTTTGGAGGAGATGACCTGACCCATACCAAACCGAATCACACCACAGCACCTCCATGACTGGGAGGGATGATGGACTCAGAGGAAGGGGGGGACAAGTAGTATACATTTGCAGGCTGTCTGTCTGGTGGGAGTGAGGGAGAAGCCAATGAGGATATTTTTAATAGGGCTTACATAACGGGGGCAGAGTCAGACGTTATGTAAACTTTGAAATCGGGTTAGCATCTGCAGAGTATCCGTGTATCTTGTTCTCCTGCCTTTGAGAGATGGCATGTTTCAGCAGTAGGTCCCGGAATATCGCCAAATATCGCTTACTTAATTTTTTTTTTACATAAGGTGTCCTGCTCTGTTTATTCAGGACCGAAAAATGCAGAAACAAACATCAGAGTGTCAAAGTGGGGTCTCAAAGGCGTGAAGAAAGGTATTATCAATTAAACTACAGAGTCCCACTGGAAATAGATTTTTCAGCATCGGCCTCAAATCAGATCCTTCATCAGTGTGCCCTGGCCAGAGACTGGCCACATAATACTAGTCTTGTGTTACACGCCAAGTAAGGTTATAACTGAAAGGTTAAGGTCACGAGATGCAGGGGTTGCTATGGGAACATGGCATATACACCTAACCCCCGATTTTACAAAACATGTAACACACTGACAGAAGTAGGGCAAAGCAGTGCATTGTGGGAAAACTGGTTACCTAACTCACCCAGAAAAGACATCTAGGAGGTTAAGTTCCCTGTCTGTGTGCCGATGTGATGACAGAACACCTGCTCAGGGCTAGTTATCCCATTGTAAACAGTGTGGGAAACTGCATGAGAGGGCTGTGTGTCAGAGGGCTTGAGTGTGCCCATGTGAGAAGTACATGACTGTGTGTGCCTCAAGCTCGTATGATACAGTGTGAGATGTAAGGAGGACTCTGTGCATTGATGTTCCTACTCGCATGATCAATGGAAAGCCTCACATGACAGGTTTGGGAGTGGAATTGCGCAGTACAGTGGCTGATGCCCTGTTGCTGCCTGTGGATGGATGGAACAGGGGCTGGGCTCTGGCTGCAGTACTGCCTCCTATCGCCTCACTTCTTCAAACACTTCCATACTGTCAGACTAACTGTGCTGTGCTTGTGTAATGTGCAGACAGCCTGCCCTTATGTCTCATCCTCAAGCTGCTGGCGAGGCTGAGGCGTCATTGCGAATGAATGCATAATAATTTTAATATGTTTGAAGTGTTGTATAATGGTTGGACATCACATTGCAGCAGATATTGTAGGGTTTGTCTTTGTATTCTTCAATGGAAAAGAAAAGCACAGATCCTTTAGACCTGCAGCTTGCTCCTCTAAAAATCGTTACACAATCATTTTGCAGTGTCTCCACGGCTGTGTAAACTTGTTCAGTGTACACTGAGTGTGTACAGGCCGGGCCCCTGTGGTGGTCATTATACAGTCATTATACACCTACTGTGTAAGGACCACCACAGGGGCATGGCCTGTACACACTCAGTTTGTACAATTGATGTACAACACATTTGACACAACACTTGTGATACAACAGAGAGTTTGTCTGCAAAAAAAGGAGACACAGACCAATGCTTTGTGGAAACTCTGTTTCACAAACATTTTGTATCACAGGATTGTGTCAAATGCATTTTACATCAGTTGTACAAGTTGGGCAGAGTGTGCATGGGGCAATAGTCTATCTTGTATTCCACTTGTCTACCCTAATTCAATAAAAATAAAGATGTACTCTTTTTAACACCAGGGGAGGGGGACATTAAAACTGCAAAGACGATTAAACAGTAAGATTTGAAAAGGCTATCAACATGAGCTAAAGCACAGGAAATATCTCTGACACTGAAACATTCCTGAAACATGCAACTGAATGTGTGATCTGTGCTTCCAACAAAACAGCTCACATGAGAGCTTAACCCATGGCCTGAAATGGAAGGTTGTGGAACTAAAAAGAGATTTCACGAGTTAGTGCCTCTGCTAACTCCCCTCTCCGATCCACTATTGTCATCTGAAAGTACATGGTATTATATGCATGATGTAACAAATACCTCCTCTCCGGTCAGGTCACTCACAGTCAGTGGGATACAGTAGTGGACTCAATGGACATTGGGCATACTGTAGAACAACACTTTTTTAGTGATGTGTAGCTCAATTAAATATATGTCAAAATGAAATAATACATATAATTTATGATGATTTTGGTGTGTAACCCTTTAACATTGTGACCATGGCATAGGGCTGGGCAATACATAGAATTCATTTCATTAATTCAAATGTATGCTTTTGCGGGATATTCCAAATTATGTATCGCAATAATTTAGGTTTTGTTATTTTATTTTTTTATGAGCGTTTATGTCCGCTTGTTCTCATGTTCTATTTTTGGTTACGTCTCTTTCGCTCCTCTGTGCTGTGTCAACCCAGTCTCTCATTAACTCTTTTGGGATAGGGGGCAGCATTTTCACTTTTGGATGAATAGTGTGCCCAGAGTGAACTGCTTCCTGCTCTGTCCCAGATCCTAATATATGCATATTATTGTTAGTATTGGATAGAAAACACTCTGAAGTTTCTAAAACTGTTTGAATGATGTCTGTGAGTATAACAGAACTCATATAGCAGGCGAAAACCTGAGAAAAATCCAACCAGGAAGTGGGACATCTGAGGTTTGTAGTTTTTCAACGCCTGGCCTACCGAATACACAGTGGGATATGTATAAAGTTGCACTTCCTACGGCTTCCACTAGATGTCAACCGTCTTTAGAAACTTGAATGAGGATTCTACTATAAAGGAGGTGCTCATGAGACCTGTTTGAGTCAGTGGTCTGGCAGAGTGCCTCAGATATTGACACGCGCTCCCGACAGTTACCTCTCGTTCTAGTGCTTTTCTTCAGACATAGGAATTCTCCGGTTGGAACATTATTGATTTTTAATGTGAAAAACATCCTAAATATTGATTCCATACATCGTTTGACTTGTTTATACGACCTGTAATGGAACTTTTCGAGTTTTTGTCTGGACGAAGTGCTTGCGCTTCATGAAGATGGATTACTGGGCTGAACACGCTAACAAGTGGCTATTTGGACATAAATTTATGGAACTTTATGGAACAAATCAGTCAGTTATTGTCGAACTGGGATTCTGATGAAGATCATCAAAGGTAAGTGAATATTTATGGTGTTATTTCTAACTTCTGTTGACTCCAAAATGGCGGATATTTCTCTGGCTGGATTGGGCTCTGAGCGCCGTTCTCAGATTATGCTTCTTCCGTAAAAATAAATTGAAATCTGACACAGTGGTTGCATTTAGGAGAAGTCTATCTTTAATTCTGTGAATAACAATTGTATTTTTTATCAATGTTTATTATGAATATTTCTGCAAAATCACCGGATGTTTTGGAATCAAAACAGTACTGAACGTAACGCCAATGTAAACTGAGACTTTTGGATATAAATATACACATTATCGAGCAAAACATACATGTATTGTGTAACATGATGTCCTATGAGTGTCATCTGATGAAGATTATCAAAGGTTAGTGATTAATGTTATCTATATTTCTGTTTTTTGTGACTCCTGGAGCAGAGTGAGCAGCCACCTCTGTGACCACATTAACCTTTCTAGTGCAGGGGTTCTAGCGGAACCCCTCGACAACATTCTGCTGAAAAGGCAGCGCGCAAAATCCAAAAATATTTTTTAGAAATATCTAACTTTCACACATTAACAAGTCCAATACAGCAAATGAAAGATAAACATCTTGTTAATCTACCCATCATGTCCGATTTCAAAAATGCTTTACAGCTAAAGCACAACATATGATTATGTTAGTCGAAAAAACACACAGCCATTTTTCCAGCCAAAGATAGGAGTCAGAAAAAGCAGAAATATAGATAAAATTAATCACTAACCTTTGATGATCTTCATCAGATGACACTCATAGGACAACATGTTACACAATACATGTATGTTTTGTTCGATAATGTGCATATTTATATCCAAAAGTCTCAGTTTACATTGGCGCCTTACATGCATTAATGTTTAGATTCCAAAACATCCAGTGATTTTAGCTCATCATCATACTCATCATAAACATTGATAAAATATACTAGTGTTATTCACAGAATTAAAGATAGACTCCTTCTTAATGCAACCACTGAGTCAGATTTAAAAAAACTTTACGGAAACAGCATAATCTGAGAACAGCTCTCAGAACCCAAAACACCCAGAGGAATAGAAAAAACACCTAGAGGAACACCCAGAGGAACACCCATTTTGGAATCAACAAAGAAACAACACCATAAATATTCACTTACCTTTGATGATCTTCATCAGAAGGCACTCCCAGGAATCCCAGTTTGACAATAAATGACTGATTTGTTCCATAAAGTTCCATCATTTTGTCCAAATTGCCACTTGTTGTTAGCGTGTTCAGCCCAGTAATCCATCTTCATGAGGCCCGAGCATTTCATCCAGACAAAAACACCAAAACTTCCGTTAGAGTCCTTTAGAAACATGTCAAACAATGTTTGGAATCAATTGTTAGGATGTTTTTAACATAAAACATCAATAATGTTCCAACCGTAGAATTCCTTTGTCTTCAGAAAAGGCACTGGAACGAGAGGTACCTCTGTCGGGAACGCGCGTCATGAGACCGAGGCACTATGCCAGACCACTGACTCAAACAGGTCTCATGAGCCCTTCCTTTATAGTATAATCCTCATTCAACTTTCAAAAGACGGTTGACATCTAGTGGAAGCCCTAGGAAGTGCAACCTCATCCATATCTCAATGTGTACTTGGTCGGCAAAGCTTTGAAAAACTACAAACCTCAGATGTCCCACTTCCTGGATGGATTTTTCTCAGGTTTTCGCCTGCCATATGAGTTCTGTAATACTCACAGACATCATTCAAACAGTTTTAGAAATTTCAGTGTGTTTGCTATCCAATACTAACAATAATATGCATATATTAGTATCTGGGACAGAGTAGGAGGCAGTTCACTCTGGGCATGCTATTCATCCAAAAGTGAAAATGCTGCCCCCTATCCCAAAAAGGTTAAGAAACTCATCACCACCACCTGGGAGGCGAGGGATCAGCAGGGCGAGGTAGGGTTGCAGCCTCGTAGCCACGTTTACGAGGTGCACCATGAGGGAGAGGGTCCCGAAAGTGCTTTGTAGCCGTTCATCGCTTACTCTTTCAGGTCCTGGTTTGAGGTGAGGCACCTTGCCAACAATCAATCAATCAATCAAATTTATTTTATATAGCCCTTCGTACATCAGCTGATATCTCAAAGTGCTGTACAGAAACCCAGCCTAAAACCCCAAACAGCAAGCAATGCAGGTGAAGAAGCACGGTGGCTAGGAAAAACTCCCTAGAAATGCCAAAACCTAGGAAGAAACCTAGAGAGGAACCAGGCTATGTGGGGTGGCCAGTCCTCTTCTGGCTGTGCCGGGTGGAGATTATAACAAAACATGGTCAAGATGTTCAAATGTTCATAAATGACCAGCATGGTCGAATAATAATAAGGCAGAATAGTTGAAACTGGAGCAGCAGCACAGTCAGGTGGACTGGGGACAGCAAGGAGTCATCATGTCAGGTATTCCTGGGGCATGGTCCTAGGGCTCAGGTCCTCCGAGAGAGAGAAAGAAAGAGAGAATTAGAGAGAGCATATGTGGGATGGCCAGTCCTCTTCTGGCTGTGCCGGGTGGAGATTATAACAGAACATGGCCAAGATGTTCAAATGTTCATAAATGATCAGCATGGTCGAATAATAATAAGGCAGAACAGTTGAAACTGGAGCAGCAGCACAGCCAGGTGGACTGGGGACAGCAAGGAGTCATCATGTCAGGTAGTCCTGGGGCATGGTCCTAGGGCTCAGGTCCTCCGAGAGAGAGAAAGAGAGAAGGAGAGAATTAGAGAACGCACACTTAGATTCACACAGGACACCGAATAGGACAGGAGAAGTACTCCAGATATAACAAACTGACCCTAGCCCCCCGACACATAAACTACTGCAGCATAAATACTGGAGGCTGAGACAGGAGGGGTCAGGAGACACTGTGGCCCACTCCGAGGACACCCCCGGACAGGGCCAAACAGGAAGGATATAACCCCACCCAACAATCTCCTTGTCAGGGAGGATCATGGCAGCCACCATGTCATCCATCACCAGATAGTGGTTTAGCCCTGAGGACTCTGCATCCATTAGGAGAGTCCATGGACTGGTCTGGTTGTCGATTTGGAAGCGCCCTCCCAATCTGATATTACTACAGTGCCTTCAGACAGTATTCAGACCCCTTGACTTTTTCCACATTTTGTTATGTTACAGCCTTATTCTAAAATGGATTCCATTTTTTTTAATCCTCACAATACCCCACAATGACAAAGCAAAAACAGGTTTTTAGAACATTTTGCAAATGTATATAAAAAAAACAAATACCTTATTTACATAAGTATTCAGACCCTTTGCTATGAGATTCAAAATTGAGATCAGGTGCATCCTGTTTTCATTGATCATCCTTGAGATGCTTCCACAACTTGATTGGAGGCCACATGTGGTAAATTCAATTGATTGGACAGGATTTGTATAAGCACACATCCATCTATATAAGATCTCACAGTTGACAATGCATGTCAGAACAAAAACCAAGCCCTAAGTTCAAAGGAATTGTTCGTAGAACTTCGAGACAGGATTGTGTTGAGGCACAAATCTGGGGAAGGGCACCAAAAAAATTCTGCAGCGTTGAAGGTCCCCAAGAACAGTGGTCTCCATAATTCTCAGCAATCAGGGTAGATGGGCCCGATGGTCACTCCAGAGTTCCTCTGTGGAGATGGGAGAACCTTCAAGAAGGACAAACATCTCTGCAGCACTCCACCAATCAAGCCTTTATGGTAGAGTGGCCAGACGGAAGCCACTCCTCAGTAAAGGGCACATGACAGCCCGCTTGGAGTTTGCCAAAAGGCACCTAAAGGACTCTCAGACCATGAGAAACAAGATTCTCTGGTCTGATGAAACCAAGATTGAACTCTTTGGCGTGAATGCCAAGCGTCACGTCTGGAAGAAACCTGGCACCATCCCTATGGTGAAGCATGGTGGTGGCAGCATCATGTTGTGGGGATGTTTTTCAGCGGCAGGGACTGGGAGACTAGTCAGGATCAAGGGAAAGATGAATGGAGGAATGTACAGAGAGATCCTTGATGAAAGACCTCAGACTGGGGTGCAGGTTCACCTTCCAGCAGGACAATGACCCTGAGCACACAGCCAAGACAATGCATGAGTGGCTTTGGGACAAGTCTCTGAATGTCCTAGAGTGGCTCAGCCAGAGCCTGGACTTGAACCCGATCTAACATCTCTGGAATAGCTGTGCAGCGATGCTCCCCATCCAACCTGACAGAGCTAGAGAGGATCTGCAGAGAAGAATGGGAGAAACTCCCTAAATACACGTGTGCCAAGCTTGTAGCGTCATACCCAAGAAGACCTGGGGCTGTAATTACTTCCAAAGGTGCTTCAAAAAAGTGCTGAGTAAAGGCTCTGAATACCTATGTGATATTTCAGTTTTAATATTATTTTTAAATAAGCAAACATTCCTAAAAACCAATTTTTGCTTTGTCATTATGAGGTATAGTGTGTAGATTGATGAGAAAAAAAACACAATTTAATCCATTGTAAAATAAGGCTGTAAAGTAACAAAATATGGAAAAGGGGTCAAGGGGTCTAAATACTTTACAAATGCACTCTTCGCCAATGCAACCTACTTGCAGAAGGAGCTGTCTGCTGGCACGGTGTTTTTTTTCTGGTGCAATGTCGGCTGCAAATACTGGCCATATTTACAGACAGTTGTACACTCTCCTGTCCGTTATGCATGCAAAGGCGCATTAATTGTCTTGTGAGGTAACTGTTTTCCTTCTTGACTTTTTTTTTGTTATGCAGAAAGGATATTGTAACGCTTAAAAAAAATAATAGAATGAATACATTATTAAAACATTTTTTTGTTCATTATGGCATTCTAGCTCAAATGGGGAGGCCGCAATCAGCCTGGTGCTGGCAACACAACTGGAGAGGAAGTCGAGCAGGTGAATAGTTTTATATCCAGAGCTGCTATCACGACAAAGTACACATGATAACATCAGCCATGTTGAAGAAGGTTTGTGATTGCAACATAATTCCCTTACTAATGTGTAACTATTAATTGTTGCTTAAATTTCAGTTCCAGCACACTTCAATTAGTAAGATAAACCTAACTGCCCCTCTCCTGGACTGTCACTTTGCCGCGGTGGAGAGGCTTGAGTACTCAAATGACCCTGAGAGCTAAGGCTGAGGGTGTATATACTCTGTGCAGGTGCAACCATGCCAGGCCAGGTCAAAGGGTAGGAGGCAGACAAAGCAATCCATAGTCCTCCATGTTGGGGGTTGGTCGGGGGTCTAATTATCCCACCCTAGAAAATAATGAACATTGTCGAATGGAAACCAAAGAAATTACCCCAAAGCAGGACATTTTCTTGGACACATGTTATTTCTGAAGGGAGAAGCTGACAGTGAAGGACATTTACTAAAACATCAAGCTGACTGTATACATTAAAGACACTTTTTTTGTGTGATTCACTTGACAAATTAGAACCTTCACATATGTTATTCCTTAAATTAAATGTATTTTTTTCAGAATGTCAAAAGACTGAAAGAGGAGACTAGCCTCCTTGAAGAAAAGCAGGCAGGGCTGGACATCAACGACACTGTGCTTCAGGGGTGAGTTGCTGAGCTGCAGCCGTGGCCTGAAGGTGTGTTAGGTTATGAAAAAATAGAGCAAAAACTAAAACGGACAACCAGAAAAAACTCAAACCAAGTTTATTCAACCCACAAACATTCCATTGCACCTGGCATGCCTTATCAGGAACTGAAACTAGCATATAGTTATACCTTCTGACTAGGTGGAGTATGTCTTGTATGTCTAAGATAAACAATCCGTCTCTGTTGTTAGGCAGAAATACAGTATGTTCCTCTCACTGGTATTGTCATGACCTGCCTAAGTCTAGGACCCTCATGGGTATGGTATGGGATATAACTGTACAGTCGGAGCCAAAAGTTTTGAGAATGACACAAATATTAATTTTCACAGTCTGCTGCCTCAGTTTGTATGATGGCAATTTGCATATACTCCAGAATGTTATGATGAGTGATCAGATGAATTACAATTAATTGCAAAGTTCCTTTTTGCCATGCAAATAAACTGAATCTCCCAAAACATTTCCACTGCATTTCAACCCTGCCACAAAAGGACCCGCTGGCATCATGTCAGTGCTTCTCTCGTTAACACAGGTGTGAGTGTTGACGAGGACAAGGTTGGAGATCACTCTGTCATGCTGATTGAGTTCGAATAACAGACTGGAAGCTTCAAAAGGAGGGTGGTGCTTGGAATCGTTGTTGTTCCTCTGTCAACCATGGTTACCTGCAAGGAAACACATCCCGTCATCATTGCTTTGAACAAAAAGGGCTTCACAGGCAAGGATATTGCTGTCAGTAAGATTGCACCTAAATCAACTATTTATCGGATCATCAAGAACTTCAAGGAGAGCGGTTCAATTGTTGTGAAGAAGGCTTTAGGGCACCCAAGTAAGTCCAGCAAGCACCAGGACCGTCTCCTAAATTCGATTCAGCTGCGGGATCGGGGCACCACCAGTACAGAGCTTGCTCAAGCATCCTGAGACCATTCATGTGTGGGGTTACTTCTCAGCCAAGGGAGTGGGCTCACTCACAATTTTGCCTAAGAACACAGCCATGAATAAAGAATGGTACCAACACATCCTTCGAGAGCAACTTCTCCCAACCATCCAGGAACAGTTTGGTGACGAACAATGTATTTTCCAGCATGATGGAGCACCTTGCCATGAGGCAAAAGTGATAACTAAGTGGCTTGGGGAACAAAACATCAATATTTTGGGTCCATGGCCAGGAAACTCCCCAGATCTTTTTTTGTATTTTTCCGTTAAACTACCCAGATCTTAATCCTATTGAGAACTGGTGGTCAATCCTCAAGAGGCAGGTGGACAAACAAAAAACCACAAATTCTGACTAATTAATTAGCATTATACTTCAGTATTCCATAGTAACCTTTGACAAAAATATCTAAAGACACTGAAGCAGCAAACTTTATGGAAATTAATATTTGTGCCATTCTCAAAACTTTTGACCACTAATGTAGTTAGGTGGTCTTTAGGGTGGGCCTCAATGGGACCCTTTCCAGCACTGTCTTCTCTCTTCACCCGTTGACCTTATCCCGAGTTGAGTTCCACATCCCTTTTTGTCCTAGTTCCATTGCACCTGGCATGCCTTATCAGGAACTGAAACTAGACTGCTACTCTTTGCCTCCTTCCTTAGAAATATAAATATTAAGTAATAACATGTTTGAAAATAATATTAACTTTCTCTGCACCATTGTCTCACTCAGCAACTTTCCATGCAGAAAGTTCCTATTCACCGTTCATTGACCCCTAACATGTACATTTCTTATACAGTACATGTCAAGTAATCAATACGTTCTAATATGATGAGGGGAATAAGTATATTTCAAGCCATAATCCAAGGTAGAAAAGTGAATGTTTCTCTGTCTCTCAACTTCAGAATTGCATTGATGTCAGTGGAGACATGTTTGTAACATGCCCTATGTCTGACAGCCACACTTCAATAAAGTCAGACAGGGCAGATGGGTGATCTCCAGAAGAAGATTGAAGGTCTTTACCTCAGTGTGAAACAGAGACAGGTAAGCCCCAACAACAATATGACCTCAAACGCATTATTAATCAAGCAGTAAAACTGATTTGCGAAAGAATATGCAGTGGTCATACATATCAGACCACATTTATGATCAAATGTAGGCATGACCTACATTATTAATTGATCTAATGTAAAGAATTTCATTAAACTGAGAAATTACGTGACCATAAACAGCAGAGTGCCTTATGAGCCACAACTCAGCATGCCTTGTATAATGTTACAACTGCATGACAACACATGCCTCAGAAATGAGTTGATTTCTTTGTACTCTCTTTGTTTGTGTCTCTATAGTAGCTCTATAACTTATAGTAATGTAATATATCTGAAACTACAGTCCGTTTAATCACCCCTTTTTATTCAGACGGCAACAAGAGAAGGCATCAGAGAAATTTGGGTGATTCTGAGAAAAATTGTTGAGGACAAGGCAGCCTTGACAGCTGCCATAGTTCAACTTCACGAGCATCAGGCAGAGTTTAGGCTCCCCACAGTGGATGAGCTGCTCAATACTGACAACTTTGTGTAGCCATGGGAGGCCCTTGGCACCAGTAAGTATATGATTGCAGAAGGTATCTATTGTGATTTTTTACCTTCATTGTAGTCTGCGGTCATTGCTGTTGTTCTGTTATATACCTCTGTGAGTTTACATCTCACAAGCAACAGCCATCTTGCCATCAAAAAGGCAATCTTTGACAGACTGATGTTGGTGAACAGGAGGAAGAGTGAATCCTGGTGCAGGAGATGAAGAGGCACCGGGGAACCTACAAAGTTGAGATTTATACTGTTTTTTGGACTGAGCTTTTTGTCTTGCTTTACAAATATCCTCCACACTATTTTGTGTAGTGGAATTGTAATAATTTACTGCTTATATGACTTTTATATGACTTTTAGGCAATGCAGTGGAGTTGTCAGAGAGAGGGAGGAATGGTCATCTCTGCCTCCTGAAGAGAAGATTGAGTGAACTATTTTTTTGATGACTCTCATGTAGATGAAAATTCAGATGAAGATAGAAGTTCTATTGCTGAGAGCTCAGATGATGACTGCTATGCTTTTTGAAATCATACACCACCCCTGCCTCTTTCTCTCGGTCTCGCTCTCAACCTCAGGAGAGAGAGAAGGCTGCCATCACCTCCCTTGGGAGCAGCCTGGTCTTTCGACGTTGACCCCTCACCTTCTAAACACATCAAGTAAATTTTTATTTGTATGATGATGTACTAGTGGAGAAGAAATGTCTAATTTCAGCGCATTTGTTGCCATTTCCTCTCCTCACCTCCTCTCCTCCATTTCTTCCGGTCCTAGACAATGGCGACATCATCAGCAACTCAGAATATTGGTTGAGGACCTCTTTACTGAGGAATGTGGTTGTTCTTCATAATTCATAATTTCTTGGAGTATTTTCTAGGCTGCCATGATTGTGATTTGTTGTGTAATTGTGAGTTGCAAAAGAGTCATTGGTGTCAATGGGACTGCTAAAATAAATAAATAAAGTAAAGGTCTTAATAAATGAATAAATAAATGCACCTCTACAGGATTGGTGGGTCTCCTGCGGGTCGGTTGAGCTAACGTAGGCTAATGTGATTAGCATGAGGTTGTAAGTAACAAGAACATTTCCCAGGACATAGACATATCTGATATTGGCAGAAAGCTTAAATTCTTGCTAATCTGTCCAATTTAAAGTAGTTATTACAGTGAAAGAATACCATGCTATTGTTTGAGGAGAATGCACAGTTATGAACTTGAAAATGTATTAATAAACCAATTAGGCACATTGGGGGCGTCTTGATACAACATTTTGAACAGAAATGCAATGGTTCATTGGATCAGTCTAAAACGTTGCACTTAGACTGCTGTCATCTAGTGGTCAACATCTAAATTGTGCCTGGGCTGGCATAAAACATTATGGCCTTCCTCTTGCATTTCAAAGATGATGGTACAAAAGAAATACAAAATGATGGTACAACATTTTTTATCTTTTACCAGATAAATTGTGTTATGTTTTCCTGCATTAATTTAACATTTCCACAAACTTCAAAGTGTTTCCTTTCAAATGGAATATGCATATCCTTGCTTCAGGTCCTGAGCTACAGGCAGTTACATTTGGACATGTCATTTTAGGCGAAATTGAAAAAAAGGGGCGAATCCTTAAGTTATTTTAAACACTAACAGCTCTGTGTTATTTTTTTAAAGTGCTGGTGCAGCATGAAGTAAGCAATTGCTGCCCCTTGCAACATTATAAGTACAACATCACCTTACTAAAAAGTTACTTGCCAAATCTAACAGTAGCCTATCATTCATTTTTATGTTTGACTTTAAATCAGTAAACGTGTATCAATAAACATTTGATACTGAGTGGAATCCCTTGTTGCCCAAACCCTATATTTCAGCAGTGCATTGTACCCTACACCATTATTTCAAATGGTAGTACATTGGGTCTCTTTCCATGTCCTGTTGAAGCTTACTGGCTGATGAAGTACAATAACGTACTATGCCTATTTACAGCAGCATATTTTTGTCATTCACCCAATGTCCGTGGGTCTGATGGACACACAACATTATTGGGTTTTTAAAACAATACAGCCATAACAAGTTACGTAAAAATACTTAGTACTTAATATTTACAGGTTGACTTATATCAATTACAAGCAATATAGACAGCACACATGGTTAATATTCAAATCAAATCACATTTTATTGGTCACGTACACATGGTTAGCAGATGTCAATGCGAGCGTAGCGAAATGCTTGTGCTTCTAGTTCCGACAGTGGAGTAATATCTAACAAGTATTCTAACAATTCCAAAACAACTACCTTATACGCACAAATGTAAAGGGATGAAATAAGAATCTGCACATATATATGGATGAGGGATGGCTGAGCGGCATAGGCAAGATGCAGTAGATGGTATAAAATAGAGTATATACATATGAGATAATAATGTAATGTAATACATGTAAACATTATTAAAGTGGCATTATTTAAAGTGACTAGTGATCCATTTATTAAAGTGGCCAATGATTTTGGTCTGTACGTAGGCAGAAGCCTCTCTGTGTTAGTGATGGCTGTTTAACAGTCTGAATGATGGTAGAGGGGTGAACAGGCAGAGCTCGGGTGATTGTTGTACTTGATGATATTTTTGGCGTTCCTGTGACACCTGGTGCTATAGGTGTCCTGGAGGGCAGGTAGTTTGCCCCCCGGTGATGCGTTGTGCAGACCGCACCACCCTATGGAGAGCCTTGCGGTTGAGGGAGGTGCAGTTGCCATACCAGGTGGTGATACAGCACGACAGGATAATCTCAATTGTGCATCTGTAAAAGTTTGTGAGGGTTTTAGGTGACAGCCAAATTTCTTCAGCCTCTAGAGGTTAAAGAGGTGCTGTTGCGCCTTCTTTACCACACGGTCTGTGTTGGTGGACCATTTCAGTTTGTCTGTGATGTGTATGCCGAAGAACTTAAAACTTTCCACCTTCTCCACTACTCTCCCAGACATCTTTCCATGGTTGAATGTGGTGGTTCTCGCTTTCAGTTTTACGCAAATGCCGCTATCTAGCCACGGTTTCTGGTTGGGGTAGGTTTTAATCGTCACAGTGGGTACAACCTCTCCAATGCACTTCCTTATAAACTCACTCACCGAGTCGGCGTATAAATCAATGTTATTCCCTGAAATTTTCCAGTGTCAGACCCTGATCTGTTTCACCTGTCTTTGTGATTGGCTCCACTCCCCTCCAGGTGTCGCCTATCTTCCCAATTATACCCTGCGTATTTAGACCTGTGTTCTCTGTCTGTCTCTTGCCAGTTCTTCCTGTTTGTTCAAGCCTACCAGCATTTTGTGTCTCAGCTCCTGCTTTTTCCAGTTTCTCTTTTCTCGCCCTCCTGGGTTTGACCCTTGCCTGTCCTGACTCCGAGCCCGCCTGCCTGACCACTCTGCCTGACCCTGAGCCTGCCTGCCGACCTATACCTTTGCCCCCCTCTGGATTACCGACCTCTGCATTACCCTGAGCCTGCCTGCCGCCCGGTACTGTTGCCCCACCTCTGGTTTACTGACCCCTGTCTGCCTTGACCTGTCTATTGCCTGTCACTGTTGTGATATTAAACTATTGTTTATTCGACGTGGTCTGCATCTGGGTCTTACCTTCATACCTGATACCAGTGATCAAAACAATCTTGCCATTTACCTCTGCTAGATCACAAAAATCTAATTTTACATACAGTATTTTATGGAATTTATAAATGAGCCCCATTGACCACAATTTAAGGCCGGTCTACACACCACATGAGGGACAGAGTTTTACTGTGTGTGTGCAAAATGTATTTCTTGCACTAGATGCATGTACTGTGTCTTCCTGTCCTTCTTGGGTCCACACACATCGCAACGCCGCTTCTTGTTGCTACTGGCTACAATCTAGAATAATGAAACCACTTCAGGAATTTTACTAACATCTCACTCACTCACATATACAGTAACAGCAGGCCAAGGTAAGAGAGTCACACACATGCAACATCACTCACACTTACTTCCGGTATTGGAGTTATTGGTTCTGTGGGTCGGGCGGATGAGACACCAGCATCCTCCTCCTGAATCCTCTTCATGAATCCTCTCCTCTCCTCTGGATTTGAGGTCTTACCATTGCCTTGTCCAGCTCCTCGAGAAAGTGCCGTCTCCTCTGGAGCTTCCCCTGTTCCAATCTGGGTTCAATGCCATCTAGATGACAAACGGGCTGTATGCCAAGATGTTGAAGAATATCACAAGTTGCCAGCATAGGGTTCTTCTTTTGCAGCTTTAGCCAGTCACCAGCTTGTCTAAATTGTCCACCCCTCCTTTTGTGGCATTGTAATCCATTATGATTTCAGTTTTTGCCATTTTTGCCTTTCTTTGTCACGTAGGACACTAGGGACATGTCGGCTGTAAACACAAACTTAGAGGAATTGATTGGCCTGTTCCGTGTATTCAACAGCTGAGGTGGGAGCTCTGTTTTTCTGTTCCTACCATTGTCAGCTTCCTCTTGAGGAGCTCCTGTCCCAGCTTTTGCGAAGAAAAAAAGTTATCATGTGATGTTGTAGCCACAGAGTCCCTGTGTCACGTCCAGGACAACCTGCATCCCTTGGTTCTTCTCAGGGGCTCCTCCAACTGGCTTCCACGTATACACTTACACGTTCCACGCATATGATGAAGCCGCATCACAGGCAGCCCAGATCTTGATTCCATATTTTGTGGGTTTAGAGAAGGTAGGTACTGCCTTAAGGGGCAGTGGCCCCTAAATGGCATAAGCTGCTCATCAACAGTAATGTTGGGCCCAAGGTTGTAAAATATGGGAAGGCGGTCCACCCACTTGCCTCCTTACCACATTGGCAGCCATGCGAGGTGGCTCATTCCTTGGGCAAGAAGTCCATTCTACCATTTTTTGACATCCATATTTAGTCTTCTGCAGGCTGCTGATGAGCTGGTCGCTGACGGGCTGGTCCTGGGGCAGGCTGCTGATGGGCTGGTCCTGGGGCTGGTTGAGGGTCAATCTCATCCTCTTCTTCCAACATCCTTCATCTTCCAAAGTAGAAGACGCTCCATCCACACTAGCTTCGCTCTCTGCAAAAATAATTTCTAAGGCTCTATGAGCAGAGATTATTTTTGCCATACTGATTGATTGTGGCAAGGAGCCACACAGCAAAGCTATTTATTTGTTGTGTACCTCCCCCTATTTGTAGCTGGCTGGGGTAGAGTGTAGGAAAATGCTGACTTTTTAAAATGCATCGAAATAATATATTGAAATAATTATTATAATATTGCGCAGGTTACCCTAAGACATTGTGTAGTTTCACACAGTACAAACGGTAAAGAGTGCGAGAAAAGCGTGAGACAGGCAGACAGGCAGGGATACAGACAGGTACTTGGTGCTACAGTTGAAGTCGGAAGTTTACATCCACTTAGGTTGGAGTCATTAAAACTAGTTTTTCAACCACTCCACAAATTTCTTGTTAATTAACAATCTATAGTTTTGGCAAGTCGGTTAGTACATCTACTTTGTGCATGACACTAATTGACAACACGTGTGTCAATTGGAGTGGATGTATTTCAAGGCCTACCTTCAAACTTAGTGCCTCTTTGCTTGACATAATGGGAAAATCTAAAGAAATCAGCCAAGACCACCCGAAAAAAATTGTAAACCTCCACAAGTCTGGTTCATCCATGGGAGCAATTTCCAAATGCCTGAAGGTACCACGTTCATCTGTACAAACAATAGTACGCAAGTATAAAGACCATGGCACCACGCAGCCGTCATACCACTCAGGAAGGAGACACGTTCTGTCTCCTACAGATTAACATACGTTGGTGCGAAAATTGCAAATCAATCCCAGAACAACAGCAAAGGACCTTGTGAAGATGCTGGAGGAAACAGGTACAAAGTATCTATATCCACAGTAAATGTAGTCCTTTATTGACATAACCTGAAAGGCTCCTCAACAAGGAAGAAGCCACTGCTCCAAAACCGCAATAAAAAAAGCCAGACTACGTTCTGCAAATGCACATGGGGACAAATATCGTACTTTTTGAAAAATGTCCTCTGGTCTGACAACACAAAAATAGAACTACCATCGTTATGTTTGGAGGAAATAGGGGGAGGCTTGCAAGCCAAGAACACCATCCCACCCAAGAAGCACAGGGGTGGCAGCATCATGTTGTGGGGGTGCTTTGCTGCAAGAGGGACTGGTGCACTTCACAATATAGATGGCATCATGAGGTAGGAAACGTATGTGGATATATTGAAGCAACATCTCAAGACATCAGTCAGGAATTTAAAGCTTGGTATCAAATGAGTCTTCCAAATGGACAATGACTCCAAGCATACTTCAAAAGTTGTGGCAAAATTGCTTAAGGACAACAAGGTCAAGGTATTGGAGTGGCCATCACAAAGCCCTGACCTCAATCCTATAGAAAATGTGTGAGCAGAACTGAAAAAGTGTGTGCGAGCAAGGAGGCCTACAAACCTGACTCAATTACACCTGCTCTGTCAGGAGGAATGGGCCAACACCCACCCAACTTATTGTGGAAAGTTTGTGGAAGGCTACCCAAAATATTTGACCCAAGTTAAACAATTTAAAGGCGATGCTACCAAATACTAATTGAGTGTATGTAAACTTCTGACCCACTGGGAATGTGATGAAAGATATAAAAGCTGAAATAAATCATTCTCTCTACTATTATTCTGACATTTCACATTCTTAAAATAAGGTGGTGATCCTAACTGACCTAAGACAGGGAATTTGTACTAGGATTAAATGTCAGGAATTGTGAAAAACGGATCCGGACTGGTTTAAATGTATTTGGCTAAGGTGTATGTAAACTGCCGACTTCAACACCCCCCAAAGACGCAATTTCTCCTAACTTTAATGATTTGTACGTCAAGAACAGATTAAAATATATTAACATTATTTGACATGCAGGTTTACTAAGGCACCCTAATTAAATTGTGAGGCTCACACATTTCAAGCTTAAATATGAAGGACTGAAAAACACATTTTAAAAAGTGCACCACTTTAAACATTGAGTTGGACCAGTTGCTGCTGGGGGTGCAGAGCTGTTGGTCGGGGTTTGGGTAGCCAGGTGGAAAGCATGGCCAGCCGTAAAGAAATGCTTATTGAAATTCTCAATTATTGTGGATTTATCAGTGTTGACAGTGTTTCCTAGTCTCAGTGCAGTGGGCAGCTAGGAGGAGGTACTCCTATTCTCCATTGACTTTACTGTGTCCCAAAACATTTTGGAATTAGTACTGCAGGATGCAAATTTTCTATTTGAAAAAGCTAGCCTTTGCAATCATAACTGACTGTGTGCATTGGTTCCCGACTTCCTTGAAAAGTTGTATATCGTGGGGCCTATTCGAAGCTAGTGCAGTTACAACACAGGGTGTTTTTGTGCTGGTCAAGGGCAGTCAAGTCTGGAGTGAACCAAGGGCTGTATCTGTTCTTAATTCTACATTTTTTGAAAGGGGCATGCTTATTTAAGATGGTAAGGGAAGCACTTTTAAAGAACAACCTGGCATCCTCTACTGACGGGATGAGGTCAATATCCTTCCAGGATACCTGGGCCAGGTCGATTAGAAAGGCCTGTTCGCAGAAGTTTTTTAGGGAGCGTTTGACAGTGATGACGCTTTAGTGATCGCTGAGATCCTGGTTGAAAACAGCAGAGGTGTATGTAGAGGGCAGGTTGGTCAGGATGATATCTATGAGGGTGCCCATGTTTATGGATTTGGGGTTGTACCTGGTAGGTTCCTTGAATATCTGTGTGAGATTGAGGGCATCTAGCTTAGATTGTAGGATGGCCGGGATGTTAAGCATATCCCAATTTAGGTCACCTAGCAGTACAAACTCTGACGATAGTTGGGGGGCAATCAATTCACATATGGTGTCCAGGGCACAGCTATGAGTTGAGGGGTGTCTATAACAGGCAGCAACAGTGAAGGATTCATTTCTGTAGAGATGGATCTTTAAAAGTAGAAGCTCGAACTGTTTGGGAATAGACCTGGATAGTATGACAGAACTCTGCAGGCTATCTCTACAGTAGATTGCAATTCAGATACCCTTTAGAAGTTCTTTCTTTATGGAAAATGTTGTAATTGGGGATAGAAATGTCAGAGTTTTTGGTGGCCTGGATTCAGACACGGCTAGCACATCAGGGTTGGCAGAGTGTGCCAAAGCAGTGCATAAAGCAAACTTAGGGAGGAGGCTTCTGATGTTAACATGCATGAACCCAAGGCTTTACGGTTGCAGAAGCCAACAAATGAAAGCGCCCGGGGGGGACACAGGGCCTGGGTTAACCTCTACATCACCAGAGGAACAGAGAAGGAGTAGGATGAGGGTACAACTAAAGGCTATAAGAGCTGGTTGTCTAGTGTTTTGGGAACAGAGAATAAAAGGAGAGGATTTCTGGGCGTGGTAGGATAGATTCAGGCCATAGTGTACAGAAAAGGGTAAGTAAGGGTGTGAGTGGGGGTAAACCTAGGCGTTGAGTGATGATGACAGAGGTTGCATCTCTGGAGGAGCCAGTTAAGCTGGGTGCAGTCTCTGCATGTGTGGGGGGTGAGACCTTGATGAAAACCTTCTCCACAGCTCTCAGGACTTCAGACTGAGCCAAAGGTTCACCTTCCAACAGGACAATGGCCCTAAGCACACAGCCAAGACAACGCAGGAGTGGCTTTGGGACAAGTCTCTGAATGTCCTTGAGTGGCCCAGCCAGAGTCCAGACTTGAACCAGATCGAACATATCTGGAGAGACCTGAAAATAGGTGTGCAGCGACGCTCACCATCCAATCTGACAGAGCTTGAGAGGATCTGCTTGTAGAGTCATACCCAAGAAAACTTGATGCCGTAGTCGCTGCCAAAGGTGCTTCAACAAAGCACAGATAACTACAAATAACACAACATATTTTTGAATACGTGGTGTTATTAAACATGTACAGGAGATACATATGGTGCATAGCAAGTAACAACAAGAGAATCGTTGAAGATTTACATGGGTAATAAGGGAAATTACGGAGTGGGTTTTAGAATTGTACTAAGTGAATGTGGATGTGAAAGTTGTGTGATATGACATATTAAACTGATTGACATTTGGCTGATTGAAATTTTGATTAAAAGATGGATTGAAATTATTACTATTAATAAGATTGGAAATGTAATAATAATATTGACATTTAGATAACAAGACATAGATTGAAGTTCAGCTATAACGTACTGAGTGAATGAGAGCTGTCAGGGGACTAGCTCCAGTGTAAATATGGAGTGAATGTGAGCTGATTTTCCAGTTCTGTGTGAGCTGAGTTTTCCAGTACCGTATGAGTTGATCTATTACGTTATCTACATTATCTACAGGTAGAGTATAACATGTCACAGAAATCTCATTAGCGATAACATGTCTCAGAGCATACCTCGATAAGTAATGAGGATAACATGTTTATATTACATGCCTCGTTAGTAACGAGGATAACATATCTCTGAAGGAAACATGAACAATGTCTTGTGATTACATGATAACATGTCTCATCAGTGAAGTTTGATGTATAACGTTATTATATATGTGAGAGACGAAAGGAGAGAGAACTATTTCCGAATATGCTGTTAAATAGAACAACTAGTGTAAATATCTAAACCCCTGTATGAATAGAACACTAGTCTAAAGGAGGAATTTGTGATGTAACACAAATGTATGATGGGTTACTAGAGATAAAGTAACATTATACTGAGTATAATGGGTTATTATGAGGATCTGATGAATTAGGAATTGAACAATAATAATCATATATAACTTTCACACCAACAAAAAAAGTATTCTGAGAATTGTTCAGAGTGGTTCCTTCATGGATCATTTGAGGTATGGTAAGGTTAAAGAATTGTACAGGACTTGATTTACCCCTAACCAATAAAACTATACACGCTTATGATATGTTCTACACCCTGGTAATACATTTTGAAATAAGTCCATACCCTGTTAAATAGAACCAATGATTTTCTATATTCAACTACTCAACCGTTTAACGTTCTAGGTAGAGACTTATTATGGACAGAGCTTGCCATCTACAGGGGGCTGAAAGACAGTGCAACCCAGTTACTACATATTAATCCCTCCAAAGCATTACATATGAATCTTAAAATATTAATTAAACATGTAATAAATATTGAAGCAGAAAGTGAAAATCCAACAGAAATTGTAAATAAATATAGAGTAACTTTTTAATTTGTATTTATTATGGATCCCCATTAGCTGCTGCCAAGACAGCATTCACTCTTCCTGGGGTCCAGCAAAATTAAAGCAGTTCATACAATTTGATAAACATTTACAATACATTCAGACTGTGTGCCCTCAGACCCCTACTCCACCACTACCACATATATACAGTACACAATCCATGTGTACATGTGTGTATAGTGCGTATGCGCCTATGTTTGTGTTGCTTCACACAGTCCCCGCTTTTCCATAAGGTATTTTTTAAATCTGTTTTTTAAATCTAATTTTACTGCTTGCATGAGTTCCTCGATGTGGAATAGAGTTCCATGTAGTCATGGCTCTATTTAGTACTCTGCGCCCTCCATAGTCTGTTCTGGACTTGGGGACTGTGAAGAGACCTCTTGTGAAGGTATACTAAGATGAAAACAATGCCTTCCAGTACGGAGAAAGTTATCATGTTTGTTTTGTTTTAAACCTTGCAATAGGGGTAAAGGCAGAACATTGTTTGATAGTAATTGAGAATGTTGTTTTTCTGCTGGAAAGAGTACAAGGGTTTTAAATTGAAGGAAACAGATTATGGAGATTATTGAAAGTAACAAACTGAATGGTAACTGGCTTTCAGATAGAAATCCTTTAATGCAATATTTTAGTCATTTGAATAAGTAAAACAGAGGGATGGAATATTGCGACTTAAGTTAGAGGCTGCTCACTCTTCAAGGCCTGGTCCTCTGCTCACGTGTTTAAGTCATCTGTTATTTGTGATTTAAATAAGCTTCCTGTGGAAAAATAGATAGCCGCCGGTACACACTGAACTCAAACGGGCTGTAAGAGACACAGTGGAAACATTTGGGACAGAGGTGAATAATTGAATATGACACGTTTTTTACAATTTATTTCTCAATTCTATAGTTTTTTTTTAGACATGTTTTCAATGATTTTGTCAATGATTGTGTTTATCATGTTTATCAATAATCAATGATTCTGTCCTGAGGCAGGTGCCTTCAGCCCTTTGAAAGGCTTCCTGAGGCAGGTGCACTAGGAGAGCAGTTAAAAGTACCCGGATCCAGCTGCTAAGGTACGTTCCAAATTAAGCAAGGCCTGGCCATTTTGTTTGTGTTTACCCTACATTTTTGTCACACACACACGCCAGCACCCACACA
Organism: Oncorhynchus mykiss; assembly: GCF_057628025.1. NCBI lineage: Eukaryota > Metazoa > Chordata > Actinopteri > Salmoniformes > Salmonidae > Oncorhynchus > Oncorhynchus mykiss. The sequence continues at coordinate 3,031,543 of NC_143035.1, read as the reverse complement.
CAATCCACCTGTTAGGAATATTTGTTAGTGGTGTTAATACTAATTTATTGTGTGGGGTCTTTTTATTTGGTTTTAGAAAGGATGCTGAAAAGTTTCTATTGTCAGAGTTTTGGCTGCACACATGTAAATTCTCTTGAATTTGTTGTCCTTAAGCCATTTTGCCACAACTTTGGAAGTATGCTTGGGGTCATTGTCCATTTGGAAGACCCATTTGCGACCAAGCTTTAACTTCCTGACTGATGTCTTGAGATGTTTCTTCAATATATCCAGATAATTTTCCTACCTCATGATGCCATCTATTATGTGAAGTGCACCAGTCCCTCCTGCAGCAAAGCACCCCCACAACATGATGTTGCCACCACCGTGCGTCATGGTTGGGATGGTGTTCTTTGGCTTGCAAGGCTCTCCCTTTTTCTTCCAAACATAACGATGGTCATTATGGCCAAACAGTTCTATTTTTGTTTCATTAGACCAGAGGACATTTCTCCAGAAAGTACGAACTTGTCCCCATGTGCAGTTGCAAACCATAGTCTGGCTTTTCTTATGGCGGTTTTGAAGCAGTGGCTTCTTCCTTGCTGAGCGGGCTTTCAGGTTATGTCAACATAGGACTCGTTTTACTGTGGATAATATAGAGCGCGTCTCCTTCCTGAGCGGTATGACGGCTACGTGGTCCCATGGTGTTTATATTTGCGTACTATTATTTATACAGATAAGCGTGGTACCTTCAGCCGTTTGGAAATTGCTCCCAATGATGAACCAGACTTGTGGAGGTCTACAATAGTCTTTTGAGATCTTGGCTAATTTCTTTTGATTTTCCCATGATGTCAAGCATAGAGGCACTGAGTTTGAAGGTAGGCCTTGAAATACATCCACAGGTACACCTCCAATTGACTCAAATGATGTCAATTAGCCTACCAGAAGCTTATAAAGCCATGACATCATTTTCTGGAATTGAATGGTTATGGGTCTGAATAAATATCTGCTATAGCCTACCGTCATCGCGTGTTCCCTCTTCTATCACGCTGTCCTTGAGTTCTTTTGGCTGCTATATTAACATTCAGTCAGTCTATTGGCATCATTAATTAGCAAAATATAAGGCTAATACTGAATTTCATTTATTAGCTGAAAGCGGTAGGCTAGGCCATAAACCAACCTTGAACAGGATGATCTATTTTGGATACAATTTGAATGGAGTTGGAGACAATATTCGTGTGAAAGGCTGTTTTAAAACTGCAGATCCCGCCATTCAACCCTAGTACATAACGTTATGTTTGGGGCAAATTCATCAAATCACTGGGTACCACTCTTCATATTTTCAAGTATGGTGGTGGCTGCATCATGTTATGGGTATGCTTGTCATCGGCAAGGACTAGGGAGTTGTTTAGGATTTAAAAAAAAACAGAATAGAAATTAGCACAGGAAAAATCCTAGAGGAAAACATGGTTCAGTCTGCTTTCCAACAGACACTGGGAGACAAATTCACCTTTTAGCAGGACAATAACCTAAAACACATGGCCAAATAAACACTGGAGTTGCTTACCAAGACAACATTGAATGTTCCTGAGGGGCCTAGTTACAATTTTGACTTAAATTGACTTGAAAATCTAGAGCAAGACTTGGAAATGGCTGACTAGCAATGTTCAACAACCAACTTGAAAGAGCTTGAAGAATAAAAGACAAAGAATAATGGCCAAATATTGTACAATCCAGGTATAGGAGCCATTTTGGCGTGTTTATGAGTTGTGTATATGTTGTCTGTCAAGGGTTATTTTTTACTTGGGCACGATATGTTGGGGTCATGGGTCACTGGTCTTGTGTGCATATAGGTAGCACAGATGGCCAGGAAGGGTTTGCACAGGTGAGAGGAGAGGACATACAGTTCTTACCGTATCACATATATAGTTTATAGAATATGCATCTCTCTGCACCTTTTGTGTAGGAATGTGTTTTTTGGAGCTATTGATATACGCAATAAATCGGAACTTCACCCCAAAACCAAAAGAATAATGTTTGGAAAGCTGATTTTTGCGGAGGGGTAATGGACAGCTCTCTCCTGTTCCGGTGGCAGTTCATAAGGAATCGCCACTACAAAAGTAAGAACTAACTCTCGTTGGTAATTGGAGTAATGGATAATAGCATGCAGATGTAGGATTATTGGAATCATTCCTACTATGACAACGAACAAGGATTGTGGAAAACATTTCCCAGATAAATTTAGCCACTACATTTAGTCAAAATACTCTGTTGGAAAATACTTTGTTGGAATTGGAAAACTGGATTACCTGGAAAGACGCGTAACCAAGGAACAAAGGACTCGGCATAGGAAAGACATGCTTGGGTGTCATGTTGTCTTGTCTCTGTCCTTTCCCTTCACCCTGTCTCCCTCTGCTGGTCGTTGTTATGTTACCTTTTCTCCCCCTCTTTTCCCCAGCTGTGCCTTGTCTCCTCCTAATTACCCATTCACCCCGTTCCCCACCTGTTCCCTTTTTTCCCTCTGATTAGGTCCCTATATCTGTCTCTGTTTCTGCTCCTGTCCTTGTCGGATTCTTGTTTGTTTGTTTATGTGTCTCATGCCTGAACCAGACTATCATCGTGTGTGCTGCAACCTTGTCCTGTCCTGTCGGAATCTACCTGTCCATCTGAGCCCACGTATGTTCGTCATTAAAGTACTCTGTTTGTTAATTCGCTTTTGGGTCCTCATTCACGCACCATAACAGAAGAATCCGACCAAGAATGGACCCAGCGACTTCGGATCCTCTCCACTCAGCCGTCGAGATCCAGGGAGCGATGCTAGGCAGACACAAGCAGGAATTGTCTGCTGCTCGACATGCCGTTGAGACCCTGGCCACCCAAGTCTCCAACCTCACAGAACAGGTTCACCATCTCCGCCTCGATCCACCGGCCACTTCCAGGGCTTTCGAATCTCCGGAGCCCAGAATCAATAACCCGCCGTGTTACTCTGGGGAGCCCACTGAATGCCGCTCGTTCCTCACCCAGTGTGATATTGTGTTTTCTCTCCAGCCCAACACTTACTCCAGGAGCACTGCTCGTGTCGCCTACGTCATATCTCTCCTTATTGGACGGGCTCGTGAGTGGGGCACGGCAATCTGGGAGGCAAGGGCTGAGTGTATTAACCAGTATCAAGACTTTAAGGAGGAGATGATACGGGTTTTTGATCGATCTGTTTTTGGGGAGGAGGCTTCCAGGGCCCTGTCTTCCCTATGTCAAGGCAATCGATCCATAACAGACTACTCTATTGAGTTTCGCACTCTTGCTGTCTCCAGTGGCTGGAACGAGCCGGCCTTGCTCGCTCGTCTTCTGGAGGGTTTCCGCGCAGAGGTAAAGGATGAGATTCTCTCCCGGGAGGTTCCTTCCAGCGTGGATTCCTTGATTGAACTCGCTATTCGCATTGAGCGACGGGTTGATCTTCGTCACCGAGCTCGTGGAAAGGAGCTCGCGCTCTCCGTCGCCTCCCTCTCCGCATCACTACCATCTTCCTCTGCCGGCTCGGGTGCTGAGCCCATGCAGCTGGGAGGTATCCGCATCTCGACTAAGGAGAGGGAACGGAGAATCACCAACCGCCTCTGTCTCTATTGCGGTTCCGCTGGTCATTTTGCCACTTCATGTCCAGTAAAAGGCCAGAGCTCGTCAGTAAGCGGAGGGCTACTGGTGAGCGCTACTACTCCTGTCTCTCCTTCAAGATCCTGCACTACCTTGTCGGTCCATCTACGCTGGACCGGTTCGTCAGCTTCCTGCAGTGCCTTAATAGACTCTGGGGCGGAGGGCTGTTTTATGGACGAGACCTGGGCTCGGGAACATGACATTCCTCTCAGACAGTTAAAGGAGCCCACGGCCTTGTTCGCCCTGGATGGTAGTCCTCTCCCCAGGATTCAGCGTGAGACGCTACCTTTAACCCTCACTGTTTCTGGTAATCATAGTGAAACCATTTCTTTTTTAATTTTTCGTTCACCTTTTACACCTGTTGTTTTGGGCCATCCCTGGCTAGTTTGTCATAATCCTTCCATTAATTGGTCTAGTAATTCTATCCTCTCCTGGAACGTCTCTTGTCATGTGAAATGTTTAATGTCTGCTATCCCTCCTGTTTCCTCTGTCTCTTCTTCACAGGAGGAGCCTGGTGATTTGACAGGGGTGCCGGAGGAATATCACGATCTGCGCACGGTGTTCAGTCGGTCCAGGGCCACCTCTCTTCCTCCACACCGGTCGTATGATTGTAGTATTGATCTCCTTCCGGGAACCACCCCCCCCCGGGGTAGACTATACTCTCTGTCGGCTCCCGAACGTAAGGCTCTCGAAGATTATTTGTCTGTAGCTCTTGACGCCGGTACCATAGTCCCCTCCTCCTCTCCCGCCGGAGCGGGGTTTTTTTTTGTCAAGAAGAAGGACGGGTCTCTGCGCCCCTGCATAGATTATCGAGGGCTGAATGACATAACAGTGAAGAATCGTTATCCGCTTCCTCTTATGTCTTCAGCCTTCGAGATCCTGCAGGGAGCCAGGTTTTTCACTAAGTTGGACCTTCGTAACGCTTACCATCTCGTGCGCATCAGGGAGGGGGACGAGTGGAAGACGGCGTTTAACACTCCGTTAGGGCACTTTGAATACCGGGTTCTTCCTTTCGGCCTCGCTAACGCTCCAGCTGTCTTTCAGGCATTAGTCAATGATGTCCTGAGAGACATGCTGAACATCTTTGTTTTCGTTTACCTTGACGATATCCTGATTTTTTCACCGTCACTCCAGATTCATGTTCAGCACGTTCGACGTGTCCTCCAGCGCCTTTTAGAGAATTGTCTTTTCGTGAAGGCTGAGAAGTGCACTTTTCATGCCTCCTCCGTCACATTTCTCGGTTCTGTTATTTCCGCTGAAGGCATTAAGATGGATCCCGCTAAGGTCCAAGCTGTCATTGATTGGCCCGTCCCTAAGTCACGCGTCGAGCTGCAGCGCTTTCTCGGCTTCGCGAACTTCTATCGTCGTTTCATCCGTAATTTCGGTCAGGTGGCAGCTCCTCTCACAGCCCTTACTTCTGTCAAGACGTGCTTTAAGTGGTCCGTTTCCGCCCAGGGAGCTTTTGATCTCCTCAAGAATCGTTTTACATCCGCTCCTATCCTTGTTACACCTGACGTCTCTAGACAGTTCGTTGTCGAGGTTGACGCGTCAGAGGTGGGAGTGGGAGCCATCCTTTCTCAGCGCTCCCTCTCTGACGACAAGGTCCACCCATGCGCGTATTTTTCTCATCGCCTGTCGCCGTCGGAACGTAACTATGATGTGGGTAACCGCGAACTGCTCGCCATCCGGTTAGCCCTAGGCGAATGGCGACAGTGGTTGGAGGGGGCGACCGTTCCTTTTGTCGTTTGGACTGACCATAGGAACCTTGAGTACATCCGTTCTGCCAAACGACTTAATGCGCGTCAGGCGCGTTGGGCGCTGTTTTTCGCTCGTTTCGAGTTCGTGATTTCTTATCGTCCGGGCTCTAAGAACACCAAGCCTGATGCTTTGTCTCGTCTCTTCAGTTCTTCAGTAGCCTCCACTGACCCCGAGGGGATTCTCCCTGAGGGGCGTGTTGTCGGGTTGACTGTCTGGGGAATTGAGAGGCAGGTAAAGCAAGCACTCACTCAAACTCCGTCGCCGCGCGCTTGTCCTAGGAACCTTCTTTTCGTTCCCGTTCCTACTCGTCTGGCCGTTCTTCAGTGGGCTCACTCTGCCAAGTTAGCCGGTCACCCTGGCGTTCGGGGTACGCTTGCTTCCATTCGCCAGCGTTTCTGGTGGCCCACCCGGGAGCATGACACGCGTCGTTTCGTGGCTGCTTGTTCGGTCTGCGCGCAGACTAAGTCCGGTAACTCTCCTCCTGCCGGCCGTCTCAGGCCGCTTCCTATTCCCTCTCGACCGTGGTCTCACATCGCCTTAGATTTTGTCACCGGACTGCCTTCGTCAGCGGGGAAGACTGTTATTCTTACGGTTGTCGATAGGTTCTCTAAGGCGGCTCATTTCATTCCCCTTGCTAAGCTTCCTTCTGCTAAAGAGACGGCACAAATCATCATCGAGAATGTTTTCAGAATTCATGGCCTTCCGTCAGACGTCGTTTCGGACAGAGGTCCGCAATTCACGTCTCAATTTTGGAGGGAGTTTTGCCGTTTGATTGGGGCTTCCGTCAGTCTCTCTTCCGGCTTTCACCCCCAGTCTAACGGTCAAGCAGAACGGGCCAATCAGACTATTGGTCGCATCTTACGCAGTCTTTCTTTTCGCAACCCTGCGTCTTGGTCAGAACAGCTCCCCTGGGCAGAATACGCCCACAACTCGCTTCCTTCGTCTGCGACCGGGCTATCTCCTTTTCAGAGTAGCCTCGGGTACCAGCCTCCGTTGTTCTCATCTCAGTTCGCCGAGTCCAGCGTCCCCTCCGCTCAGGCTTTTGTCCAACGTTGCGAGCGCACCTGGAAGAGGGTCAGGTCTGCACTTTGCCGTTATAGGGCGCAGACTGTGAGAGCTGCTAATAAGCGTAGAACGAAGAGCCCTAGATATTGTCGCGGTCAGAGAGTTTGGCTCTCCACTCAGAACCTTCCCCTTAAGACGGCTTCTCGCAAGTTGACCCCGCGGTTCATTGGTCCATTCCGTATCTCTCAAATCATTAACCCTGTCGCAGTGCGACTTCTTCTGCCGCGATATCTTCGTCGCGTCCACCCGGTCTTCCATGTCTCCTGTGTCAAGCCCGTTCTTCGCGCCCCCGCTCGTCTTCCCCCCCCCCCCCCCATCCTTGTCGAGGGCGCACCCATCTACAGGGTCCGCAGGATTTTGGACATGCGTCCTCGGGGCCGTGGTCACCAGTACCTTGTTGATTGGGAGGGGTACGGTCCGGAGGAGAGGAGTTGGGTTCCCTCTCGGGACGTGCTGGACCGTGCGCTGATCGATGATTTCCTCCGTTGCCGCCAGGCTTCCTCCTCGAGTGCGCCAGGAGGCGCTCGGTGAGTGGGGGGGTACTGTCATGTTGTCTTGTCTCTGTCCTTTCCCTTCACCCTGTCTCCCTCTGCTGGTCGTTGTTATGTTACCTTTTCTCCCCCTCTTTTCCCCAGCTGTGCCTTGTCTCCTCCTAATTACCCATTCACCCCGTTCCCCACCTGTTCCCTTTTTTCCCTCTGATTAGGTCCCTATATCTGTCTCTGTTTCTGCTCCTGTCCTTGTCGGATTCTTGTTTGTTTGTTTATGTGTCTCATGCCTGAACCAGACTATCATCGTGTGTGCTGCAACCTTGTCCTGTCCTGTCGGAATCTACCTGTCCATCTGAGCCCACGTATGTTCGTCATTAAAGTACTCTGTTTGTTAATTCGCTTTTGGGTCCTCATTCACGCACCATAACATTGGGTATGTAAAGTAGCCTAACAATCTTTTTCACAATCTTTTGGATTGATTAATGGGTGCATTTGAGTGTATTGCTATACTTATTTGCACAAAGGGATGAATGCATAGAATCCGATTTCCAATCTCCGCTGCCTAATTCATTGAAGTGTGACGATTAATGATATAGTGACACTGTTAATGGAGCACAGTTTATCGGAGCAATTATTGATCTATGTTCATGGTTGCATGTCGAAATATATATTATTGTGATAGCCTATTGAAGGTGTGGCGAAATCTGCACGGAGCCTTCACCGTGCACTGCCACTTTAAGAGAGCATGAGCAGTAAGGAAGGAGGAAATAAAGAGGGCTCATTCAGCTCTTTGGGGAGGAGCTCTTTGGTGGCGCGACAGTTTGATTGTGTGTGCTGTAGAAGTTTAGTTTGTTTTCAGCGTGTGTAAGTTATAAAGTATTTAACTCAATCATCGGTGTAATCGCTCTAGGTCGTGGTTGTTTTCGTTTGGGACCGCTCCCGTTATGGATCACATGGATTAGTAGCAACATTGTTGCGAAGCTTTAACATACAAATCAACAAACCATCGGACAGTCAGACAGTACACCTGCACACCCGAAGACCACAGCTAAGATCTCTCTTTTTCTCTCTCTTTCTCTTCCCTCTCGTTCCAGTGCTTTACCCTGCAACAGACTCTCTATTTTTCAAAGGCACATTCCATAGAAATTCATTAGAGCTGGACTATTATTGCCATGCCAGAAGTATTTTGATGGACATTTTAGTTAAAAGGGAGGTGGCTTGCAAGTTGTGTATTGTTATGTGAACTGTATTGAGGTGTACTAATGACATGTGGCCGAGAAGACTGTGGACATTTTTAAGGCCTTTGTTGTGTCGATGAACACCCCCCACATTCATACCCTCTGCACTCATCCACTAGAAAATAATACAGATTATTGCAAATCCTATGTTGATGACTGGGTTCGTTCTTGTATGAAGTTGCTGTTGAATTGCTCTGCCATTATTAGTATTAGTATTATTGTATGAGGTATTCTTGTTTGGGTTACCCCTGTGCTGTGATATGGGTTTTATATGGTGTGTATGGTAGTGGTACTGTCACGGCCGTCCTCCTCTTCATCTGAAGAAGAAAACATAGAACTGCCCCAAAACATAGAAAAACAAACAGACTGCCCACCCAACTCACGCCCTGACCATACTAAATAAATACAAAACAGAAATAAAGGTCAGAACGTGACAGTACCCCCCCCCAAAGGTGCGGACTCCGGCCGCAAAACCTTGACCTATAGGGGAGGGTCTGGGTGGGCGTCTGTCCGCGGTGGCGGCTCTGGCGCGGGACGCGGACTCCACTTCATCATTGTCCTAGTCCGCTTTATTGTCCGCCTCCGTGGCTTTCTCAGCATGACCACCCCTCTCAGTGACCCCACTGGACAGAGGGGCAGCTCGGGACAGAGGGACAGCTGCTCGGGACAGAGGGGCAGCTGTTCGGGACAGAGGGGCAGCTGCTCGGGACAGAGGGGCGGCAGCTGCTCGGGACAGAGGGGCGGCAGCGGCTCTGGGCAGAGGGGCTCCGGCAGCGGCGCCGGGCAGGCGGGGGGCTCCGGCAGCGGCGCCGGGCAGGCGGGGGGCTCCGGCAGCGGCGCCGGGCAGGCGGGGGGCTCCGGCAGCGGCGCCGGGCAGGCGGGGGGCTCCGGCAGCGGCGCCGGGCAGGCGGGGGGCTCCGGCAGCGGCGCCGGACAGGCGGGAGGCTCCGGCAGAGGCGCCGGACAGGCGGGAGGCTCCGGCAGATGCGCCGGACAGGCGGGAGGCTCCGGCAGAGGCGCCGGACAGGCGGGAGGCTCCGGCAGAGGCGCCGGACAGGCGCGAGGCTCCGGCAGAGGCGCCGGACAGGCGGGAGACTCCGGAAGAGGCGCCGGACAGGCGGGAGACTCCGGCAGAGGCGCCGGACAGGCGGGAGACTCCGGCAGAGGCGCCGGACAGGCGGGGGACTCCGGCAGAGGCGCCGGACAGGCGGGAGACTCCGGCAGAGGCGCCGGACAGGCGGGAGACTCCGGCAGAGGCGCCGGACAGGCGGGAGACTCCGGCAGAGGCGCCGGACAGGCGGGAGACTCCGGCAGAGGCGCCGGACAGGCGGGAGGCGCCGGCAGAGGCGCCGGACAGGCGGGAGGCTCCGGCAGAGGCGCCGGACAGGCGGGAGGCTCCGGCAGAGGCGCCGGACAGGCGGGAGGCTCCGGCAGGGGGGCCGGACAGGCGGGAGACTCCGGCAGAGGCGCCGGACAGGCGGGAGACTCCGGCAGAGGCGCCGGACAGGCGGGAGACTCCGGCAGAGGCGCCGGACAGGCGGGAGGCTCCGGCAGGGGGGCCGGACAGGCGGGAGGCTCCGGCAGAGGCGCCGGACAGGCGGGAGGCTCCGGCAGATGCGCCGGACAGGCGGGAGGCTCCGGCAGAGGCGCCGGACAGGCGGGAGGCTCCGGCAGAGGCGCCGGACAGGCGCGAGGCTCCGGCAGAGGCGCCGGACAGGCGGGAGACTCCGGAAGAGGCGCCGGACAGGCGGGAGACTCCGGCAGAGGCGCCGGACAGGCGGGAGACTCCGGCAGAGGCGCCGGACAGGCGGGAGACTCCGGCAGAGGCGCCGGACAGGCGGGAGACTCCGGCAGAGGCGCCGGACAGGCGGGAGACTCCGGCAGAGGCGCCGGACAGGCGGGAGACTCCGGCAGAGGCGCCGGACAGGCGGGAGACTCCGGCAGAGGCGCCGGACAGGCGGGAGACTCCGGCAGAGGCGCCGGACAGGCGGGAGACTCCGGCAGAGGCGCCGGACAGGCGGGAGACTCCGGCAGAGGCGCCGGACAGGCGGGAGGCGCCGGCAGAGGCGCCGGACAGGCGGGAGGCTCCGGCAGAGGCGCCGGACAGGCGGGAGGCTCCGGCAGAGGCGCCGGACAGGCGGGAGGCTCCGGCAGGGGGGCCGGACAGGCGGGAGACTCCGGCAGAGGCGCCGGACAGGCGGGAGACTCCGGCAGAGGCGCCGGACAGGCGGGAGACTCCGGCAGAGGCGCCGGACAGGCGGGAGACTCCGGCAGAGGCGCCGGACAGGCGGGAGACTCCGGCAGAGGCGCCGGACAGGCGGGAGACTCCGGCAGAGGCGCCGGACAGGCGGGAGACTCCGGCAGAGGCGCCGGACAGGCGGGAGACTCCGGCAGAGGCGCCGGACAGGCGGGAGACTCCGGCAGAGGCGCCGGACAGGCGGGAGACTCCGGCAGAGGCGCCGGACAGACAGGACCACCTGCAGGGAGGAGACAGAGAGACAGCCTGGTGCGTGGGGCTGCCACAGGAACCACCAGACTGGGAAGACCTTCAGGAGGCTTGGGGTTAAGAGGAGGCACCTGAAAGACCGGGCTGTGGGGGAGCACTGGAGCTCTGGTGCGCAACCTTGGCACCACTTCCCCAGGCTGGATAACCACTCTAGCCCGGACCGTCCAGAGTGCAGGCACAGGTTGAACCGGGCTGTGGGTAAGCACGGGAGATCTAGTGCTTACTACACGCACCTCTCCCTTCGGCTCCATTCCCACATTCGCCCGGCACGAGCGGAGCGCAGGCAGAGGACGCACTGCACCCTCACAGCGCCCCGGAGACACAGCACGCAGAGCCGGCGCAGGATACCCTGGACCAAAACTGCGTACCGGCGACCAGACCCGCTGAGCAGGCACCATACGCCCTGGCTCGATGCCCGCACTCGCATGACACTCTCGGGGGGCTGTCCTATAGCGCACCGGGCTATGGACACGTACTGGCGACACCGTGCGCTTAACCGCATAACACGGTGCCTGCCCAGTATCGCGCTGCTTATAATAAGCACGAGGGGTGAGCGCAGGTCTGCTACCTGGCTTAGCTCCACCTCTCGTGTGCCCCCCCCCCCAAAAAATTTGGGGCTGTCTCTCGTACCTGTCGCACTGCCGTGCTGCCTCCTCATATCGCCGCCGCTCAGCTTTCGCTGCCTCCAGCTCTGCTTTGGGGCGGCGATATTCCCCAGCCTGTGCCCAGGGTCCCTCTCCGTTCAGTATCTCCTCCCATGTCCAGGAGTCCTGTGATACCGGCCGCTGTTGTTGTTGCTGCTGCTGCTGCTGCTGTCGTCGCTGTTTTCTACCACGCCGCTTGGTCCTTGGTTGGTGGGTGATTCTGTCACGGCCGTCCTCCTCTTCATCTGAAGAGGAGAGACGAGATGGATCTGAGGACCAATACGCGGCGTGGTAAGTGTCCATGGCAAATCTTTAATCAAGAAAGACTGAACACTATACAAACGAGTAACAAAAACAATAAACCAAATTCGACCGTGAAGCTACAAAATGAGACCTGTGCTGAAACAAGCCATCAACATAGACAATCACCCACAAACAAACAGTGCAACCCAGGCTACCTAAGTATGATTCTCAATCAGAGACAACTAATGACACCTGCCTCTGATTGAGAACCATACTAGGCCGAAAACATAGAACTGCCCCAAAACATAGAAAAACAAACATAGACTGCCCACCCAACTCACGCCCTGACCATACTAAATAAATACAAAACAGAAATAAAGGTCAGAACGTGACAGGTACTCTCTCTATTCTACTCTTTTCCTTTCGGCATGGTTAATACCTGCCTGGCGCCCGAACAAAATCATTCTTTACCCCTCTCTAATAAATACCGCTACAAAGGAATATGGCTGAAAATGATTTTACCACTGCAGATAGCTTTGTGAATGGGGGCAATATGGCGCTAGCTATCTTTTATCAGAAAAGGCCTTCCCAAAAGTGCAAATCCAGAATGGGTAAACTGGGAAAGCTGACTTGCAAAATGAACATTATTACTGATCTAATATGACTAAAAATAAGAATATTGAAGTTGTAAAATATATTTTTTTTAAACATGCTCCAGTTCAATGAAATGTTGAATGGATTTAAATAATTTATTGATTCCTATCATCACATGATACCTGAGGATGAAAGAAAAAATGATATGTTAAATTGGTATGAACCCAAATGGAAGCATATTAAGGCTTTTCTTCTTTTGTGTCCAATGCAGCCCCAGCACCAGAGAAAGATGATGTTAAACCTAATGACAGAGTGTCCCAAACCTCCAGCCGCAGGTCTAACGGGATTTCACGCTCAGGTGTATCCTCCACATCCTCAGCCTGCATTCATTCGAGCAGAGGCTGAAAGAGCAGCATTAATTACAAAGGCTGCTGCTCTCAAGTTCAGCTATAACGTACTGAGTGAATGAGAGCTGTCAGGGGACTAGCTCCAGTGTAAATATGGAGTGAATGTGAGCTGATTTTCCAGTTCTGTGTGAGCTGAGTTTTCCAGTACCGTATGAGTTGATCTATTACGTTATCTACATTATCTACAGGTAGAGTATAACATGTCACAGAAATCTCATTAGCGATAACATGTCTCAGAGCATACCTCGATAAGTAATGAGGATAACATGTTTATATTACATGCCTCGTTAGTAACGAGGATAACATATCTCTGAAGGAAACATGAACAATGTCTTGTGATTACATGATAACATGTCTCATCAGTGAAGTTTGATGTATAACGTTATTATATATGTGAGAGACGAAAGGAGAGAGAACTATTTCCGAATATGCTGTTAAATAGAACAACTAGTGTAAATATCTAAACCCCTGTATGAATAGAACACTAGTCTAAAGGAGGAATTTGTGATGTAACACAAATGTATGATGGGTTACTAGAGATAAAGTAACATTATACTGAGTATAATGGGTTATTATGAGGATCTGATGAATTAGGAATTGAACAATAATAATCATATATAACTTTCACACCAACAAAAAAAGTATTCTGAGAATTGTTCAGAGTGGTTCCTTCATGGATCATTTGAGGTATGGTAAGGTTAAAGAATTGTACAGGACTTGATTTACCCCTAACCAATAAAACTATACACGCTTATGATATGTTCTACACCCTGGTAATACATTTTGAAATAAGTCCATACCCTGTTAAATAGAACCAATGATTTTCTATATTCAACTACTCAACCGTTTAACGTTCTAGGTAGAGACTTATTATGGACAGAGCTTGCCATCTACAGGGGACTGAAAGACAGTGCAACCCAGTTACTACATATTAATCCCTCCAAAGCATTACATATGAATCTTAAAATATTAATTAAACATGTAATAAATATTGAAGCAGAAAGTGAAAATCCAACAGAAATTGTAAATAAATATAGAGTAACTTTTTAATTTGTATTTATTATGGATCCCCATTAGCTGCTGCCAAGACAGCATTCACTCTTCCTGGGGTCCAGCAAAATTAAAGCAGTTCATACAATTTGATAAACATTTACAATACATTCAGACTGTGTGCCCTCAGACCCCTACTCCACCACTACCACATATATACAGTACACAATCCATGTGTACATGTGTGTATAGTGCGTATGCGCCTATGTTTGTGTTGCTTCACACAGTCCCCGCTTTTCCATAAGGTATTTTTTAAATCTGTTTTTTAAATCTAATTTTACTGCTTGCATGAGTTCCTCGATGTGGAATAGAGTTCCATGTAGTCATGGCTCTATTTAGTACTCTGCGCCCTCCATAGTCTGTTCTGGACTTGGGGACTGTGAAGAGACCTCTTGTGAAGGTATACTAAGATGAAAACAATGCCTTCCAGTACGGAGAAAGTTATCATGTTTGTTTTGTTTTAAACCTTGCAATAGGGGTAAAGGCAGAACATTGTTTGATAGTAATTGAGAATGTTGTTTTTCTGCTGGAAAGAGTACAAGGGTTTTAAATTGAAGGAAACAGATTATGGAGATTATTGAAAGTAACAAACTGAATGGTAACTGGCTTTCAGATAGAAATCATTTAATGCAATATTTTAGTCATTTGAATAAGTAAAACAGAGGGATGGAATATTGCGACTTAAGTTAGAGGCTGCTCACTCTTCAAGGCCTGGTCCTCTGCTCACGTGTTTAAGTCATCTGTTATTTGTGATTTAAATAAGCTTCCTGTGGAAAAATAGATAGCCGCCGGTACACACTGAACTCAAACGGGCTGTAAGAGACACAGTGGAAACATTTGGGACAGAGGTGAATAATTGAATATGACACGTTTTTTACAATTTATTTCTCAATTCTATAGTTTTTTTTTAGACATGTTTTCAATGATTTTGTCAATGATTGTGTTTATCATGTTTATCAATAATCAATGATTCTGTCCTGAGGCAGGTGCCTTCAGCCCTTTGAAAGGCTTCCTGAGGCAGGTGCACTAGGAGAGCAGTTAAAAGTACCCGGATCCAGCTGCTAAGGTACGTTCCAAATTAAGCAAGGCCTGGCCATTTTGTTTGTGTTTACCCTACATTTTTGTCACACACACACGCCAGCACCCACACACAATCCACCTGTTAGGAATATTTGTTAGTGGTGTTAATACTAATTTATTGTGTGGGGTCTTTTTATTTGGTTTTAGAAAGGATGCTGAAAAGTTTCTATTGTCAGAGTTTTGGCTGCACACATGTAAATTCTCTTGAATTTGTTGTCCTTAAGCCATTTTGCCACAACTTTGGAAGTATGCTTGGGGTCATTGTCCATTTGGAAGACCCATTTGCGACCAAGCTTTAACTTCCTGACTGATGTCTTGAGATGTTTCTTCAATATATCCAGATAATTTTCCTCCTCATGATGCCATCTATTATGTGAAGTGCACCAGTCCCTCCTGCAGCAAAGCACCCCCACAACATGATGTTGCCACCACCGTGCGTCATGGTTGGGATGGTGTTCTTTGGCTTGCAAGGCTCTCCCTTTTTCTTCCAAACATAACGATGGTCATTATGGCCAAACAGTTCTATTTTTGTTTCATTAGACCAGAGGACATTTCTCCAGAAAGTACGAACTTGTCCCCATGTGCAGTTGCAAACCATAGTCTGGCTTTTCTTATGGCGGTTTTGAAGCAGTGGCTTCTTCCTTGCTGAGCGGGCTTTCAGGTTATGTCAACATAGGACTCGTTTTACTGTGGATAATATAGAGCGCGTCTCCTTCCTGAGCGGTATGACGGCTACGTGGTCCCATGGTGTTTATATTTGCGTACTATTATTTATACAGATAAGCGTGGTACCTTCAGCCGTTTGGAAATTGCTCCCAATGATGAACCAGACTTGTGGAGGTCTACAATAGTCTTTTGAGATCTTGGCTAATTTCTTTTGATTTTCCCATGATGTCAAGCATAGAGGCACTGAGTTTGAAGGTAGGCCTTGAAATACATCCACAGGTACACCTCCAATTGACTCAAATGATGTCAATTAGCCTACCAGAAGCTTATAAAGCCATGACATCATTTTCTGGAATTTTCCAAGCTGTTTTAAGGCACAGTCAATTTAGTGTATGTAAACTTCTGACCCACTGGAATTGTGATACATTGAATTATAAGTTAAATAATCTGTCTGTAAACAATTGTTGTAAAAATGTACTTGTGTCATGCACAAAGTAGATGTCCTAACCGACTTGCCAAACTATAGTTTGTTAACAAGAAATTCGGGGAGTGGTTGAAAAACGAGTTTTAATGACTCCAACCTAAGCGTATGTTATCTACCGACTTCAAATGTATACATCTTTCATAATATTCCCTTAATGTTATTAGCCTACCTCCTCTTTCTCTCTCTATTGTTGCTTCAATCCTTCCTCACGTTCAACAGTTAAATTAAATACGTTTTGTTGTCCTTATCTTCATCATTCTAATGACATTCTTGAATAATAATGGACTAGAATAAGTTGCAGAAGGCTTTCACTTTTCTTCACAAAGATTGAATGGTTATGGGTCTGAATAAATATCTGCTATAGCCTACCGTCATCGCGTGTTCCCTCTTCTATCACGCTGTCCTTGAGTTCTTTTGGCTGCTATATTAACATTCAGTCAGTCTATTGGCATCATTAATTAGCAAAATATAAGGCTAATACTGAATTTCATTTATTAGCTGAAAGCGGTAGGCTAGGCCATAAACCAACCTTGAACAGGATGATCTATTTTGGATACAATTTGAATGGAGTTGGAGACAATATTCGTGTGAAAGGCTGTTTTAAAACTGCAGATCCCGCCATTCAACCCTAGTACATAACGTTATGTTTGGGGCAAATTCATCAAATCACTGGGTACCACTCTTCATATTTTCAAGTATGGTGGTGGCTGCATCATGTTATGGGTATGCTTGTCATCGGCAAGGACTAGGGAGTTGTTTAGGATTTAAAAAAAAACAGAATAGAAATTAGCACAGGAAAAATCCTAGAGGAAAACATGGTTCAGTCTGCTTTCCAACAGACACTGGGAGACAAATTCACCTTTTAGCAGGACAATAACCTAAAACACATGGCCAAATAAACACTGGAGTTGCTTACCAAGACAACATTGAATGTTCCTGAGGGGCCTAGTTACAATTTTGACTTAAATTGACTTGAAAATCTAGAGCAAGACTTGGAAATGGCTGACTAGCAATGTTCAACAACCAACTTGAAAGAGCTTGAAGAATAAAAGACAAAGAATAATGGCCAAATATTGTACAATCCAGGTATAGGAGCCATTTTGGCGTGTTTATGAGTTGTGTATATGTTGTCTGTCAAGGGTTATTTTTTACTTGGGCACGATATGTTGGGGTCATGGGTCACTGGTCTTGTGTGCATATAGGTAGCACAGATGGCCAGGAAGGGTTTGCACAGGTGAGAGGAGAGGACATACAGTTCTTACCGTATCACATATATAGTTTATAGAATATGCATCTCTCTGCACCTTTTGTGTAGGAATGTGTTTTTTGGAGCTATTGATATACGCAATAAATCGGAACTTCACCCCAAAACCAAAAGAATAATGTTTGGAAAGCTGATTTTTGCGGAGGGGTAATGGACAGCTCTCTCCTGTTCCGGTGGCAGTTCATAAGGAATCGCCACTACAAAAGTAAGAACTAACTCTCGTTGGTAATTGGAGTAATGGATAATAGCATGCAGATGTAGGATTATTGGAATCATTCCTACTATGACAACGAACAAGGATTGTGGAAAACATTTCCCAGATAAATTTAGCCACTACATTTAGTCAAAATACTCTGTTGGAAAATACTTTGTTGGAATTGGAAAACTGGATTACCTGGAAAGACGCGTAACCAAGGAACAAAGGACTCGGCATAGGAAAGACATGCTTGGGTATGTAAAGTAGCCTAACAATCTTTTTCACAATCTTTTGGATTGATTAATGGGTGCATTTGAGTGTATTGCTATACTTATTTGCACAAAGGGATGAATGCATAGAATCCGATTTCCAATCTCCGCTGCCTAATTCATTGAAGTGTGACGATTAATGATATAGTGACACTGTTAATGGAGCACAGTTTATCGGAGCAATTATTGATCTATGTTCATGGTTGCATGTCGAAATATATATTATTGTGATAGCCTATTGAAGGTGTGGCGAAATCTGCACGGAGCCTTCACCGTGCACTGCCACTTTAAGAGAGCATGAGCAGTAAGGAAGGAGGAAATAAAGAGGGCTCATTCAGCTCTTTGGGGAGGAGCTCTTTGGTGGCGCGACAGTTTGATTGTGTGTGCTGTAGAAGTTTAGTTTGTTTTCAGCGTGTGTAAGTTATAAAGTATTTAACTCAATCATCGGTGTAATCGCTCTAGGTCGTGGTTGTTTTCGTTTGGGACCGCTCCCGTTATGGATCACATGGATTAGTAGCAACATTGTTGCGAAGCTTTAACATACAAATCAACAAACCATCGGACAGTCAGACAGTACACCTGCACACCCGAAGACCACAGCTAAGATCTCTCTTTTTCTCTCTCTTTCTCTTCCCTCTCGTTCCAGTGCTTTACCCTGCAACAGACTCTCTATTTTTCAAAGGCACATTCCATAGAAATTCATTAGAGCTGGACTATTATTGCCATGCCAGAAGTATTTTGATGGACATTTTAGTTAAAAGGGAGGTGGCTTGCAAGTTGTGTATTGTTATGTGAACTGTATTGAGGTGTACTAATGACATGTGGCCGAGAAGACTGTGGACATTTTTAAGGCCTTTGTTGTGTCGATGAACACCCCCCACATTCATACCCTCTGCACTCATCCACTAGAAAATAATACAGATTATTGCAAATCCTATGTTGATGACTGGGTTCGTTCTTGTATGAAGTTGCTGTTGAATTGCTCTGCCATTATTAGTATTAGTATTATTGTATGAGGTATTCTTGTTTGGGTTACCCCTGTGCTGTGATATGGGTTTTATATGGTGTGTATGGTAGTGGTACTGTCACGGCCGTCCTCCTCTTCATCTGAAGAAGAAAACATAGAACTGCCCCAAAACATAGAAAAACAAACATAGACTGCCCACCCAACTCACGCCCTGACCATACTAAATAAATACAAAACAGAAATAAAGGTCAGAACGTGACAGTACCCCCCCCCCAAAGGTGCGGACTCCGGCCGCAAAACCTTGACCTATAGGGGAGGGTCTGGGTGGGCGTCTGTCCGCGGTGGCGGCTCTGGCGCGGGACGTGGACTCCACTTCATCATTGTCCTAGTCCGCTTTATTGTCCGCCTCCGTGGCTTTCTCAGCATGACCACCCCTCTCAATGACCCCACTGGACAGAGGGGCAGCTCGGGACAGAGGGACGGCTGCTCGGGACAGAGGGGCGGCTGCTCGGGACAGAGGGGCGGCTGCTCGGGACAGAGGGGCGGCAGCTGCTTGGGACAGAGGGGCGGCAGCGGCTCTGGGCAGAGGGGCTCCGGCAGCGGCGCCGGACAGGCGGGGGGCTCCGGCAGCGGCGCCGGGCAGGCGGGGGGCTCCGGCAGCGGCGCCGGGCAGGCGGGGGGCTCCGGCAGCGGCGCCGGGCAGGCGGGGGGCTCCGGCAGCGGCGCCGGGCAGGCGGGGGGCTCCGGCAGCGGCGCCGGACAGGCGGGGGGCTCCGGCAGAGGCGCCGGACAGGCGGGGGGCTCCGGCAGAGGCGCCGGACAGGCGGGGGGCTCCGGCAGAGGCGCCGGACAGGCGGGAGGCTCCGGCAGAGGCGCCGGACAGGCGGGAGGCTCCGGCAGAGGCGCGAGGCTCCGGCAGAGGCGCCGGACAGGCGGGAGGCTCCGGCAGAGGCGCCGGACAGGCGGGAGACTCCGGCAGAGGCGCCGGACAGGCGGGAGACTCCGGCAGAGGCGCCGGACAGGCGGGAGACTCCGGCAGAGGCGCCGGACAGGCGGGAGACTCCGGCAGAGGCGCCGGACAGGCGGGAGACTCCGGCAGAGGCGCCGGACAGGCGGGAGACTCCGGCAGAGGCGCCGGACAGGCGGGAGACTCCGGCAGAGGCGCCGGACAGGCGGGAGACTCCGGCAGAGGCGCCGGACAGGCGGGAGACTCCGGCAGAGGCGCCGGACAGGCGGGAGACTCCGGCAGCGGCGCCGGACAGGCGGGACCACCTGCAGGGAGGAGACAGAGAGACAGCCTGGTGCGTGGGGCTGCCACAGGAACCACCAGACTGGGAAGACCTTCAGGAGGCTTGGGGTTAAGAGGAGGCACCTGAAAGACCGGGCTGTGGGGGAGCACTGGAGCTCTGGTGCGCAACCTTGGCACCACTTCCCCAGGCTGGATAACCACTCTAGCCCGGACCGTCCAGAGTGCAGGCACAGGTTGAACCGGGCTGTGGGTAAGCACGGGAGATCTAGTGCTTACTACACGCACCTCTCCCTTCGGCTCCATTCCCACATTCGCCCGGCACGAGCGGAGCGCAGGCAGAGGACGCACTGCACCCTCACAGCGCCCCGGAGACACAGCACGCAGAGCCGGCGCAGGATACCCTGGACCAAAACTGCGTACCGGCGACCAGACCCGCTGAGCAGGCACCATACGCCCTGGCTCGATGCCCGCACTCGCATGACACTCTCGGGGGGCTGTCCTATAGCGCACCGGGCTATGGACACGTACTGGCGACACCGTGCGCTTAACCGCATAACACGGTGCCTGCCCAGTATCGCGCTGCTTATAATAAGCACGAGGGGTGAGCGCAGGTCTGCTACCTGGCTTAGCTCCACCTCTCGTGTGCCCCCCTCCCCCCCAAAAATTTGGGGCTGTCTCTCGTACCTGTCGCACTGCCGTGCTGCCTCCTCATATCGCCGCCGCTCAGCTTTCGCTGCCTCCAGCTCTGCTTTGGGGCGGCGATATTCCCCAGCCTGTGCCCAGGGTCCCTCTCCGTTCAGTATCTCCTCCCATGTCCAGGAGTCCTGTGATACCGGCCGCTGTTGTTGTTGCTGCTGCTGCTGCTGCTGTCGTCGCTGTTTTCTACCACGCCGCTTGGTCCTTGGTTGGTGGGTGATTCTGTCACGGCCGTCCTCCTCTTCATCTGAAGAGGAGAGACGAGATGGATCTGAGGACCAATACGCGGCGTGGTAAGTGTCCATGGCAAATCTTTAATCAAGAAAGACTGAACACTATACAAACGAGTAACAAAAACAATAAACCAAATTCGACCGTGAAGCTACAAAATGAGACCTGTGCTGAAACAAGCCATCAACATAGACAATCACCCACAAACAAACAGTGCAACCCAGGCTACCTAAGTATGATTCTCAATCAGAGACAACTAATGACACCTGCCTCTGATTGAGAACCATACTAGGCCGAAAACATAGAACTGCCCCAAAACATAGAAAAACAAACATAGACTGCCCACCCAACTCACGCCCTGACCATACTAAATAAATACAAAACAGAAATAAAGGTCAGAACGTGACAGATACTCTCTCTATTCTACTCTTTTCCTTTCGGCATGGTTAATACCTGCCTGGCGCCCGAACAAAATCATTCTTTACCCCTCTCTAATAAATACCGCTACAAAGGAATATGGCTGAAAATGATTTTACCACTGCAGATAGCTTTGTGAATGGGGGCAATATGGCGCTAGCTATCTTTTATCAGAAAAGGCCTTCCCAAAAGTGCAAATCCAGAATGGGTAAACTGGGAAAGCTGACTTGCAAAATGAACATTATTACTGATCTAATATGACTAAAAATAAGAATATTGAAGTTGTAAAATATATTTTTTTTAAACATGCTCCAGTTCAATGAAATGTTGAATGGATTTAAATAATTTATTGATTCCTATCATCACATGATACCTGAGGATGAAAGAAAAAATGATATGTTAAATTGGTATGAACCCAAATGGCAGCATATTAAGGCTTTTCTTCTTTTGTGTCCAATGCAGCCCCAGCACCAGAGAAAGATTATGTTAAACCTAATGACAGAATGTCCCAAACCT
Source organism: Oncorhynchus mykiss (assembly GCF_057628025.1). Classification (NCBI taxonomy): domain Eukaryota; kingdom Metazoa; phylum Chordata; class Actinopteri; order Salmoniformes; family Salmonidae; genus Oncorhynchus; species Oncorhynchus mykiss. The sequence continues at coordinate 3,009,891 of NC_143035.1, read as the reverse complement.
CCAGCCGCAGGTCTAACGGGATTTCACGCTCAGGTGTATCCTCCACATCCTCAGCCTGCATTCATTCGAGCAGAGGCTGAAAGAGCAGCATTAATTACAAAGGCTGCTGCTCTCAAGTTCAAACACCAGGATAAGGAGGAGGAATTAAACCAAAAAAAAATAGAACTGAGGAAAAGAATGGAGACGCTAGAGCTGCAAACTGAAATAGCAGCTGCCTCAGAAAAACTCACGGTTTTGGCATCTACAGGGGAAGAAATAAAGGCGAACTCAACAACAATAGATGGCATGAATGACTATTTTGAGCAAATGGCAGAGAGATACAGGATCTCAGACCTTGAATTCCACACAGGGCAGGGGGCACTTCAGTCAGACATCCGCCAAGTGTGCGTCCTAAAGAAGGACCCCAATTCATTGAGCATATTGACATTCAATCAGCCCAGGCTCACAGTGTTTCAGCTCAATCACAACAGTCAGGACACAGTGTGATTCAGACAGCAGCTCACGGAGAGCATACTGCCGCACAAGACTCTAACCCAAGTCTGCAGGCCAATACAGGATAAGGCCCATCTGTGTTGACCAACTCACGTAGAGGGCCACGGGGAGAACAGGCAAGACTTCCAAATTCACAGGACGGTGCTCAGGACATTCCACAGGAAAACCCTCTCATCACCTTTCTTCAAAGACAGAATGAAGCTACTGCTATGTTAGTTTAACAGAAACATCATTCCTTTCTGCCACCCATAGACATTACTGTTTTTGATGTTGACATTTTACAGTACAGGTCCTTCCTTCAGTCATTTGAACAAGGTATAGAGAATAGAGCCCAAACTAGCTAAGAGAAACTGCACTTCCTCAAACAATACACCAGAGGGCAGGCTTGAGAGCTAGTCAAGAGCTGCCAACATATGGCTCCAGATAGGGGCTATCAGAAAGCCAAGAGATTATTAAAGGAGAACTACAGTAATGAATACAAGATTGCCAATGCATACATGGAGAAGGCCTTTAGCTGTCCTAGCATCAAATCCGAAGACCCCAAGGCATTACAGGCTTATGCGTTATACCTTAGAGGTTGTTGTAATGCAATGGAAGACATGGATGAGATGGATCTGGCCTCCAGCTTAAAGAACATCATCCTGAAACTACCCTCAAAAACTCAGGTAGAGGCAGAGGTCGGTTGCATTTGAGTTACAGGAGCAGTGCCATGGCAGATGTGCTGGACTCCTTGATCTCAAGTGAGAATAGCCACACATTCGGTGTTCGGTGACATTCAAGATCCTACAGAATCCAGAAGCAAGACTCAAAGTCAAGTCAAGTCAAGCCACAGTCAAGGCTCCTTCACACGTCTATTTACAAATCCACAGTGGGTAGCTTTGCCATTAGCATGTCATCACCACAGCAAACACCCCAAACCCAATATATCAGATGTCTGTTCTGTAATGGCAGTCACAAATTGGAGCTGTGTCCACAACTTAGGAAAATGAGTCACAAGAAGAAGATTGGCTTCCTAAATGAAAAGGGAATTTGTTTTGGTTGCTTGTCAAGTGGGCACATGTCAAGAGGTTGTAACAGACCTCTCAAATGCAGTGTATATAACCAAACTCACCCAAGTGTGCTTCATATTGATCAGAAGAACAGCAGAGCAGTCATCAGAAGCGCCAGTGAGCAGTGCATACAAGGTGACCAAGAATGTGTATTTGCTATTGTACCAGTAAAGGACAAACACAGTAAAGACAACAGGGTTATCCAGACATATGCCTTCCTAGATCAAGGAAGCACAGCCACATTCTGCACAGAGAGACTGATGACACAGCTTGGCATCACAGGAAGCAGAGCTAACAAGATGTTGAAGACCATACATCAGGTAAAAGGAAAGTCGATATACACTCATGTTATCAGAGGATTGGACATTTCTGAATTGAAGAAAAACAACTTAATCAAGTCTAAACTCAGAACAACATGCAAGTGAGTACAGAAAACATCCCCACAGAGAAAGACCTGTCCAAGTTATCCTTACCTGAGTAATGTAAAGAGTTTTGAAAATAATGCAGAAGTAGTGATGTTGATAGGAACTAATGCTCCCAAGCTCATGGAACCATGGGAGGTGGTTAACACCATGGGAGGTAGTTAACAGCTGTGAAAATTGACCATATGCTGTGAGGACCCTACCGAGGTGGGTTGTCGATAGTCCCCTTAGAAGCCATAATAATGAGGACAAGGGTCACTGTCCTACTGTTACAGCTAACAGAATCTCAGTTTCAAATCTGGAAGAGATGTTGATAAGTCAATACAACACAGATTTCAACGAGAAGTCCTACAAGGAGAAAAAGGAATTGTCAGTGGAAGACAAAAGGTTTATGAAGATAATGAATGACTGTGCTGACTGTGCTGCTACATACAAGAGCATATCACTGAACTCAGAGCTTCTTCAAGGCCCAGATCTGACTAACAGTCTTGTAGGTGGGCTCACACGATTCCGCCAGGAGCCTGTAGCAATGTCTGACGTACAAGCAATGTTTCACCAGGTAAAGGTATCACACAGTGATGTTGACATCCTGACGTTCCTGTGGTGGCCTGGAGGTGAGACTAACCTCTCACCTGTTGAGTATCGCAGGACTGTACATCTGTTTGGAGCTGCCTCATCACCGAGCTGTGCGAGCTACGCATGAAAGAAGACTGCAAAGGAATGTTGTCATCCGGAGGTGGTTGACACAATGATAAAGCATTTTGATGTTGATGACTGCCTGAAATCACTGTCCACTGAAGAGGAGGCAGTACAACTTGCCAAGGATATCACGGCTACTTGTCATGAAGGAGGATTCCATAGTCGAACTGTACTAGCCTCCATCTCAGAAGTTGACAGAGCTAAAGAGGTGAAACAGTTGAATTTGGACAGAGACACACTTCCCGTTGAAAGAGCATTGGGAGTACAATGGTGTGTGGAGGGTGATACATTTACCTTTTAATGTTACCATAAAAGACCAACCCCACACACGTAGAGGAATTCTATCCATGGTGAGTTCTATCTATGATCCGCTGGGCTTCCTTGCTCCCTTCACCCTGCCTGACAAACTGCTGTTACAGGAGCTATATAGAAGAAGCTGTGGCTGGGATAAGAATATCCCCACGTGTTTCTCTGAAAAGTGATTAGAGATCTTTAAAAAAAGAAGCCATTTTAAGATTGAAAGATGTATTAAGCCAACTAACTTGGATCCACTCTCAGATGCCAGTGAGCTGGGTTATGGAACAGTAAGCTATGTGAGACTGATGAATCAAAGGGGTGATGTTCATGTGTCTCTTGTCATGGGGAAGGCCAGAATTGCACCTTTGAAGCAGATAACCATCACTCGCATGTAGCTGGCTGCTGCAGTACTGAGTGTAAAGGTGGACAAGATGCTGCGTACAGAGCTACAGCTGAAGCTGGATGACTCTGTGTTCTGGACAGATAGTCCGTCAGTGCTCGAGTACATACCCAATGAGAATACAAGGTTTCAAACATTTGTGGCCAATAGGATCTCTGTTATCAGAGAGAATACATCCGTATCACAGTGGAGCTATGTGGATACTAGGCAACATCCTGCTGATGATGGCTCAAGAGGACTGAGTGGAAACAAGTTTCTGGAGTGCAAAAGGTGGATCCATGGCCCAATGTTTTTATGGAAACCAGAAGTGCAATGGCCGCTGGAACACATGAATTCCGTTTCCCTCACATTTGATGACCCTGAGATTAAAAATACTGTTGTTGTGTGCAGTGCTACTGTCATTCAGACTGAAAATCCCACCAACAAGCTGTTATCTTATTTCTCAACTTGGATGAAGTTGAAGACTGCAGTGGCTTGGTTCTTGAAAGTGAAAAAAGTGTTACAGTCACTTGTACAGGAAAGAAAATAAATCCAGTTAAATCTCAATCTCACCAGCAAGCACACGCTCACAGAACCAGATGGTGAAAGACGAGTTTCAAGCCTACAAGACAACATGCGGTGGTCAAGCTGTAGGTCTGGAAGAACTGTTGAATGAAGAGGAGGCGATCATTCGCTTCACCCAAAGATAAAAGATTTCCAGAGGAGATCTTGACTTTGACGTCATCTACAGTCAAGAAAGGAAGTAGCATTTATAAATTGGATCCAGTGTTGATGGATGGAGTTCTTAGAGTCGGAGGATGGCTATGTAAGGTAGCCTGAAGTCAAGCACCCTGTCATTCTCTCCAAAGACCTTCACATATCTACACTTATCCTCTGCCACCTACATCAACAAACAGGACATGGTGGAAGGAATCACATGCTCTCACTTCTTTGTCAAAGGTATTGGCTCACCAATGCAAACTCTGCAGCAAGGAAGATCACCCCAGAGTGTGTTGTGTGCAGAAGGCAAAGAGGCAAGACTGGTGAGTAGAAGATGGCAGATTTGACACTTGAAAGGATCATACCAGACATCCCATTATTTACCAATGTAGGTGTGACTTACTTTGGTCCTACAGAAATAAAAACAAGGAAGAGGAAATGTTAAAAGATATGGAGTGATCTATACAATTATGTCCAGTAGAGCAGTACACATTGAAATTGCTTACTCTGGTAACATAGATTTGTGTATCAACACCATAAGAAGATTTATGTGTTGAAGAGGACAAGTACAACACGTAAGATCTGATGATGGGACTTACTTTGTTGGTTCTGAGAGAGAACCCAGAGAAGCTCTACTTGCTTTAAACCAAGGCAAGATCAAAGATGCTCTACTTCAGGAAGGAATAGAGTGGAGTTTCAATCTCCCTGAGGAGTCTGGGAAAGGCTCGTTCAGATGATTCACCAGGTGCTCCATTCTGTCCTGTTTACAACAGACCCTAGATGAGGAGGGATTGCACACCGTGCTGTGTGAAGTGGAGGCTATTCTAAACAGCTGCCCAATCACCACGTTAACCTAGATCTAGAAGCTCTCACCCCAAATCACAGTTTACTGTTAAAGTCAAAGCCTGTCCTAACCCCTGGAATCTTAAAAAAAAATACATTTAAAAAACCTGTACACCAGACGGCGTTGGAAGCAAGTCCAGTACATGGCCGACTTATTTAGGAAGAGATGGACACAGGAATACCTGTCACTCTTACAGAAAAGACAGACATAGAAAGGTTCAGCACTTTTGTGAAGCATCACAGCACAGTTGAAAGATAAATGGCAAATAGAAATCCAAAATGAATGGTATTAAGAGATAGATGGGAGAGGTTGAATGGAGCTGAAGGGTGGGACTAATAACAAGATAACCAATATAAAACATACGGGGGGGGGGGTCTGTAAAATGTATATAGGTTCAGAAATGTTGCGAAATAGCATAGTTACAAATAGAAATCAAACTGTATGGACATCAGAAATAGAGGAAGGACTAAAAACAAACAAAATATAACTATTGAAAAATAGATTGTCTATAAGATGTATAAACTGAAGGTAGAAGCCTAAGTGTTATTGTTTATTAGTTTACTCCAATTGGGGGAAGAGTGGTAGGGTTTGCAGAAAATAATAAAGGTATACTCTAAAAAAAAAGTATGTATATCTATATAGGTATATGTATGGATATGGATATATACATATTTACCAAAAAAAGACATGGGGGATTGGAAATGATGCAGTCTATTACATTAATGGAAGCAACAATCTTTCTGCAAAATTAAGCTGATCCACCCTTAAATAAAAAAAGACATAAAAAAAAAGACATAAGTGGGGTAAAATGAAATGCAGCTTAGTGAAGGAGACCCCACGGCACCACGTAGTGCAAGGATACTTGGAAAGGTTCTTGAGACCAAGCCTGATTCCAATGAGTTAGTACGTGTAGTATGCCTGAAGACAAGAACCAACATGCAAGAAAGACCAATTTCCAAGAAAAATACTCCAAGAAGGTGCAGTATAAGAAGGGTCCTTCAAGTTAAGCTTTCACACCAAATCATATTGGGGCCGGCGTGGAGTTGCTAATTGGCAGCGATGCTCCACAGGCCGTCAACCCTGTTGATGACTAGTGTTGGAGATGGACCCCACACCGCTGTAACCCAATTGGTAAGGGTCTCTTGACAGTCCCATAGGAGAAGGTGGTGACAACCCAGGACAGATTGGCTGCCCTGCTGTTACTACCCACCACATCTACATATGAGACACGCAGGAATGACAAACTGGGTGCTACAGGATGCTGCCTTAGACGACCCGTCAATCTACAACTGAGCTTACCATATTATAGGCTGAGCTGTTGCTAAGTGCTAGCAACCTCTGGCCCTGAAAATCATCCCTCCATGAAGACACATGCACACATACATTGTTGGCTCCTTTTTTTTTTGCATTTGTATAATTGTTTCTTTCTAAGTCAGAGAATAATTTGGGGTCGGTGTGTAGGAGCCATTTTGGCCTGTTTATGAGTTGTGTATATGTTGCCTGTCACTGGTTATTTTTACTTGTTTTGTACAAGTTGGGGTCATGGGTCACTGGTCTCATGTGCAAAAAGGTAGCACAGGTGACCAGGAAGGGTTAGCACAGGTGAGAGGAGAGGGCATACAGTTCTTACCGTATCACATATATAGCTTATAGAATATGCATCTCTCTGCACCTTTTGCATAGGAATGTGTGTTTTGGAGCTATTTATATATGCAATAAAAAGGGAACTTCACTCCAAAAGAGTAATGTCTGGAAAGCTGACTTTTGTGGACGGGTAATGGACCGCACTCTCCTGTGGCAGTGGCAGTTCATAGGGTTCGCCACGACACACGGTGTGCAAAGCTCTTAGAGACTCACCCAGAAAGACTCACAGCTGTCATTGTTGTCAAAGGTGACTCTAACATGTATTCACTTAGGGGTGTGAATACTTTATAATTTTCAATACGTTTGTAAAAATAAAACAAACACGTGTTTTCACTTTGTCGTTATGGGATATTGTGTGTACACGGGTGAGAAGAAAATCAATTGAATCTGTTTTGAATTCAGGCTGTAACGCAACATGTGGAAAAAGTCGAGGGGTATGAATACTTTCAAAAGGCACTGTATTTACTGTTAAGCAGGCGGACAGGCATCGAGGCATTCAGTTACTGTTCTATTGAAAGTTATAATGTGGAAAACGAGTGACCTAAGAGACTTTGAGTGTGGTATGATCGTCGGTGCGTCAGAGTTATCGTCAGAGTAAAAACATTGCCTGGTCCTACGAATCCCAGTTCCTGTTGTGTCACGCTGATGCCCGAGTCAGGATTTGGCGTAAGCAGCATGAGATCATGGACCCATCTTGTCTGGTATCAATGGTACAAGCAGGTGGTAGTGGTGTGGGGAATCCTTTCCCGAAACATGTTAGGTCCCTTGATACCAATTTGAGCCATGAACATTTCCGACACCTTGTATGATCCATTCCGGGAAGAATTCAGGCTGTTCTGGTGGCAAAAAAGCCCGGTACTAGATGGGTGTGCCTAACAAACTAGCCACTGTGTATAATCTCTAGGAACTCTACTTTTCAAGAGTAAAGTGAAATGTGTCCCTCATTGTGGGGTATTGTTTGTAGATTGATAAGGGAATAAACAATTAAAACCATTTTAGAATAAGGCTGTAACGTAACAATGTGGAAAAAGGTTAAGGGGTCTGAATACTTTCCAAATGCACTGAATATACAACCACTATCCCCAACACACCCCACCACCCCTTCCCGCTACTTAGGTCCCAACAGAACTTACTCCAGGCAGTTGGCCTGGAAGGCAGGAACACCTTCTCAAACCCCCCTGTAGTTGTTCTGCACTAAAATTTGGCCAGCCACACACTTCTGACGCAAAAAAAAATAATTCCACAGAATTTATGAACTAGGCCTTTATTACTCTGAGAAAAATACTCCTTAGTAAGGGTTTGACTGCTGCAGGAATCTTTGCATGAGGGTTTCCTGCCATCTCTCACTGGCTAGCCGCAGGGCTGTCCCTGGCCAAAAAGCAACAAGCCGTCGCTGCTAGGTGCCCCTCCCCAAAAAAACTACTAGCTAACTATTAGCAACCTGCAGATAATTGGTTCAAAAGTTGTTTCAAGTATGCTAACGTTACCATTATTCAGCTGGTTTTCAGAGAACCCCAGATTATCTACAGAGTAAGGTTAGCTAATGTTTAACAGTTGTCCCCACTAGGGCAATACACATTTAATTAACTGTTCAATTAAAGATTTAATTGTTTGAAAAGTGAGCAAATAAAAAAATGTTTGAACCCCTTGTTAAAATATTATGTGTACTGTTCACATTCCACAAATGCTTATTTAGATTCCCATGATTTGATTCACTGGGATTGAACTGAATCCCATCTACTAAAATAAAAGTGAATCGTTCACAAGAATCAGATACAAAATATTTTTGGGGGTAGAAATGTGAAGCGGGGCATCCGCTTAACAGAAAAATATATATTATACTGCCTAAGTATGCCTATACCTTTCATATTAAATTGATGGCTGACCATCTTTGATGCACTATTGGCAGTAGGTACAAAGAAGAGCAACAGTTTTTATCTTAATGTTCTTGAAGAGAGCTGAAAGAAAAAGAAAACGGAATCCCATTTGTTATTTACTACACATTTAATGTACACATGTTCAAAAGGCAATACAAAAATAAAACAAATACACGAGAGATTTAATAAATACAAAGAAAACTCTCCATCCATGCGTATTCATCCTCCAAATCAAAGCTCAAGGCTAGGTTCAAAGTTGATACACTGGACCCTCACTCATACAAGGAATACTGTCAATAACAGTTAAGAAATTAAAACAAATATCATTCAATAATTGGTTGGTTGTACATAGATATATCATGTCAACTGAATTCAATCTTAGGCCATAACTTTGACTAATTTGGCCTAATTCCCAACTGACTTTCACCGCAGCACGTGACTGGAGGGTTTCAGCATCTGTCCAATAAGAAACCCGAAGGTGTTAGAAGTCAAAAGATATACTCTGGTTGTGCAAGTGCATTCTGATCCATCAGTGGACGGATGATTCGGTTTGAGACGGCCCGTCTTTACTGAACTATCTGGGGCATCTCGCTCCAGGCTTTGGCCTTCTTTTTGGCCAGGGCCATCCATGGGGGCTCATCCTGGGCTAGGGCTGTAGGTGCGGGGTGAGCTGGGGCTCTCTTCCCCTCCTTCTCAACCACAGCAGGCTTAGAAATCTCAAGAGAACACAACACTATGGACGAGCAGAGAACAACATCTTTAGTGACACAATCACTCTGCATTGTCCTAAAGACACTGTAGGTGTGATAAAGTCCTACAACCAACAAAATGTTATCAAAACGGACTGAAATATTTTTGAAGTCTTATGTCATTGAAGATTAGGCATTCTCAGATACAGAACATTTTCAACAGGAACATTTTATTCACATGTTTCTTCCACATGGGGGCAGCAGTGTATCAATCACACTCAGTCTTTTGAGAGAACAATGAAAACACTTTATAAGAAAGTGATGTGTGTGGTAGCAGAGTGGGATACTGAGGAGTCAAACCTTTTACAGGAGGTCCCGGAGGCTTGGCTTGGTCTTTGTTGACAGGACTCGTCAATGTAGGAATGGAACCTTTTCTGTTCGTCTCCCCCTGGAAATAGATGGAATTAACTGCTTATTCATTCCAACATGTATAACAAAGTAAATGGCACTTACACAACTTCAGTCTCATATAAACTCTAGATATTGCTTCAAAAGGTAGACCCTGTCGTGATTGCAGAATAAAAGCTAACAAGAGCTAAGGACTGGATGGATGGGTTGATTGACAAGTCAACGGTTTCTCTCTGAAACAGTGGGCTTCTCGTTAAACAAAAGAACACAAAACAATGTGCACCATCCCTACCTTCTCGGCAGGGACCTTCTTCTCAGTAGTTTCCTCCAATGAGCTCTCTTTGAAGATTCTTTGCTTTTGTCTGGCCACTGAGATCCAGCTTGGTGATTCAGATCCCCCGCTAGATCCAACACTAGGCACTCGACCCACAGACAGATCTGAAACAGAAGAACACAGGAGAATGTTTTCAAATGGTGCGAAAAATGGTATGATTGGCCTGGTAATTTCATTTGGCATAATCTTTTTGTTTAGAGTGGAAATGTAAGAGGTACGAACCAAAGACAAATGCCGAAAACCATTAGCATTCAAATACAGCCAATTTGTTGATAGAAATAGTCAGTGAAGAGGGCACAACAAAACCTATTCCCCCTCAGGAGCCTAAAAAGATTTGGCATGGGTCCTCAGATCCTCAAAATGTTCTACAGCTGCACAGTCGAGAGCATCCTGACTGGTTGCATCACTGCCTGATATGGCAACTGCTCAGCCTCTGACCGAAAGGCACTACAAAGTGTAGTGCGTACGGCCCAGTACAACAATGGTACAACAAGCTTTCTGCCATCCAGGACCTCTATACCAAGCAGTGTCAGAGGAAGGCCTTAACAATTGTCAACGTCTCCAGCCACCCTAGTCAGACTGTTCTCTCGGCTACCGAACGGAAAGCGGTAACGGCGCGCCAAATCTAGGTTCAAGAAGCTTTTCAACATCTTCTACCTCCAAGCCATAAGACTCCTGAACACCTAATCAAATGGCTACCCAGACTATTTGCGCACCCCCCTCTCTTTTACACCGCTGCTACTCTCCGTTGTTATCATCTATGCATAGTCACTTTAATAACTCGACCTACATGTACATATTACCTCAACTGACCGGTACCCCCCACCCCCCCCCGCCCGCCCGCCCGCCCCGTATTTAGTCTTGCTATTGTTAATTTACTGCTGCTCTTTAATTACTTGCTACTTTTATTTCTTATCCATATTTTTTTTAACTGCATTGTTGGCCAGGGGCTCATAAGTAAGCATTTCAATGTAAGGACTACACCGGTTGTATTCGGCGCATGTGACTAATAACATTTAATTTAGAGGAATCTCTCCTTGGTGTTTATAGGTCTCTTTTTAGATATCTCAATAAGACTGCTCTCAACAGTACTCATGGACCCGTTTCAGTGTGAATTGTTAGTCCAGGAGGAGTCCAAATCCCTAAAACATACATAGACTAAATGTTTTGTCATTTGAAGATTAGTGAGCTCAACATTGTGAAATATATATAAACAAGAGGTGGCATTGTGAGTGAAGGATAGGCCATATATATCACACGTCTGTAAACACTGACTGGTGTGATGGTGACTAAGACGGTTTTAGTACCTGGTGTTCTCTTGGGCTTGACGATACCGTCCAGCTCGGAGGGCTTTCTGAGCAGGGCAGATTTGCTTTGTGGCTGTGGTTCAGTGAGCGAGGACCTCTGTGGTTCTATGGGAAGTGAGTGTGCTGGGGATGAGGGGGGAGTTTCACTCTCTGATCCTAAGCGCAACATACCCACAGAGGTCTTCCTCAGCCTAACGCCAAACGGATTCTCAGGGGTCCCTTCCTCCTGGGCTGCAGGAACGGCAGGTGGAGTGTCTTTGGAGGAATGTGTGGGTGCCGTGGTGCTCTGTGTTCTGCTGGGACAAGCAGGGACTTCAGCCACCACAGGGCTAAGTGGCTCCACTCTACTTGAGGGATCTGTTTTTGCTGTAACCCCTGCTTCCACAGCCCCAGGCACAGTGACAGAGGGGGAGGTAGCAGGGGAGGGAGATGTAGAAGGGGAGGTTGGCTCGTTGGTGTCCAACCTTTGCCAGGTGGGGGAAATTGTGAACCTTGGTCTACTCTGTTCAGAGTCACAAGATGGCTTCCCATGATCCTCTGTGGCAGTTGGTCCACTACAGGGCTCCTGGGGGCTCTGCTCTGGGCCAGAAGCTGCACTGGGACTGGTTATACTGTACTGGTCAGACGTTACACTGGGCTCTTCCTGGTCCTGTGTGGCGTGTGTGGTGGACTCAGGCTGGTCTGGGGAATCTGGAGGAGGTGTACTGCTATTTGGCAGCTGGGAGACACAGACTGGTTCCCTAACTGTTTGGTCAGGCAGCTCAGTGGGGCACTCAGGGCTCTCACAAGCTCTCTCCGTGTCTGTGTCATTGTCTGGAACCTGCTGTGCATCATCCTCCACAGAGGTTGACGTTATATCCTCTGGCTCCAATAAGGCTGTTTGCACTGGCACCTCTGAGATTGGCTCTGTTTTTTCCTCCTGCCTCCACACATCTTTCTTTTTTTCCTCTGCCTCATCTTGGACAACCTCCTCTGCTTCCTCTATTACCGCTTTTTCCTCTAACCCTGCTGCCTCCTCCCCATCTTCTTGTTCCTCTTCCATATAAACTGAAGGAATGTCCTGATCTTCTTTTGTTAAGTATTCAGGGTTGATTTCATCTTGATCCTCCTCTCCCTCCTTTGGTTTGAAATGTTCTACCACATACTCCTCCTCAGATGCATAAGGCTCACCCTCCTCCTCTTGGGACTCTGCTGGGCAGTCAGGTCCATCACTGGGGAGACAGGCTTCTTCCTGTTGGGTTGGATCTGAAGGAAGGGACGGAGGCTCAGGCTCATCAGCCAGCTCATCCATCCAGCTCTCAGGGTCTAAACCCTTCACATTCACCTCATCGAGGGGCACAGCCTCCAGCCCCAGGACAGACGCCAGGGGACACTTGAGGGAGCGCAGCACCTCCTGGAGTAGAGAGCCACCCTCCTCAGCCACCTCACACCCATTAGGGGCCAGGAGGAAGTCATCGTAGTCTCTAGTAGGGGGCTCCAGAGAGTCCAGGGAGCCAGGCAGGGGTGCAGTCTGGGTCAGAACCTTAGCCTGGCCTGAGAGACATTCCTCAGAATCAGACTCATTCTGTATGGAAGGGGATGAGGAAGAGACATCCTGAGACACTTCTGGTTGGTCCCCCTGCTCATCCACCTCCTTATCTGGGGCTGATCGCTCGGCCTGCTGGGATACCACGGCCCCATCGGTCTGCTCCTTCTCGGCAGCAACAGCCTGCTCACATTTCACATCTGGAACACACACACACACACACACAACTACGTCTGAGCAGAGTCACTATAGCAAGTCACTATAGCATTATTATGACAACCATACTTACTCAATACCATGAAACATAATCTTGCCGATATTGCATCAATATTTTGTGTAATGCTACTGTAATAAGGATAATTTATATTACCTTCCTCCTGGTCCTCCTCCACAGATTCTGGAATCACAACACTCCGTCTTTCCTCTTGGAATGACTCTCCCTCAGCCCTGCCATCAACCCTCTGAGCAACAGAAATATGGCAGAGATGAGTCATAATGTAATCTTAATTTATCTTTAAATGAACTGTATCATTATCTGTCAAGCTTCAGTCATATCGGACACATGTTTTACAAAGATCTGGTAGACTCATGAGCCATGCAAGTTGATGGCAGGCTGGCGCGTTGTGGTTGGGCTAGATGGGCTGGACACTTGGCTCATGGGATGGATTTTTATGGGGTTCTGCTCTGGTGATCAAAGGGGACTTGTGCTGGGTATGGAATAGAAGGGGATGGGTATGTACGGTTGATGTCGGAAGTTTACATACACTTTAGGTTGGAGTCATTAAAACAAATTTTTCAACCACTCCACAAATCTCTTGTTAACAAACTATAGTTTTGGCAAGTAGGTTAGGGAATCTACTTTGTGCATGCAAAGGCCGCAGGAAAAAAAAGTAGACCTCCACAAGTCTGGTTCATCATTGGGAGCAATTTCCAAAACGCCTGAAGGTACCACGTTCATCTGTACAAACAATAGTACGCAAGTATAAACACCATGGGACCACGTCTTACCGCTCAGGAAGGAGACACATTGTGTAAAAGTATCTATGTCCACAGTAAAACAAGTCCTATATTGACAATCTGAATGGCCACTCAGCAAGGAAGACACCACCTGCTTCAAAACCGCCATAATAAAAAGCCAGACTACGGTTTGCAAATGCACATGGGGACAAAGATCGTAGTTTTTGGAGAAATGTCCTCTGGTCTGATGAAACAAAAATAGAACTGTTTGGCCATAATGACCATCGTTATGTTTGGAGGAAAAATGGGGAGGCTTGCAAGCCGAAGAACACCATCCCAACCATGAAGCACGGGGGTGGCAGCATCATGTTGTGGGGGTGCTTTGCTGCAGGAGGGCCTTGTGCACTTCACAAAAATAGATGGCATCATGAGGACAATGTCTTAAGACATCAGTCAGGAAGTTAAAGCTTAGTCGAAAATGGGTCTTCTAAATGGACAATGGCCCCAAGCATACTTCCAAAGTTGTGGCAAAATGGCTTAAGGACAACAAAGTCAAGGTATTGGAGTGGCCATCACAAAGCCCTGACCTCAATCTTATAGAAAATGTGGGCAGAACTGAAAAAGTGTGTGTGAGCAAGGAGGCCTACAAAACTGACTCAGTTACACCAGCTCTGCCAGGAGGAAAGGGCCAAAATTCACCCAACTTATTGTGGGAAGCTTGTGGAAGGCTACCCAAAACATTTGACCCAAGTTTAAATTGTTTAAAGGCAATGTTACCAAATACTAATTGAATGTATGTAAACTTCTGAACCACTGGGAATGTGATGAAATAAATAAAAGCTAAAATAAATAATTCTCTAGTATTATTCTGACATTTCCCATTCTTTAAATAAAGTGGTAATCCTAACGGACCTAAAACAGGGAATTTTTACTAGGATTAAATGTCAGGAATTGTGAAAAACTGAGTTTAAATGCATTTGGCTAAGTTGCATGTAAACTTCCGCCTTCAACTGTACATCTTACAGTGGTGGGTTTCCTCATCTTGGAGCAGGCCTTGTGTCGGACGGCCAGGCGGTGGCGAGCGGCGGTGTTGTCCAGGCAGCCCATGGGACTGGCAGGCTGGCTGAAGTCTACAGGCAGGGGGATCAGGGGACTGACCGATCTTGAGCCCGCCTCACAGGACATCTACACATGAGGGGAGAGAGAGAGGCCATTTTAACACAGTAAATAATATAATGATTACAACCTCAATGTCTTCAGACATCTGTCCACATGTCACATTACTCTCTGCTGAAGCCAGGTACCAGCTAAACAGATTCAAGAATGCTGAATCAAATATAGTTTCTCTCCTGACACAGATTAACCATATCCTAAGATATGGGGGTGAGTTTCCTACTCAAGACAAAAGGAAAAGCTATAAGAAATGGAGAAGAGAAAGGACTGACTGTCTGTTCAGCTGGATAAACAATGTCAGGGACGCCATTATAAAGACCTCCTAGCAGCGTCGAGCGTCAGTAAAAATGTCCCAGGCAGACCAATGTCCTGGCATTTTTCTGCCTGGCTCCCACTGACATTAGCTGAACAAATACAGGCCTCCACTCTCAGTGCTCTGGAATGTAGGTAGGTTTCCTCTACTGTTTCTGACAGCAATTCCACCTCAAATGGTCCACCTCGGACTTAACAGCTTGCTTTCATGCTAGAAATGGATTCTTATGATAAATAGCTATTTGTCATATACAATACAGATTTTACACAAACATGGACATTTAAGCAAATAGGATTGCTGCTATTATGGGTATCAAAATGTATTTGCCCTGTGTAACCAGAGACAGAGGTAGTTTCACTTACGACAACCTGTTTGTATTGTATCCAGCAGAGTGGATTGATTACACACACACAAATTTACTGAATATATACAGTAAATTAATGTATTGCGTTTGTTCTATAGCCAGAGCTAGTCTTGGCAGGGCCTCCTGACTCTGAGTGGTGTAATATCCCCATTTGCAGAAGACAGCCTGACTGCCAGAGAACACCAATGGAATGCATTCAGACCACACGGGAGGACCCCCACCCACCTTCCTCTGAGTCAAACAATACATCCTGCAGAAACAGACCAGCAGAATGAAATGCAGCTTTATTACTGTCAGGTCATCATCTTCAGCTGAAGATTTGTGGTGGGATTCTCAGTGCTGCTTGCAGCTGGGAGACAAAGCAAGTGTACTGCCACCCCTTCCCATTTCAAAAGAGGTCAAACCAAAAGCACGCTGCCATTTATGGTTCGAAAAACAATCTCTAGCTTGTTACAGCTCCGGGTCCAGCTGAAGGCATGACAAGCGAGGCATAACACAAGCGCGTGACAACTATTTGGAATTCCGAGAATAAACAAGTGCATCTGTGTGTGTGTGCCTGCGTTATGTTTGTCATTCAAGACGAACAGTCAGAAACGACTGAAAAATCACACATGGTAAGATGGTACACCACCCCCCCCCAGTATATTATAATATATACAAAAACAATAGAAGCTACTATTGAACGTGCTATCAGAGGGCTGTGTAAGCCTTTTTAAGTCAATCAAATGCCAATTGTGGTTTTCCTTTTTTAGGACATTCCTTTCACAACTTCAGACGATTATTTGGAGTCCCTTGGCAGATTCCTTTCAATCAAATTCAATTGAGAAAAGCTTAAAAGATTCAATCAGCATTCATAGAAACTAGCCAAGTGTCTATTCATTCCAATGGTCCCATTATGTCGAGTGTGAGCGTGCCAGCTGCGATAATAACACCAACATACGTGCTGAGGCAGATACACTTCACACAGCATTATTCCACTGACTGTCTTGTTTACGTTAACTCATGAATAAGTTCCAGTAATTACAATTGATCATGAGACTTTTGCCAAATCATTCAGACATAGAGAGGCAGAAAAGAGAAGTATCCTAAATTCTGATGTGTATAACAAACCACTGTGTACATGTATGGTGTAAATATGGCCAACAACGCATGTAGCTGCTCTGAGCCTCAGTCGCACATGGTATACATATCATTGACGTATGAAGCTCAACAATGCTTCTATCCTGACTCACTCCTATTGCTTAACACTGCATCTGACACAGAAGCTTTCATTTCTTGAAGAGTACAAGCTTCATCGGAAGACACACAGCTTCATACATCAAGGCAGATGTACTCCAAGACGTCAACACGTGTAATACATCTGGGGAACATTTATCCTTAAAATCAAATGACAATACAACCCAGTCATCTTGATCCATTTCTTCCACATCATACGATAGAGCCTCCTCTCTGCCTCTTTGGGCTAATGGCGCATTCTGATTGGTCATGATGGTCAAATGACAAGGAGGATCATTCAATGTGTCCACTGAATAGGAAGCACATGACTATATTAACAAAATAGCATGGAAAGCGGGATATTACCTGGTCTTCATCGCTGTCTGTTCCCTCCAGACTCAGGGAGCTGTTCCTCTGTACCAGTTTGGGAGGAGAGAGACAGGATGAGTGACGGCGCAGTTATAAAAGGGTGATAGACAGCAATAGATCTGTAGACATAAGCACGAGTCATCCTCACGGTAGCTTTCATGAAACATGAATGTGTGGTATGTGCAGGTATTGGATGTGACAGGTATCATGTGACTGCAGTCACATATTATAATTGTGTGGCATGTACTAGGTACTGAAGACCAGAACTAGCTACGTAGCTAATCTGGTCCAATGATTGCAAACATGAAGTTGACCCCATGAACACGATGCCAGTCCTCACTGCATAATGATGCGTACCCTGTGGGACACCCCAGCCAGGACGGCGTGCAGGGTGGAGTACTCTGGTGGGCTGCAGGGAAGGCCGTCATCCTCAGACAGAGTCCCTGCGTCATCCCCCTTCACACACAGAGATGGAGGAGAGCCTAGCCGGATGGCCTGTTTCAGCTGGAGCTGCAGGACAACATACTTAGCAACCTTGATTTTGCAAAGTATTAAATGTAAAACTTCTACAAATATGACTTGTGTGCAGCAAGAGTACTAAAGATTGGTTTTTCACTTTCAGATCACATGTTCTGAGAGCATGCTACCCTACCTAGTGGTTGAGAACTCGTCAAAGTAGAATGATAAGTGAAAGTGAGTTAAGCAACAATCGGTCCATTCTAGCTGAAAAACAGACTTTGCGTGGTGAAAGAAAGCAGTATCACAGATAGTGTCCATTCAGTGTGTGTATCTGAATGAGCTCAGCTGCTCTCAAGGACAGTCTCAAGTCTGTCTCCTTCCAACAAAATGTATTAGAATCACTATCCTTCTCCAAATGGACTTATTATAGACTGAACACCACCAGCCAAACATCTGTTATCTCCTCCATTTTAGCATGTTGTTGTGCCTAGTCAACGCTGTTGTGCATCAGACCGTTTTATGTATTAGCCTGCGCGTACACGCCGGCCCGTTGTGGCAGTCTGCCCAGAACACTCCAGGTAGTAAGACCTGAGCCTTAGCTAGCTAGCGCCCAGTCTACCCGGCTTATGACCAGACTGGCTAATTTTATACCTAGGTTCTACGGACAGAGTGCCAAAGCTAATACCGATTTAAGAGAGCTGAATATCAGATACTAACACGAGCCACGGAGACACATTGTTTTCACTTGTTGTGGGTGTACGATATTGGACTATAGGTACAAAATCCAGAATTACAGCCAGTCCAAGTATGGAACACAGGCTTAACTACCCACCTGTAGAGACTTGACTTTTCCATGGATGTTGTCCTGAAAGGCTCCCAGATCCTCGTTTACCTCTGACAGGGGCAAATCGGAGACAAAGACACTGTCATGTGACAGAGCCTTATTTCCCATGTAGATTTTTGACCTTGCAAAAAAAAGAAATAGAACAATTGAGTGTGAGATTTCATGTTAAAATGACAACTCAGATAATTTGGGGCCTCATTTACAAACACTACCACAAAATGTGCAGCACCTGTTCACGCAAAAGTTGGCATATATATTAAAGAAATGTACTTGATGTGAGAACATGCTTAAACTTCCCACACACCTTAGACCATATATGCACAATTTCTGACGGTTGAAGCACTGCCTTGCCAGCAGGCAAGAAGTATTTTGTGCAAATGGGGGAAATGACATGCTTATTCATAAAATCCAAAAGACATGATGCAGTTATTTGCCGTTAGTGAGAAGAGCAAAAAAATCTATTTGATCTTTGCAATAAAAATTGTTTTTTTCCTGATTATCTTTTTCCATGATCAATGCAGAATAAGTTCCTCACATTTCTGACTGAAATGGTTTCATACTCCCGAAGTAGCTAATACAACAAATTAAGATCCAATTTAACCTGTTAGAGCTCTAGGGGCGCTATTTAATTTTTGGATAAAAAACGTTCCCGTTTTAAGCGCGATATTTTGTCACGAAAAGATGCTCAACTATGCATATTCTTGACAGTTTTGGAAATAAAACACTCTGAAGTTTCAGAATCTGCAAAGATTTTGTCTGTAAGTGCCCCAGAACTCATTCTACAGGCGAAACCAAGATGATGCATCACCCAGGAATTAGCAGAATTTCTGAAGCTCTGTTTTCCATTCTCTCCTTATATGGCTGTGATTGCGCAACGAATGAGCCTACACTTTCTGTCGTTCGCCCAAGGTCTTAGCAGCATTGTGACGTATTTGTAGGCATATCATTGGAAGATTGACCATAAGAGACTACATTTTCCAAGTGTCCGCCTGGTGTCCTGCGTCGAATTCGGTGCGCAATTGCCAGCTGCTTCTACTTTACCATTTGATTCAGGGGAGAAAGCATGTGTCCAAGAACGATGTATCAATGAAGAGATATGTGAAAAACACCTTGATGATTGAATCTAAACAACGCTTGCCATGTTTTCAGTCGATATTATGGAGTTAATTTGGAAAAAAGTTCGCGTTTTGAGGACTGAATTTTCGGATTTTTTTTGGTAGCCAAATGTGATGTATAAAACGGAGCTATTTCTAATACACAAGGAATCTTTTTGGAAAAACTGAGCATCTGCTATCTAACAGAGTATCCTCATTGAAAACATCAGAAGTTCTTCAAAGGTAAATGATTTTATTTGAAGGCTTTTATGTTTTTGTTAATGTTGCGTGCTGGATGCTAACGCTAATGCTAACACTAAATGCTAACGCGAAATGCTAACGCTAGCTAGCTACTTTTACACAAATGATTGTTTTCCTATGGTTGAGAAGCATATTTTGAAAATCTGAGATGAGTGTTGTTTACAAAAGGCTAAGCTTGAGAGATGGCATATTTATTTCATTTCATTTGCGATTTTCATAAATAGTTAACGTTGTGTTATGCTAATGAGCTTGCTGATAGATTTACACAATCCTGGATACAGGGGTTTTTTCATAGCTAAACGTGACGCAGAAAACGGAGCGATTTGTCCTAAACAAATAATCTTTCAGGAAAAACTGAACATTTGCTATCTGAGAGTCTCCTCATTGAAAACATCTGAAGTTCTTCAAAGGTAAATTATTTTATTTGAATGCTTTTCTGTTTTTTTGTGTAAATGTTGCCAGCTGAATGCTAATGCTAAATGCTACGTTAGCCATCAATACTGTTACACAAATGCTTGTTTTGCAATGGTTGAGAAGCATATTTTGAAAATCTGAGACGACAGTGTTGTTAACAAAAGGCTAAGCTTGAGAGCTAGCATATTTATTTCATTTCATTTGCGATTTTCATGAATAGTTAACGTTGCGTTATGGTAATGAGCTTGAGTCTGTATTCACGATCCCGGAGCCGGGATGGGGAGATCAGAAAGGTTAAATGAGACGGGATGAATTGGAACTACTTCACAGTAGTAAATAGATAAGCTATTTCAGTTATGTTGGCTACAATAGAACGTAAAATAAAAAAATAAAAGTTGCCTACAGTAGAACAGACAAATCAAAAATCAAATCAAATTTTATTTGTCACATACACATGGTTAGCAGATGTTAATGCGAGTGTAGCGAAATGCTTGTGCTTCTAGTTCCGACAATGCAGTAATAACAAGTAATCTAACTAACAATTCCAAAACTACTGTCTTGTACACAGTGTAAGGGGATAAAGAATATGTACATAAGGATATATGAATGAGTGATGGTACAGAGCAGCATAGGCAAGATACAGTGGATGGTATCGAGTACAGTATGTACAAATGAGATGAGTATGTAAACAAAGTGGCATAGTTTAAAGTGGCTAGTGATACATGTATTACATAAGGATACAGTCGATGATAGAGTACAGTATATACGTATGCATATGAGATATGTTACTTACCCTACATTATTCAAGGTAGCATTGTTTAAAGTGGCTAGTGATATATTTACAACATTTCCCATCAATTCCCATTATTAAAGTGTCAGTGTGTTGGCAGCAGCCACTCAGTGTTAGTGGTGGCTGTTTAACAGTCTGATGGCCTTGAGATAGAAGCTGTTTTTCAGTCTCTCGGTCCCAGCTTTGATGCACCTGTACTGACCTCGCCTTCTGGATGATAGCGGGGTGAACAGGCAGTGGCTCGGGTGGTTGATGTCCTTGATGATCTTTATGGCCTTCCTGTGACATCGGGTGGTGTAGGTGTCCTGGAGGGCAGGTAGTTTGCCCCCGGTGATGCGTTGTGCAGACCTCACTACCCTCTGGAGAGCCTTACGGTTGAGGGCGGTGCAGTTGCCATACCAGGCGGTGATGCAGCCCGCCAGGATGCTCTCGATTGTGCATCTGTAGAAGTTAGTGAGTGCTTTTGGTGACAAGCCGAATTTCTTCAGCCTCCTGAGGTTGAAGAGGCGCTGCTGCGCCTTCTTCACGATGCTGTCTGTGTGAGTGGACCAATTCAGTTTGTCTGTGATGTGTATGCCGAGGAACTTAAAACTTGCTACCCTCTCCACTACTGTTCCATCGATGTGGATAGGGGGGTGTTCCCTCTGCTGTTTCCTGAAGTCCACAATCATCTCCTTAGTTTTGTTGACGTTGAGTGTGAGGTTATTTTCCTGACACCACACTCCGAGGGCCCTCACCTCCTCCCTGTAGGCCGTCTCGTCGTTGTTGGTAATCAAGCCTACCACTGTTGTGTCGTCCGCAAACTTGATGATTGAGTTGGAGGCGTGCGTGGCCACGCAGTCGTGGGTGAACAGGGAGTACAGGAGAGGGCTCAGAACGCACCCTTGTGGGGCCCCAGTGTTGAGGATCAGCGGGGAGGAGATGTTGCCTACCCTCACCACCTGGGGGCGGCCCGTCAGGAAGTCCAGTACCCAGTTGCACAGGGCGGGGTCGAGACCCAGGGTCTCGAGCTTGATGACGAGCTTGGAGGGTACTATGGTGTTGAATGCCGAGCTGTAGTCGATGAACAGCATTCTCACATAGGTATTCCTCTTGTCCAGATGGGTTAGGGCAGTGTGCAGTGTGGTTGAGATTGCATCGTCTGTGGACCTATTTGGGCGGTAAGCAAATTGGAGTGGGTCTAGGGTGTCAGGTAGGGTGGAGGTGATATGGTCCTTGACTAGTCTCTCAAAGCACTTCATGATGACGGATGTGAGTGCTACGGGGCGGTAGTCGTTTAGCTCAGTTACCTTAGCTTTCTTGGGAACAGGAACAATGGTGGCCCTCTTGAAGCATGTGGGAACAGCAGACTGGTATAGGGATTGATTGAATATGACCGTAAACACACCGGCCAGCTGGTCTGCGCATGCTCTGAGGGCGCGGCTGGGGATGCCGTCTGGGCCTGCAGCCTTGCGAGGGTTAACACGTTTAAATGTCTTACTCACCTCGGCTGCAGTGAAGGAGAGACCGCATGTTTTCGTTGCAGGCCGTGTCAGTGGCACTGTATTGTCCTCAAAGCGGGCAAAAAAGTTATTTAGTCTGCCTGGGAGCAAGACATCCTGGTCCGTGACTGGGCTGGATTTCTTCCTGTAGTCCGTGATTGACTGTAGACCCTGCCACATGCCTCTTGTGTCTGAGCCGTTGAATTGAGATTCTACTTTGTCTCTGTACTGGCGCTTAGCTTGTTTGATAGCCTTGCGGAGGGAATAGCTGCACTGTTTGTATTCGGTCATGTTACGACACCTTGCCCTGATTAAAAGCAGTGGTTCGCGCTTTCAGTTTCACATGAATGCTGCCATCAATCCACGGTTTCTGGTTAGGGAATGTTTTAATCGTTGCTATGGGAACGACATCTTCAACGCACGTTCTAATGAACTCGCACACCGAATCAGCGTATTCGTCAATGTTATCTGACGCAGTACGAAACATCTCCCAGTCCACGTGATGGAAGCAGTCTTGGAGTGTGGCGTCAGCTTGGTCGGACCAGCGTTGGACAGACCTCAGCGTGGGAGCCTCTTGTTTTAGTTTCTGTCTGTAGGCAGGGATCAACAAAATGGAGTCGTGGTCAGCTTTTCCGAAAGGGGGGCGGGGCAGGGCCTTATATGCGTCGCGGAAGTTAGAGTAACAATGATCCAAGGTCTTTCCACCACTGGTTGCGCAATCGATATGCTGATAAAATTTAGGGAGTCTTGTTTTCAGATTAGCCTTGTTAAAATCCCCAGCTACAATGAATGCAGCCTCCGGATAAATCGTTTCCAGTTTGCAGAGAGTTAAATAAAGTTTGTTCAAAGCCATCGATGTGTCTGCTTGGGGGGGGGGATATATACGGCTGTGATTATAATCGAAGAGAATTCTCTTGGTAGATAATGCGGTCTACATTTGATTGTGAGGAATTCTAAATCAGGTGAACAGAAGGATTTGAGTTCCTGTATGTTTCTTTCATCACACCATGTCACGTTGGCCATGAGGCATACGCCCCCGCCCCTCTTCTTACCAGAAAGATGTTTGTTTCTGTCAGCGCGATGCGTGGAGAAACCCATTGGCTGCACCGCTTCGGATAGAGTCTCTCCAGTGAGCCATGTTTCAGTGAAGCAAAGGACGTTACAGTCTCTGATGTCCCTCTGGAATGCTACCCTTGCTCGGATTTCATCAACCTTGTTGTCAAGAGACTGGACATTGGCAAGAAGAATGCTAGGGAGTGGTGCACGGTGTGCCCGTCTCCGGAGTCTGACCAGAAGACCGCCTCGTTTCCCTCTCTTTCGGAGTCGTTTTTTGGGTCGCTGCATAGGATCCACTCCGTTGTCCTGTTTGTAAGGCAGAACACAGGGTCCGCGTCGCGAAAAACATATTCTTGGTCGTACTGATGGTGAGTTGACGCTGATCTTATATTCAGTAGTTCTTCTCGACTGTATGTAATGAAACCTAAGATGACCTGGGGTACTAATGTAAGAAATAACACGTAAAAAACTGCATAGTTTCCTAGGAACGCGAAGCGAGGCGGCGCCGGCAGAGATACAATTTAAAATGCCTCGAGTAGGCCTAGATAATGTTTCAGAATTCGCGGGCAGTGCCGCATAGTTAGGTTGGGGGAAACGGTCAATGCAAAACATTGTTAAATACAATGTTCAGCAAACAAATTTGCCATCCATTTTTTTCCCCCTTCAGAAATAGTCACAGACCTTTGCTGAATACTACAGCGATAGTATTCTGGCAACACACCTTAAATGCTATGGCCTATTTCCAAAAGTGTCAACTCAAACTGCAAATAAGGCCATTATTGTCACCATAAAAAAAGATCACATGAGCGTTTTCCAGGTGGCACTATAATGCTTGTTCACAATGCACAATGTTTACGACAGGTCTGATTTATAACAGGAAACACACGGATGTATGGCATGATCAATATTTTTTGACGTATGCAGTCTTTTCAGAAATGGCACATTTAGTGTGAAACTTAGAAGTTATAAATGAGGCCCCAGGGCTCTCCCCTAAGTAGCAGTCAGGCAGTGGCTGGGTCATCCATCCAATCATGTAGGAATAAATCTAATAACATTTGTAGAAAAACCTAAAGGAGCAGTAATGACAAGTCACTAGCTCTGGTAATGTCCCAAATGGAACCCTACTACCTATATGGTGCACTACTTTTGAAACGGAACACCATGGATCCTGATCAAAAGTAGTGCACTGAATGGGGAGCCATTTAGGACTCGATCCATGTCTCTGGGGAAGTTGTCTGCAGCAGGCAGCCTATGAGGCTGCATGTTTAATGAAGTAAAATTCGCTAAACTCTAAAATTAGCGGACAAGACTTGATTTATTATTCAGGTGACTAAGTGGTAGGCAGAACGTTAATTCCCCAGAGGTCCACTCTATTAGGACAAATATGTGCCTTTAATGTTGTAAACATACAGAGGAGAATTTCAGTGACATGTTTTTTGTTAAGGATGAAATCGCTTGTATTTTCTCATTTAACTGTAAGATGTAAATATTGTGTTTATTGTTCCTGAAGGCTGTTGCCATAGTGATGACCAAAAGATACCTGTGAGAAAAATATAAATCTTACCCAGAGCCCTCGTCTTTCTCAGACCGGATGAGGAATGCTGGTTCAGGGGCATTGACATTGTCACTGGACTGGCTAGACTTCAACCCATTGTCCCCGGCAGGAGTTGCAGCCTCTTTTCTCTTCTTCTTAGCAAAAAAGTTCTTGAAGGTCTGGAACTTGGACTTCTTCTTGCCTACAATGAAGATGTTTAACCATGATATCTATCTCCAGTTTACAATGGGAGCTATTCCCTAACCATTTGTCTTTTCACTAGCAAACAAATAAGACTACCTAATGAAAGCTTCTAAACGAACATCTACTCCCATATGTGAGCTCAAGTAAAGTGAGAGTAATTTACTGTGTGTTGGTCAAAAACCCATGTACCTTTGCATTACCAAGTGAGAGGGGTAGTAAAACACTTCAACAGTTCCATTTAAAATTTAGCACCGAATTAAAATCTCAACACCTCTTTTTAACTAAACACTGTCCCTAATCCCAAATCATGAGAATAATACAAGGCAGAGATCTTAACTGTTTGTTGAGGTGCAAAATCATAATACAGCACACTATTTTAGATACAATATGACATTACGCCAAAATAGCAGAAGGTGAAACGGTGCAGCAGAAAGGCCAATTATCAAAGAGAAGGTCAAGTTAGTTGGATCCATACAAATGTTGCCAATATTTGAGAGGGGATGACTACAACATGAACAATCCTAGGATGGAGACCTTTAGCAGCTAGGAATACAATTGTCTGATTAAAGAGCAAGCACTGCCTTGGAGAAGTGAAGGGTTGGTAGTAGTGACTATATTTATATATAAAGCCACACAATCCTGTGGCTCACATGCTCTGGAAAACACTTGAGATCCAATTACAGACAAGGCCTTGAGCTGGCATTATCACACACTTTGAATTGGGCCATTCAGTATGGCTGAAGTCAACAAATCAAGGGAAAACTCAAGTCCAGTAGGAGAGGGACTACTACAGATTTATGAATGTATATACTGTAGTAGCTGAACATGTAAGCGGAGACCAAGATATTTTGTGCAGAGTTTGATTTTTGAACAACAGGCCAAATTTGGGCTTATATGGGAAGATGGTACACATAAACAGTCAGACATAAGAAACTCTCCCACTAAATATTCTCATTGATCTAGTGAGCACTGCCGTACCTAACAACTAATTACTCTCCTTGAGTTGATGTTAATTCTATTACAAACTGTAACCCTTTGGAAGAGGCATGGCCAAGACCCTTCTAATTCCACGGACATATTACACACGGGGCTTCTATCTTGACTGCAGCTTAACCCCCTCCCCCTGACTATCAGGGTACGCCACATTATCCCCTGGCACGCCGCCTGGCCGGCACACCTCCAGCCATTGACAAATTATTTACTTTAATGGACTTCGCCCTCCGCTTTAGAAGTTCAATCCAATAGAGGAGATTGTCAGTGTGACCTATTCCTGAAGGGAAGGGCTAATCCACATCCCGGCTAGCCCTCCAGAGACGGGGCCGAGCCTGACCTTGCAGTCCCTGACTTCCTCGTTCCCAGAGCACATCACAGTAGGGTTGAAGGGTTGGCGGATGGATATTTTTACAATGTTCTTTAGGGGTGGTGAGATGTATTATATTTTACTTAATTTCCTGCCAATAAAACTGTAATATCACTTTCTTAAGCTTGGCCTGATCCTCCCTGAAGGCCAATGCTTTCTGAGAGAGCTAACAGCACACAGGTCTAGAAGAAACACACATTTGCATGGATCATGTGGAGGGATTCTCACAATGATAATTGTATCACTTCAACTTACAATGATCCCCAAGGCTTCTCAGACATGGATATATGCCTCTGAGGATATATGTAAACTGTGTGGACAAGGAGTAATTTTGCCACTCCCTCCCTACAGACTAGATACTGTAAATCTGATCAGATAGGAAACTCTGTCTGTGGTAGTGCTATTTACCAATGACAAGATAATTAGCCAGTTAGTGTGGGTTTACCTGTGCACTCTGTGGAGTCTGCAGGATCCTGGTTGGTCATCACATCTGATGGTCCAGAGGCCATGATGCTGCAGTCACTGCTGTGAGGGAGAGACAGGCATTTACTATATTACAGAGGGAAGCCTTCCAGGGATTTGGGATACTAATAAATAAGACCATTTGTCTACATGGACTGACTACAATAACAGATTCAAATCAGGCACTGCATTTTATTCATCCCCATTTACTGTAACTCAGCTGTGTGAATCTCCTGCGATGGTAACAACCATTTTCATAACCCTGCTCTCTATTTGAAAAGAGATCAGGGAGGGGCTACCAGTCTCTCACTACCACAACGCCCTACACGCCACCGCCCTGCCGTGGCACAGGAAGAGGCTGAGATAAGCAGCCTGTGCCTGGCTGGGGCAGATTACTGGAGGGGCCTGTCTGGAGGCTGGAGATTGCTCTGGTCTGGAGCACCCAGCAGGATAGCCTCAGACGCACCACAAGGAAGTCAGAGGGTCAGTGACAGCCAGTCCCAGCCCCTGGCCCCACAGAATGACTAAACAGGATGTTGAGGCAATTTGGAATTCGACCACACGTGCAAAACTAGTTACTCCATTAATAAAAGATGATTCAAATGCAATTACCTCCTCGGCATGTATGATTTCCTGCCAATTTTATTAAGGGCATGATGAGGGGTTAGAGCTTATGAGAATGGCTATGCTTTGTGCAAGTCAATATCCCTGGTTCGGGGGCAGTCTTAATAAAGGTCTTCAAATGCAATTACTTAGGAGTAACTTGTTAATTTCCACATTAACTTAAGTCTGGATGCGATGATTATAAAAACAAGGAATATCAACAGAGAGTGAACGAAAGGGAGAGAAGTTACAATACTAACACTTTCAATCACACTCAGCCGCATAGTACAAATACCCGAGGAGGTCTGAGAATAAATGGGTGGTTGACGTGCCACTGCTTTTTTTCATTTCAATGTGCCAAAAACATAGCTTACTTTCATTTGTGAAAACTCAATTTTATGGTTATGAAGACACTGCATTGTTTGGATCATCTAGACTCATACCATTTTTACAATGTTCTTTAACTAAATGTGACGCGTTTGTGTGATAAAATTCTAATATAAATTTAAAGAAAAATAAGCAAAACCCTTCTCTCCAATATGTAGCATGTTAACACAGATCTCTATTCGTGAGAATATTTCCCAAGTCCATCCATACTCAATTTTCTCTGAACAAATGTAGTTGCTTTTATAAAATGTTTTATTTATGTCCACCGGTGTGGCGCAATATTGTGATATTAAAACAAGTTATTATCTGGAAGCCATTGCGGTTGAAGGATCCTTGCCCAAACAGGAAGTGCAGAAGACATGACTGGAGCACATGGCATGATCTGAGGGTGAGTATTTGATTATGAATGTATCAATATATGGGACTTTTTTTGATCCTCCCACATTAGTGTCAGTTTTATTTTCATTTGGTGCAACACCTTTTACATGAAAATGCTTGAAATCATTCATCTGTATGACATGTGAACATATTTTAGTGGGTACAGTAGTGGAATGCTAGCTAAACTCCAAGGCCCCAGATTGCCCAAACTACATGAAACATCCTTTGGTGTGATGTTATGTCCACTGGTGTGACATAAAAATTACACGGTCAAAAAATATGAACCCAGTATGGAACAATTTCAAAGATTTTACTGAGTTACATAAGGAAATCAGACAATTGAAATAAATTAATTAGGCCCTAATCTATGGATTTCACATGACTGGGAATACAGATATGCATCTGTTGGTCACAGATACCTTTAAAAAAGGTAGGGGAATGGATCAGAAAAGCAGTCAGTATCTGGCATGACCACCACATGCCTCACACAGTTAAAAAAATAAAAATAAAAAACTCACTAAACCTCAACATAATCTTGTAATAAATAATGTGGAAATTGAGATGACTAAACTGCCTGGAGTAACCCTAGATTGTAAACTGTCATGGTCAAAACATGTTGATACAACAGTATTATTATTTTTAAACATAATTAAAAAGGTTAACTAGTCAAGTCGGTTTAGAACAAATTCGTATTTACAATGATGGCCTACCCCGGCAAAACCCAGACAACTGGGCCAATTGTGTGCCACCCAATCACGGCCGGATGTGATACAGCCTGGATTCAAACCAGAGACTGTAGTGACACCTCTTGCACTGAGATGCAGTGCCTTAGACCGCTGTGCCACTCGGGAGCCCAGTAGCTAAGATGGGGAGCAGTACATCCATAATAAAACACCATCAACACCTTAACTACTGTTCAGTTGTGTAGTCAGGTGCTACAAAAAAATGACTTTTGCAATTGGCTCAGAACAGGGCAGCACAGCCAGCCCTTTGATGTAAACAGAGAGCTAGTATTAATAATATGCATGTCAATCCATCCTGGCTCAAAGTGGAGGAGAGTTGAACTTCATCACTACTTGTATTTATGAGAGGTATTGACATGAATGCACCAAGCTGTCGGCTTGAACTACTGGCACACAGATTGAACACCCATGCATACCCTACAAGACATGTCACAAGAGGTCTCTTCACAGTCCAAGTCTAGAACAGACTATGGGAGGCACACAGTACTACATAGAGCCATAACTACATGGAACTCTATTTCACATCAGGTAACTGATGCAAGCAGTAAACTTTGTTTTTTAAAATCTGTGAAGCACTGAAGCAACAAACATAGGCACATCCACACATCTACAGTACTAAATCTGTGTGTGTGTGCTAGTGGTGGAGTAGGGGCCTAAAGGGCACACAGTGTGTTGTGACATCTGTGAATTTATTGTAAATGTAAAAAAATAAAGATTTACAAACTGCCTTAAATTTTGCTGGACCCGAGGAAGAGTAATGGGGATCCATAATAAATACATCTCCTTCGCAGAGTTGAGCAGGCTGCCGATTGTGACCTGTGGAATGTTTTCCCACTTCTCTTCAATGGCGGTGCAAAGTTGCTGGATATTGGCGGGAACTGGAACACGCTGCTGTACCCATAGAGCCAGAGCATCCCAAACATGCTCAACGGGTGACATGTCTGGTGAGTATGCAGCCCATGGAAGAACTGGGACATTTTCAGTTTCCAAGAATTGTGTACAGATCCTTGCGTGAATTATCATGCTGAAACGTGAGGTGATGGCAGGAGATGAAATGGCACAACAATGGGCCTCAGGATTATCACGGTATCTCTGTGCATTTAAATTGCCATCGTTAGGTTCCCCAGTTTCTGTGTTGTGGGGTTGTATGTATACGTGTTTCAGGAAATGGCTTCCAAAGCAGCTGATTGGTCAGCCCATCACTAATTGGAGCTCTGACCCCACCCTCTTGTCAGGGGATACAGCTGTCCTCAATTACCAACTCCTTCTGCAGCTTGAAAAGGCAGTGTTTATTAGGGGTGCCAGGTGGTGCTAAGAAAAGTAACCAGTCGGTAAGCAGGTAAGGTAGGAGAGGGGGAACTTTCTTTGCTTCTGTCCAGCGCCTTTTCCTTCACAAGGTGGAAGAATAAATTCCCTGTAAATATTCTCTGCCTCGGTCATCCTTACCCGCACACCTTTTTTCACTCCACGGAGAGTTGTAGCAGGGTGTTGCATTCCCTCCAAGAGGCGTACGTAACAGCCATCAATAAAATGCATGTTTGTTGTCTGTAGCCTATGCCTACCCATACCATAACCCCGCCACCATGGCTGTGAGGCCGGTGGGAGGTACTGCCAAATTCTCTAAAACTACGCCGAAGGTGACTTATGGAAGAGAAATTACCATTCCTTTCTCTGGCAACAGCTCTGGTGGACATTCCTGCAGTCAGCTTGCCAATTGCACACTCAACTTGAGACATCTGTAGCAAAAAAATAGCATATTTTAGGGCGGCCTTTTCGCCCCCAGCACAAGGTGCACCTGTGTAATTACCATGCTGTTTAAATCAGCTTTTTAATATGCCACACCTGTCAGGTGGGCAGATTCTTGGCAAAGGAGAAACGCTCACTAACGGGGATGCAAACAAATTTGTGCATAACATTGTAGAGAAGCTTTGTACATATGGAGAGTTTCTGGGATCATTAATTTCAGTTCATGCAACATGGGCCCAACATTCTACATGTTGCGTTAATATTTTTGTTCAGTACAAGTCAAGATCCTGGGTACATTGTTAGATAACAGGCAAAAAGAAAACAAGTCTGTCTGCTTAAGACGAGATGTGGAGTACAGAAAAAACATGAAAATACAGGGAGAGAAATGCTGAGAAAAGAGGATGTCCAGAGACGCAGAAAGTAAACAGAAAATATGAAAAAAAGCTTGATATTAACATAGTCCTAATCAGCGGTGAAAGTAATTCGGGAACGGTCCGGTAGGAACGCGATCATTCCCGCATGTCAGTCAGATGAAAAATGACCGAACAAACTCGTGTGGTTCAGCGATAAAACAAATTGCCATTGCAGAAATGAGTGGCCGAGACCGAAACGCGCACGGACAGCAGTATATGCATCAATTCAGGTTACAAGACTTGGGTAGGCCTAATGAATGATGACAAATCCACAAATGTCATTCATAACACTTTTTGGTGTTTTGTAAGTAATGTCTTTTTGCATTTATCAAATGGCACTGTATGGATGCCGTAATTATTTTAGAATGGAGTAGCCTAACAGTTGGAATAGTAACTGAAGTCTGGACACTTACATGTAGGCTATTATGCTATTAACCGCTGCAGAATTAAGTGTTCCTCACAGTACAATTATAGACCAAATGTTAGTCTCGTAAACAGGTGTGGATAAATTATTTCTTTCAGCATCTTGAGGGATTGCGAATGTGCGCATAAGGACCTTTTGTGTAGAATAAACATGTAATTTCATTCAGCGACATAAAAGCTGACCATTTAATTTTCAACCTCAAAAAAAAAAACACACACACACACACACAACTAGACAAACTGAAATACTATCAGAAACATGTTGGATCTATTTCCACAGCTTTTAATTTCCTTAAAACCGGTCAAACTCATTTGGAAATCTCCCTGGTCACCAAATGTCCTTGCTCCGTGAAAGAAGCAGAAATAAAGACAACTTTATTGATGTCCACTAGATTGTTGATGATGCATTGATCAATCTATCGATTTCTGACATTCTGGTGAGCAAGGCTTTATTTAGTATTCTAGACAAGCATCAAGTAATGACAGAAGAGAACATATAATTATAGCCAAGTTGATTAATAGCCTACTATTTGACAATAATGATCAGAAAAATATCTAGTGCATTCAGAAAGTAGTCAGACGCCTTCACTTTTTCCACATTGTTACAGCCATATTCTAAAATGGATTAAACTGTTTTTTCCCCCGTCAAATCTACACACAATACCCTATAATGACAATGGGCTAATTAGGGTTATCACATTTACATAAGTATTCAGATCCTTTACTCAGTACTTTGTTGAAGTGCCATTGGCAGCGATTACAGCCTTGAGTCTTCTTGGGAATTACACTACAAGCTTGGCACACCTGTATTTGGAGAGTTTCTCCCATTCTTCTCAGCAGATACTCTCAAACTGTCAGGTGGAATGGGGAGCGTCGCTGCACAGCCATTTTCAGGTCACTCCAGAGATATTCGATCAGGTTCAAGTCCAGGCTCTGGCTAGGCCACGCAAGAACATTCAGATTTGTTCCGAAGCTCCCCCTGCAATGTCTTGACTGTGTGCGTAAGGTTATTGTCCTGTTGCAAGGTGAACCTTCAACCCAGTCTGAGGTCCAAACCTGCTCCAGAACGCTTTGCGTCAAGGATCTCCCTGTACTCCGCTCCATTCATCTCTCGATCCTGACTAGTCTCACAGTCCCTGCTGCTGAAAAACATTCCCACAGCATGACGCTACCCCCACCATAGGGATGGTATTGGCCAGGTGATGAGCGGTGCCTGGTTTCCTCCAGATGTGACGCTTGGCTTTCAGGCCAAATAGTTCAATCTTGGTTTCAGCAGACCAGAGACTCTTGTTTCTGATGGTCTAAGAGTACTTTAGGTACCTTTTGGCAATCCACAATCCTGTCTCAGAGCTCTATGGACAATTCCTTCAACCTCATGACTTGGTTTCTGATCTGACATGCACTGTCAACTGTGGGACCTTAGACCGGTGTGTGCGCACGTGCGCCTTTCCAAATCATGTCCAATCAATTGAATTTACCACAGGTTAACTCCAGTGACGTTGTAGAAACAGCAAGGATAATCAATGGAAACAGGATGCACTGGAGCGCAATTTCGTGGTCTCATAACTAAGGGTCTGAATACTTATTTACATAAGGTTAGTTTTATTTTAAAACATTTGAAAACAAATCTAAACCAGTTATCCCTTCGTTATGGGTGTGTGTGTAGATTGAGGGATTTTTTTTATTGAATCCATTTTAGAATAAGGCTGTAACGTAATAAAATGTAATACTTTCCGAATGCACTGTAAATTGGGCTTAAAACCATTTTATTTCAGCAACGGCCGACTTGGCGCCGTCCCTGAGTAATGTGCACAGGTAGCCTACAGTACAGCCTTTTGAAGTAAATGTTTGACGATCAGGTAACATGACTGGTTGTGTTAATGCAACTTTATGCCAGTACATTTTAAAAGTTAAGAAAAAAAAAAAACAACAACTTACTATTAGGCCCATAGACAGCCTATTACATCATTAGGGATTGTGTAATTCTATGATTATGCCCATAAAATAAAAATAATTGTGCGCACATGGGAGGTCCCCATAATGGGAAGAAATGAAATATTTCACCCCTGATCCTAATTGAGTATTTGGCCTACTTTTGAGAATGTAATTTTATTTTTTCTTATAGATATCTAAAGAAATCCAGGGGGGAAATTGAAAGATTTAGAATGATGTCTTTGCGACCATCACAAAGAGAAAAGCTTTGGGAGAAATGGAGAAAGAGGTATAGAGAAAAGAAAAGTTTAGAACTATTTAACTCACTTCAGTAAAATGTTATTTTAAGATAAATTCAAGAATACAATTTTAAAAAGCATTAGCATGATTTACATGTTCACTTTTTAAGCATTGTTAACAGGTGATTGTTTGAACACCAGAAATGATTTCACTTCATACCCATTTTTATTTAATTAGGCAAGTCAGTTAAGAACACATTCTTATTTACCATAACGGCCTACCCCGGCTGACGCTGTGCGCCGCCCTATGGGGCTCTAAATCATGGCTGGATGTGATACAGCATGGATTCGAACCAGGCACTGCAGTGACGCCTATTAGCACAGATGCAGTGCCTTAGACCGCTGGCCACTGGGGAGCCCAAGTGAGTGTTAACATTTTACAGCACAAAGTTGCTTAATGTTCTTGTTTTTTTTGTGTGTGTTTTATTTGAAGTATTTAATGTTCTACAACATTGTATTTCACAACATTTTTCTTCATTTTTTTTAAACAAAAATCTTAATGTCCTTTGGTGTGACATTATATAATTATACAATTTCTATTTTCCCTGCATGCATCTGGTTTCCATTGATCATCCTTGAGCGGTTTCTACAACTTGGTTGGAGTCCACCTGTGGCACATTCAAGTGATTGGACATGATTTGGAAAGGCAATGCATGTCAGAGCAAAAACCAAGCCATGAGGTTGAAGGAATAGTGGTCTCCATCATTCTTAAATGGAAGAAGTTTGGAACCACCAAGACTCTTCCTAGGGCTGGCCAAACTGAGCAAATCAGGGGAGAAGGGCCTTGGTCAGGGAGGTGACCAAGAACCTGATGGTCACTCAGGAAAAACTCTGGCGCTTTGTCAGTGAAGATGGGAGAACCTTCTAGAAGGACATCCATCTCTGCAGCACTCAACCAATCAGGCCTTTATGGTAGAGCGGCCAGACGGAAGCCACTCCTCAGTAAGAAGGCAGCCCGCATGGAGTTCGCCAAAAGGCACCTAAAGACTCAGAGCATGAGAAAGATTCTCTGGTCTGATGAAACCAAGATTGAACTGGCCTGAATACAAAGCGTCACATCTGGAGGAAACCTGGCACCATCACTTTGGTGAAGCATGGTGGTGGCAGCATCATGCTGTGGGGATGTTTTTCAGTGGCAGGGACTGGGAGACTAGTCAGGATCGAGGCAAAGATGAACGGAGCAAAGTACAAAGACATCCTTGATGATAACCTGCCCCAGAGCACTCAGGACCTCAGACTAGGGGCGAAGGTTCATTCTTCCAACAGGACAACAACCAAGCAAAGCCAGTACAACGCAGGAGTGGCTTCGGGACAAGTTTCCGAATGTCCTTGAGTGGCCCAGCCAGAATATCTCTGGAGAGACCTGAAAATAGCTGTGCAGCAACACTCCCCATCCAACCTGACAGAGCTTGCGGGGATCTGCAGAGAAGAATGGGAGAAACTCACCAAATACAGGTGTGCCAAGCTTGTAGTGTTATACCCAAGACTTGAGGCTGTAATCGCTGTCAAAGGTGCTTCAAACTACTGAGTAAAAGGTTAATATTTATGTAAATGTGATATTTTTAATAGTTGCAAAAATGTCTAAACCTGTTTTTGTTTCTTCATTATGGGGTATTGTGCACAGTAGATTGATGAGGGAAAAAAACAATTTAATCCATTTTAGAATAAGGCTGTAACATAACAAAAAACGTGGGAAAAGTAAAGTGGTCTGAATACTTTCCAAATGCACTGTACATGTCAGTACATACACACAAGTAGGTCACATTGATGCGCTACATGAGATGGGAGTTCCAGTCAATCATGGCTCTGTATAATACTGTAGGTTTCTTTGGATTCATTCTGAACCCGGGACTGCGAAAATACCCTTGGTGGCATGTCTGGTGGGGTAAGTGTGCCAGTGCTGTGTAAATTGACTACGCAAACAATTTGGAATTTCCAACACATTTCTTAGAATAAACAAGTGATGCTAAGAGTTGTGGAACGACTGACATGCATATTATTGATATTAGCCCTCTGATTACAATAAAGAATAAAACGTGCCGCTCGGTTCTAGGCCAGCTGCAGCGTAACTAGGTTCATCTTTACAGCACTTGACCATATGACTGGATAAAAACTAGAGCCTGCAGGACTTGCTTTGTGGAGTCAAAAAAGCATAACATCTCTATCACGAACAGACCTCTCCCCATCTTTACAACCATTGAATCAATACGTTTTGACCATGACAGTTTACAATCTAAGGTAACGTTAAGTCATTTAGTCTCCTCAACTTGCTCAACGGTCACACCTTTTATTACCAGATTCAGCTGGGGTCTGGAAATTAGGGAATGATTTGTACCAAATACAATGCTCTTAGTTTTAGTGATGTTCAGGACCAGTTTATAACTGGCCACCCATTCTAAAACTGACTGCAACGTTTTGTTTAGGGTTGCAGTAAATTCACTAGCTGTGGTTGATGACTCGTATAGTGTTGAATAATCAGCTGTTAGAACCAGTAAAGGCCACTTTACCATTCTTGGGAAGTGGAATGACTTTGGCTTCCCTCCAGGCCGGAGGACAAACACTATAGGAGTGGCTATAAAGTCAGCTACCATCCTTAGTAGCTTTCCATCTAAGTTGTCAATGCCAGGAGGTTTCTCATTATTGAGCGATAACAATAATTTGTCCACCTATCCCATACAAAATGCTACCTTTAAATTGCATTTCTTTCATTATTTGTTTTATGCACAAATATGTACTCCAAGGTTTCCCCCATCATTCTTCCTATCATTGATCTTGGCTTCATAATACAGTTTATTCTTCTTTGTCGAGTTTACTCACAATTTCTCAATTTGACCAACAAATATATTTAATAGTCACAAAATATTTTGTATGATCTCTTATACGCTATTTTAGGCCCAGCTTTTGGAAACCTGGCTTTCCTGGATAGTAATGTTGAATTTAAACAATTATCAGAATCTACACATACTGCATATTTGAGAAAACACTATAAGGAGTATATTGACACAAAGATGTCTATCATGTACAGTTCATCGATCATAGGGCCTTACGGGAGACATGTATAGGTCTAAAAAGGGCCTAAAATGACTTCATTCGTCATGATTGGTGATAGAAATGTAAAAAGCATGTCAAACATCCTTCCTCCCAATGAAGTTTATATGTGAGAATTGCCTGAACAAATCGGAGATACCAAAAATATCTTCCGCTCCAGCGAGTGTTGAAAAATTCCACAGCGTTCGTCAGGCGACAAAAGCAGCACAGTCGTTGACTTTAACACATGAGAGCAGAGGGAGGCAGAGAGAAATCTGATCTAATGAGCCTGACTTCTGGACAACAGCCATCTTTACCAGTACTCTCCCATCTGATACTGCCTATTCATTTCCTCTGTCATACTCTGAGGAAATGTTCCAATCGCTGCTTCACAGATGAATAAAGCTTCAAAAGATAGAGGCATTATTACCTAGGTGGACAATGTGACTGACAAAAACCACCAACACAAAGAGACGTACATTTACAACACAAACACCACCCACAGTTGATTTAGACTACATGATAAATTAGATTGGTCTAGTCTATACAGGTCCACACAGTCCAAAGGGAATCATAATAGTTGTACTTATGAACAACTGCATTCTGGGCGGAATATGCCACCTGGGGTTGTCACAGTTAGCCTATGGACCATAACCTCCCAGGGTTTGACCACGTGACCAACCCGTCACAAACTACTCAATGGGGCAGCATGGTTCAGAGGCAGCAGGTTTCAACTGGGCTAACGGACTGACCTTGGACTGCCTCCAATACCGGCCAGCAGCGATGACGTCCGCCGTTTCATGTTTTAACTTTTCAGGGGGAGTTGAAAGGGAGGAGAGAGAGATGGTGGAAAGGAGCAGCATTAAATGATAGAAACAAGACGTTAGATAAACAAGCCATTACTTAGAAGATGAAAAAGCATTTGAACACAGGCAGTTATGGGGAATTTAAACAGAGGAGTCTGCCAATTCCATATAGGGACACAGCCAGGTTTGAGTATTGTTTTTGTACTGGAGCTTGCCTATTTCAAAGTCAGATGTGAGGAGTCACCTATGTTACGCAATCAAGGATTAGAGGATGGCAACTAGCAAGGTTTATGAGACAGACAACACATTGATTACAACTTTCACACACACTCTTCAGCAGAGTCAGTAGAGAGCCATCTGGTTTTCGCATCCAGACTAAATCCACATTTGCTGTGCTGAACATATTGTGCGATTGAAGCTTTCCTTTGAAACTGTTTTCTAGTCAACAGCCAGGATACTTCTAATATTTGTGGAATAGGAAGTAAATTCCAATGCAGCAGTTCTCTATCAAATCATTCCTGGGTAACAATTAAGTATCTTACTGTGATTGTTTTCAATAAATAAAAACAAAACAAAAAAAAGGTAAAAGATCTTAGCAAAGAGTAATTTCTCAAGCAAGAGTTTTGCTACGACTGTCTGGGAGTGGTCTGAGTGGAGAAGGCAAAACTGAAAATGAGCTGTTATTGGTTTAGGACTTATTGGTCTATTAACTCATTTACCAGCGATGTCACCAGGCTGGCCAGAACAGGCAGACATTTCAGGCAGTCTATTCAAACAGAAACACACACACACACTAGGAGGGGCTTTCCCACTGTGCACACACTGGTTGAATGAACATTGTTTCCACGTAATTTCAATGAAATTATGCCGAGCCAAAGTGGAATAGACATTGTACACAGGGTTATCATAATTTCACAGTACTTCTCGAAACCTCAGTGTGGAAATATATATAAAACACAGGAAATTCATGTTTGACTACACTGGAACAAACCTAACGCAATGGCAAATCTTAGCGCACCGCAACACTAAAAGGAGTGACCAAGTCAATAAGAAAGATATAGCCTAGGCCTACCATTGACGTGGTGTTGCATGACTGAATAATTTGAATATGTTAGGCGGAGTGGTCTTTGGTAACCGGACAAGAGAATCTCTTTGGAAATGGGGTTGGATACAAGATGAATGGAGTACTCACTGCAGGTTGGCCTTTGTGAAATGTAAATAATGTAAAAGCATGACGGCAAAACCTCACGGGTAGACCATTTAGAAACCTTTTATAGATTACTTTTCCATTACTGTGGAATTGCCCCGGCGTCTCAGATTTCTCACTTAAAATGTATGTACACTGAATATTTGACAAAAACACATTTACTGGAAGAACTGTGCCGATGTAAAGTTTGGTGACAGAATTTCGGTAAAATCTCACTCAGTTTATATGCTCCAAATTAAGATTCAAAGATGTCAGCTTTGACATGCCACAGTGAGTTTGAAAAAAAAATCTATTTTGGTTAATGAACTACAGGAAGTGGATTTACACATGGTAACATACTACACAAATGTATAATTATGGATATGAATGTCATTCTCTTCATGGTGATGCATCCCAAAATGAGGTACACTGAGGTAGAAATATGCAGTATTCTTTGCATATTCAGGTATTATTCCACAAATGGGCTATTATTTTAATGCACGCCATCAGACTTGGATGGTCTAGAGCAAATCTACACAATGATTGTTCCTATTTGTCAAAACTTGAACAGAGTTCTGAAATAAAACAGATTTTTTGCAAAAATCCTGGTGATTTTAGTCTTTGACCAAAAACAAGTCCCATTTTTATTATGCAAAAAACTTTGGGTGGGACAAAACAATCACTCGGGGCTGGTTTGGACCTGTAATAGAGTTATCCATCTGTGGAACCAGTGCCAAACATCAACTGGGTTAAAGAATTGATTACATTATCTTAATTAGGGATGGGCTACAACACATTTCCACAGTTATGTTGAACACAAGAATCCCCTGAAACTGCAAGGCCTTCATGCCTATTTTTTTTTATTTTTATAAAGGTAAAAATAAAATACTCAGTAACTATAGTTACTGAACGGTAGTGCCAAGCAATGACACTGGGCGTTTTGTTTGGTAGTTTATACTTTACTTTCAACTGGTGAGAAAGTTCTCTGGCAGTCTAAATTATACACAGACAGTGGAGTACTGAGGACAGATATAGATTGTGTGCAAGTAAAGTTAGTGGTGTGTGTACTAGGCCAGTAGCTCAACATGAAATGTTCATACTGAATGCAATGCGGGCAAACGGATCCCAATCATTTTCCTAGCGTCCATTTTCAGCCCTGGGCAGGAAACCATCTATTCCACAGAACTGAACTGTGTTTGTATCATGTCAAGAGGGCCACAACAACCAAACAGGATATCCAATAAAACATAGTAAGAGAAGTACAGTAACCAGGACATTCCAAACAAGGCTACTGCAGGGCAAAGCTGCCTGGAAGGAAGAACTACTATAGTATTTCCAATGGGTGGAATTTTAGGATATCATGAAGGGAAGTGTTGTCTATTTTATTGAGGTTGAACCCAACTTTATTTGCTATGTTGAGTGAACACTTTTCAAAAAATGGGTGGAGCCCCCATACGAGGCTGTATTTCTAAAGTGGTTGGTCAGCTCGTCACAGCACAGTTCTTCTTTACCAAAGTAATTTCAGCTGTTGAGTAAAACCTCACATACCTTAATGTTTGTCTAGAACCAGAGGCACAAAACCATGGAATTCTCTTTACTTCCGGTACTAAACTAAAAGGAGTGACCAAGTCAGACTACGAAATGGGTATCATGAATTTACAAGTTGCATCAAGGGTGCATTCACACAATTAGACGCCTGCCAACAAAAGGGTTAGCCTACACATCTGCCCCAAATTACAAGGCGTACGGCAAGAAAGACATTGTGTGTGCACAAGCATTAATCTAGTTTGTTAATCCAACAGGGAGAAGAAAAAAAACATTAGGTGATAGCACAGTTCAAAAAAAGCCCTTCTTACTGACTTGGGAGTATTAGCATTAAACCAGATCCATCTGGAAATGGTAAGAAGGCATCAACTGTCCAGAGAAGACTGCGTAAAAGAGCACCATGTGAAAGGGTGCAGGTGTCCCAAACATCTTAGCCGAGTTGTTTACTTTAGGATGGTATGTTGTGTACTCTACTGTGCTTGGTATCCATACTGTATATGGTCTCCATTTCTAAGTCAGTTTGTGTACAAGGTGTCACCTGAAAGCCAGTACTTAGCCAGACTGCTGCTAAGGGGAACTTAGTTGGGACAGCTGACACCATGAAATGGGTGTTTGGGATGTGGGGTTGGAAGGATGTGAATAAACCGCAGCAGTCAGTTACTCACTCTGGGAGAGAATAACTGATCCCTTTCAGGCGGAGTTACTGTTAAGTGAGTCAGTTCACAAGGTTAACAAAAGGGCTGCCTGGCTCTCACATTTTTTTTCAATGAACTAAGCAAGTGGTCAATAAAGCTTTTATTGTCTTAAATGTCATGAGACCGAAGGATAAAGGGTTTCCACTAGATTCTACAGCCACAAAGTCAAAACTGGCTATATCATGAAAACAAAAATTAGCTTTTTGGTCTGAATTTAAAGTTAGGCATACGGTTAGCAGTGTGGTTAAGTTTAGGGTTAAAAATACTATTTTAAGACACATTTTACAAATAGGCAGGGTTTAAGACTTTGTGGATGTAGAAGCAAGTGACGACTAGGATAAAGGGAGAGATCGTTCTCTGACACTGCAAACAAACAGCCCATATACAGATTATTCACAATCCAGTCCACACTACAGTTTCAAATGAACCATTTATTCATATGGTAGGACTTGCAAAACCAATGCAGGTCTACTGTGTCCTAATATTAGGATTAGTAAAATAATTATAGCCCTTATCTAAAGACACACATGTACAACCAATGATTGATTATGTTCCATTCAGACAAATGCTCTGGCGATCGATATGTTTGATATCCTGCCAGGGTCTGATATATCTAACCAGAAAAGCAGAGCACACTTACTTCTTCCCCCGCAAACAGCCGTAAAATCCAGCCATGGTTTCTAGATGGGAATGCTCAAGCAAAATAAATGGCAGCGGATTCGCTCTTTAGTACATCCTTTACCAGCTTGTCTGAGTGCTGGCACGTGGAAGTCCCTGTGCATGCTCCAACTGCAATGTTGAAGGCCACCAGTCCACTACACAAACACCCGCCTTCTTAATGCACATGAATTAAGACAGAACAGCAGAAAGGGCAGCTGGTGGCAAGACAAAGATAAAGACACAGTGCTATCTTTGAGTGGAGGCTGCCTGCCCTCCCAGTGACTAGCCTACAGTGGGAGGACACGAGTGTGAACTCACAGCCCGCCCCACGCTGCTCTTCCCACCCCCATCCACCTCCCACTCCCTCCCCGTTACATAGCTTAATCCCGAGCGCCAGCCTGCAGCTATTGTCTCAATCAGGCAGCTTACTTCCAGCTGATCTGACCCGTGTCTCTGATAATTAGCTAGGGGCGTCGTGGGGATTGTCCTGGCTGGGAACTCACTCATCCCCCATCAGAAAAATAAAAATACCCCAACAAACAGTGCCACCTTGCCATTGAGCCGGAGTCAACAGGTGTCTAAATCAACCTCTAGGTTCAACCTTTGTCAGTCATGTTGGGATGTCAAGTCATATGACTAAGGATGACTAAGTAGAAAATCAATATGGGCTATTAATGAACAGGTTTGATAATAGGCCTAATTCTCAGATAAGTATGTTATTACAGAATACCAACATGTAAAACAATACAAATGTGAATTGAACAACTACACAAAGTCAGGGGAGCCTGAAAGTTAACTAAATAAACATCCCTATGTGAGAGCCAGGAAAGGATTTGGTAAAGCTCGATCAGCATTCAACCATACAAAATGGCCAGATCTGCTGGGAACAAACCAAGTGGCCCATTTTCCTGGGAATAAAGAATGTGTTCATGTAAACAATCAACTCAAACTCTTAATTAACTCCAGACCTTGGAGGCTCCTTTTCAAAATGAAACATTTCCCTCGACCTAAAAGTGTAAACATATTAGAAGACTGTGGCCACAGACAGTGTGATCACAGCACTTCTACCCAAATAACTTTTACTTCACTAAACGGCATTTCAAAGGAACAGGTATGATTATCAGTCTGTTAAAGACACTTTCCGGAGATTTGAAAACTACCTCATTTTTTAAACCTCCCGTTTTGGACTCGACGTGTAAATCAAATCAAAATCTCATACATGCATAAACGATCTACAGTCCTCTC
Organism: Oncorhynchus mykiss; assembly: GCF_057628025.1. Classification (NCBI taxonomy): domain Eukaryota; kingdom Metazoa; phylum Chordata; class Actinopteri; order Salmoniformes; family Salmonidae; genus Oncorhynchus; species Oncorhynchus mykiss. The sequence goes on along the minus strand of NC_143035.1, from coordinate 2,966,767 downwards.
CCAGTGGACAAATGCACCGAATCCTTACATTCTATCCTGCCATCATTTAGTGTATGAGACCTACACGCTTGTTCCTGACGTGTTATGAACACGCTCTCTGAGGCAAGTGGGATGAGTGGCTGCATGCGCTTACCATTCATTACAAGAGCAAAAAAATACATTGAATGCGTCGATCAAATCCATACATCAGATGTTACAAAACATCTGAAATGAGAAGTTAGATATTAAAACCTCGGTAGTAGCTGCATTTCTCTTTCAATTCATTTCTCTACAAACTAGAAAACGTTGTACATCATAGCCACACAAATACACTAGAAGATACATGTCTGATCATAAACACTGTGCCGACAACCCTTAGCTCCTAAATGGTGCCGCTGGTGAATTTTGGAATATACAGTACTTCACAATAGTTTTTTTTTTTTACCAGGTGTTGGGTCCATCTATTTATCCCGATCGCCATTCACAACAACACACATATTAAAGCAAACTTTTACCCACTTTTTAGACAAGAACATATCGGCCTACCTTTCTGTTGTGTCAACCATCCAGCCATCCAAATAAAATAATTTAACGTGTCCACCTTTTGTACTTATAAACGTTCACACAGATATTCCATGATGTGGGGTAATAATCAAACACTGCAGTTGATTGTCTGCGATCATCATTCATCACGTAAGCAAATGCTATATATAACCAATGAATGACTTTCAAGGAGTAGGACATTTGACGCTAATATGTATAGGTAACTGCCAAAATAAAGGAAACACTTGTGTAAATGAGAGCAGGTGCTTCCACACGGGTGTTGTTCCGGAGTTAATTAAGCAATTAACATCCCATCGTGCTTAGGGTCATGTATAAAATGCCCAGTTTCCCAGTTGCCCATTATGTTGGCTACCATGGCTAGAAGAAGAGATCGCTGTCATTTTGAAAGAGGGGTCTGAAAGGAGCTCGAGTGTGGGGTTTTTTTTTTTTTTCCTATTATTTTTTTTCTTCTTGTGAGGATCGGAACATTTGACCAACTGTGGCAATTTTTAGTCCCCACAATGTCAAACGCTATTTGTAGGTGGTTTGAAACTGTTCTGGAGGCCCAACAGCCTATTATGACGCTTTATGTTGGTGTTTCCTTTATTTTGGCAGCTACCTGTAAGTAGGCCTATAACTTCCCCATTGTATAAAATTACATTATCACAATCGCTTGCTTGCCGATCTAGCCACAACCGAACAATTGGGAAAATGTTGATTGTCAAGTGGAATGATGTACAATGAGGTTGCAAAGTTAGTGGGAGGCGGGATCAGATCGTCACAGCATTGTCAAATGGGGTTGCGGGGTGAGCAAAGAGACAGTGCGCTGCAGGGGGCTCGAGAGCAATTTCGCCACGACGTTGTATACAATTTATAGGGTCTCTTTTTGTTTCTTGGGCGCTACTTTCGGGAGTACTTGCTAAAAAGTATACAAAACTTCCAGAAAACCTAAAAAAAAAAAAGGTCCAATGATTTCAATATCAAACTATTTCTGGTTAACAATTAAGTACATTACTGTGATTGTTTTATTTTTGACCATTTTAATTTAAAAACAAACGGCTTCTTAGCAAACAGCGAATTTTGCTAGCACTGTCAGGGAGTGGTCTGAAGAATCATGTTTTTGAGTGCATTGGGCCTTTTAAGATGTCTATTGTACACCAATTGCAATCACAAGCAGCTTTCATCTTAGTATTCAAACAGACAGACTACATCAGTGTAGAATCTCACACGAAATCTACATTCATACAAACTATGTGGACTCATTTGAAAAACACATCTATCATATATCCCTCTGGTTTTTAAAGATGGGAGGAATGTTGGTCAGTTTTCCTCCTTTAATTTTTGGGGGGTATTTCCTGAAACATTTTTTTTCACTGGCCCTACAGAATTTCTTGCTTGCTTGGCTCATAACTGAGAAAGTATAGAAACCCCTGATAAGGAGAGTATGTACATTGGAGTTAATTTATGAGAACTTGCAAAACAAATGTAAGGAGTGCTCAGTGCTTGAAAATACACCGATTGTCATTAACTTTGTGGTTCACCAAAATACTGTAGGGTAAAAGAACATGCTGTTTTCAACTCTAGATAGTTACTTATATAAACCTGAATTCTGATGAGTTAAATCTGTGCCCATGATTGAGCAAGAGGCCCCTTTTCCCCTGTTCTTTCGAATCCCTCAACAGTTTGCTCTGACTCAAGTTTCTTTAGTCAACTCCTGCAGAGCTCTGTTTCTTTTCTTTACAAAGCGCTTGGAATTCCTGCTCACATCTGGAACACATCTTCTGCGAGCAGTGAGCTCTCTGGCCCAAACTCTAATTAAGGCCATGTCTGCAGAACTGTAAATAACCCAAAAATTATACCCCAGAGCTGAGCTAGGGAGCACCCCTAGCTGGGTGTGAGGGTGAGGCTGAATGTGTCACAGATAGACAGGGATGTGTGTACAGCAAAAACAACACAGTCCTCCTCTCTGCCTGCCTTTGGTTATCTTCTCATGGTGCTGGAAACCTTTCAGGGCTGACCCTTGAAATGACCCACTCTGTTCTCACACTCTCCACATGAAAAGGGATCCTGCTGGGTTTTACTGCTTGATAAAAATGCTAAAGGGCCCTCTAGTCTGCCATTTACCTACCGTTGGGACCATTTTCATAAGGCATTTCTTACACTACAAATCATTTGTGGCAGAGTATGTGTGGGTGGTGAGGGTATGCGAGAGGAAATGTATCTCAAGGATTTAATTGCATGGTGATAATCAAATAATTGTGACTTTAATTTAAGTGTTTTGCTCTTCGCCGTATCCTCATTTCGCAGTTGGCCCATTTTAAAACATGTAATTAGTGCTATGACTCAATCTGGTTTATCCTACTGGTCAGCTGTGTGTGGTTTGCAAGGCTAAGGACAACTGTGACCACTATACTAACCACTGTTAGACTTTGTGACATTATGCTTGGATATAATGCTATGCATTATTGTAAATTAAAAATAAAAAAAACACTCATGGTCAAGAACAATTCAGATTAAATTTGTTGCATTCAATTTGTACAATAACCTGCTATAATAATCCAAAGGGCACAGGGAGACTAAATTTGAGCATGTTTATCCTTTGATGTCACTATATAATTCCATCATTATAAAGAGATATACAATGGTATATTTCTTCAAAATTTGCAGATATTTGTAATAACAAAACTGGACTGGACACACCATGCATCATCAGATGACTTTTTAAAAGCACTAGGATGGAATTTCAATGTATTTGCCATAAGAGTGCCACCCAGTTCTGCTGACATGCGTATAGGTACAGTATTTAGGTATTCTATAGGTATAGATATTTTCTTTATAAAGAAAAATTCCAGGTTGGAGCTCATGCATTTGGTGCCTGGAACATCTGCAGACAGATTTGACTATTTCCTTTGTTTTTACTCCACACATTGGCTCAAGTCAACCCCTTTCTAGGCTGCACCAAACCAGGGAAATAAAGTATATCGATTTATGTGCATCAAATAAGGAATTATGTAAAGTTATTGATGCACATAGCATACCAGATAGCTGCTGGGAATAAGAAACTGATGTGGACAAAATATTGACTATCTTAACCACAGCCTATTAAAAAAGTGTAAAAACAATCACTATTATCCTTCTGTGTTGTCAAAGAGAAGACAATTATAGCCTGCAGGCCATTGAAAATCGGACTAAATGTTTAAGAAAGCAATAGCTAATTGTCTTTAAACACTAAATATAAGTAAAATATATTTGTAACCAAAATCAATTCAAGAAGAGGATGAGTCACATTATGCTAAAAATAACACATCGGATTATGTGGGAGTTCCTTCAAGTGAGAGGTATAATTCAACAACGTCGTATCCGTAATAAAGAAGAGCAGTTTATGGTAACATCTTCCAAGAAAAGTTGGAGGCCACCACCATCTGAATTCAACATTTTTTTTGCCAACACTAAAAGCAACAGAAAAAGCTACTGGTGCGAACCAGTTGGAATCTTATCAAACAATATGTCTATGTAAATTCGTCATGAAAGAAAGTGATACTTACAAACTGAGTTAGGCGCTATATTTTAAAGTATGCAGACATCCATCAATGAAGTAAAAAATACGTCGGTGATTAGATCTCGCCCATTGAAGTTTCGTGTCTTTCTTCAACTAGCCTTCAGAAGCACTAGAGTACCGCGCATGCTTTCTCTGCGAGGAAGTAACACAATTGTGTTCACCAGTTGACTCACTGAGACGTTGCTCTCAAAGATCTATAGATAAAGATCAACTTTAAATCCAAGCTAACATTGATGGTGTATTTTTAACAACTCCATTTAGGTATGCTTTGCTTTATATGCTCAGTGTATGGTGTAGGATACTTTGATCCCTCTGAAAAATGAACCACCTGATTGGATACAATATTGCTGTCCTTGACCAAAACCCCTAAAATAATGAAACCAATTTTACAACTACTGTAGTCGGATCAATGATACACCATTGGCTTTCTGTTATAGCTCAATTCCATTGTGATTTCTGTAACAACATGTATCTTTCAAAACGATTTTCTGGTCAAATACCTTCATTTTATGTCCATAGATTGAAGTCAAATCTTTTTTGGGGGGAAATTAGAGAATTGAGGGGGAAATCTGTGGGCAGCAATGCTCTCTAGTGGTAGCTTTTTTTTTTTACTTATTAGAACAGGTAATTCACAAACTGGCGTACTCAATGCCGTCTGGGGTACGCCAGATGACAATGTGAAAAATAGAAGAAAAAACAAATCTTCATTTTCAAACAGTCCATTTATATTTTCTAACGTTGCTATACATTTGGGAGAGGTTTTGTTCTCGCCTGAGTAGCCTCGTTTCAATGCCAAAAATAAAATAAAACCATCTAGTGTTCATCGTAATAATAACATAGTATAAATACTGGTACTTAGCCTAGTCAAATAATGAACATCCAATCACATTAACCGTTACTCTCTCATGGGAATTCCACTAATGGTCCGTATGTAGCCAAACGTAGCTGCTGCTTATTTCGTTTGCTCGAAAATGGATAAATGGTAAAAAAAAAAAAGAGAAGAAAGTAAGACCAGCGTCCATAGACACATACCAGCTCTACTGCTACTACCAGCAGTACTACACCTACACCTGTCGACGACACAAGTTATTCTGCTTCCACAACCACACCAGATGCTAGCATCAGTAATTCTACATTTGTTGTTAGCCCAGCTACTGCCCCCTTACCCGGGAAAGCACTGAACAGCAAACAGGGACGCTGGACTATCGAAGAGGCACAAATATGATGAGAACTACATTGGGAGTAGTGCCTTTCCTCAGCCATAGTGTGTTATATGTGCAAAAGTACTATCTCACAACTCGATTAAACCTTCACAATTGCGCAGACATTTAGAAACAAAACATGCCAATTTGAAAAATTTGAAAAACAGGCCACAAGAGTAAGACATGTATAAAAGCAACATATAGAATTAATTAGAAGGGTCTAGAAGCGTCTTATATGGTGAGCTACCGAGTGACTAGGACAGGCAAGCCCCATACTATTGTGGAGGACTTAATTCTTCCTGCTGCCGCGGATATGGCTGGGACAATGCTGGGGGGAAAAGGCCAAAAAACGATTGAGACAATGCCTTCATCAAACAACACTTTCACGACGTTACAGCTGGATGAGTCAACAGGTGTGATGGGCCTGGCACAGCTCCTGGTATATGTCCATTACGTTTATGGGGGGTCAATTAAGGAAGACATCCTCTTCTGCAAACCACTGGAAACCAGATCAAATGGACTTTGGTGGTCAAGATGTGTTGGTATCTGTACTGATGGTGCAAATGCCATGACAGGAAGAAATAGTGGAGTGGTAAAGCGCGTGCAAGCAGTTGCTTCCTACGCCACTTGGGTACACTGCATCATGCACTGAGAGGCTCTTGCTACCAAGGGAATGCCTAACAGCTTGAAAGACATTTTGGACATTATGTAACGCTTTTACAACATACAGAAGTGTGCTGGTTATCAAGGGGCAAAGTATTGACACGTTTTTTTTTAAATTGAGAGACAAGCTTACTTGTCTGACCGCTTGCATGATGACGAGTTTCTCACACGACTGGCCTATCTGGGTGATGGTTTTTTTTTCTCGCCTGAGTGATCTGAATCTAGGATTATAGGTTCTCTCCGCAATTATATTCAATGTGCGGGACAAAATTGAGGTCTGCATTAACAAGGACAAAACACAGGTCTTTCCATCATTGTATGATTTTTTTTTGTGGGCAAAGGAACTCAAGCTTACGGAATGTGTCAAATGTGATATAGCTGAGTGAGTTGGGTGCGCAATTAAGCCGGTACTTTCCCGAAACGGTTGACACAAACAACTGGATTTGTTATCCCTTTCCTTCCCTTCCGCCAGTCCACTTACCGATATCTGAACAAGAGAGCCTCATCGAAATTGCAACAAGCGGTTCTGTGAAAATTGAATTTAATCAAAAACGTACCTATGTAAGAGTGGATTCTCGGCCCTCACTGGCATGAAAACGAAATACAGGCAGACTGTGTGTGGAAAATGATTTAAGACTGACACTCTCCAATACAACCCAACATTGCAGAGTTATATGCATCCTTTCAAGCACACCCTTCTCATTAACCTGTGGTTAGTTATTTACCATTTTCGATGAATAATTAAGGGTTTTAATGTAAAATGGTTAAATAAAGTGCAAAATTATTGATTATTATTATATTATTATTTGTGGCCTGGTCCTATAAGAGCTCTTTGTCACTTCCCACAATCCGGGTTGTGCTAAAAACTCACACTCTCATTCTTATGTTTAATAAATGTATCATATAAGTGTGTGTGTGTGGCAGGCTTACAATGATGGCAAAAAAACAACATTTGAGAGTGCGCTGACCCTGGTGTTAGAGGGGGTACACAGCTGGAGGTTGAATGTTTGAAGGGGTACTGGACTATAAAAAGTTTGGGAACCACTGCATTAGAGGATGTTTGCTTAAAATATAAACAATAATGTTGACCAGTGACCACACAATGACATTTCATTTCATGTATTTAGAAAATAGAATGTATTTCACTGCTTTGATTTATTCAGAAAATAGAAGACATTTTACTGATTTGATTTATTCAGAGAAGTAATTTTATTGCTTTGATTTATTCCAGAACACGTACTGAATATTTTCACCATAGGTAGAATGAAAGACTGGAGTAATATAATGAAGAGAGTCTTCAATAACCCTGTCTTTTGAACCATTGAGATCTGGCAACAACATCATTGGAATAGTCACCCCCAGTGGTGCCCACGTCCATTCGCTCATAGGTGCGGACATTTTTGTCCCCAGCATTGTAGGCTGAAATTCCCCCTGAAAAGATGTACAATATGTTTTTGCCATGGTATCCATGCATTTGCACACATAACAAACATGTAACTCCTCGCCTTCTATCAAACTACAGAGTAAAAAGTTGGATGAGCAATACGGCACCTTTCAGCTGGTGCTCCTTGGGCCAAGCAGGGAATTTAGCCTGGATCCTTCGGATAAACTCTTTGAGAATCTCACTGCCTTGACTGATATGCTCCTCACTGTCCCATGTCCCCACTATCTTGTGGTAGCGCTTGTCAACCTATGAAAATAAAATATTTTGAAATAAATCACACCACTTCTATTGCATTATAAAAATAGCCTATAGTACAATCTAAAAGAGGAAGGGGAAGATGCTATTAAACTTCTTCAGATTTCAACAGAAATCCCCTTGGTAAGTTCTGCTTCCTCTTTCTCACACACAATCAACGATACATGTAAACAAATCTTGTACCAACTGCCAACCAACCTGCATGAGCCCAAAGCCATTTCCATGATCTCCCCAGCCATGGTCCAGCACTGCCCCAGCCCGGGACTCTCTGGAGATGATGCCAGCGATGATAGCTGGGTCCAGGCCATGCTTCTGCCCCACCCTGGTGATGAGCTTCTTGTACTTGTTCATCCTCACCAGGTCATGCTCAGCCAGTTTATGAGAGGCATCCACCCCTTTAGAGGATTAGGATTGATAGTAAAATAAATATAAAATATTAACTTTGCATGTAATTTCTTTCCTATAAAATTATATAGAGTCGATGGATGTATTATTATTGATTATTGGAAGGTTCTGAATACCTGTCACTCACATACCTTGGACAGTTAGCTTGTCTTGTCTAGCGGTTATCTCTGAGGCCCCACTGGTGTCAACCTTTGTAATGTCTCCAAAACAAGAGGCTAAAGTCAAGAATGTAATGAATCCACCAATTCCAACTCCAACTCCAACTCCTATCCGAATTAGACAAATACAGATACCATAAGTTACTTTAGCTGGTGACCTTCTAAAATAATCTATGTGAAATAAATATAGTTTTATGATTACAAATGATCATACAGTTGAACAGAGCTCACCCATGTTGATGTCTTTCGCTTGGTGATTTCCTGTAAATGAAAGTTCCTCAGACTGATCTATTGCACGTGACAGTTGTGGTTGAGCAATGTGGGGACTGACGTGGAGAGTGCAGAAGAAATATCAGCTCCCTCAGAAAAAGCACGAGATTGAAGTTCTCAACTTTCTAAAGTTTTCCCTTTTTCCCTTTACTGTAGCAATTGTGATCGAATCAATGCAGTATTATCCACTTTCAATGCAACATTCCCGAAACAAAACAAACTATGCAAGAGATGTTGTTGTAGGCTGAAGACATCGGAATACAGTATGATTATATTGCCCACGACTCAGCCCATACTCTACACAGACCAGTGCAACATAACTATAACCAATCAGAACTGCAATAGACTTATATGGATCTGTGCCATTTACTTTGAACTGGACTGTGTTTAGAGATGAGGTTGTGAGTAGATGTGCTTGTTTTGAGATCATAGCAAGAGCTGCATGTAGCCATGTGTGCACATGTTGTTCATATCCTTTGCTGGTTAGTGAGTTATTAGCCCAGTTATAGATCATTTGTAGTCAGCAAAAGAGGAGTGATTGCTTCATACAAGAGTACAAAATGTCTACATTTGTAGACATCTTAGAAAAGCAAGTCAGGTAAAGAGCTTTTTTTTTAAAGGGGCAGTGTTGTGTTTGGACACAGGCTTGAATAAACTAAGTAGCCAATAGGCAGAGGATACCCTAATTTGTCTGATTCTCCTAATAATGGTATGGGAATAATAATGCATTTATTTTGTAAAGTGTTTTCTTGCATCAAACAACACAACTTTTCAGTCACCTCCTTGTCTGAAGGACAAGTGGATAAACGGGTTCATGTCAAGGCCTGCAAGCTTTTTCAAACATGTCATGGAATGTAGGCCTATATTGAACACCACACATTGGCTGCTGTAGGCTGAATGATAGAGCAGCTATTTCCATGTTAGAATGTTATGGAATGCATTTTCTACATTATTTTTTTATGGTAGGCCACACTGGCACTGTAGGACTACATTATGATCAAATAGCTACAGTAGTCTACTTGGCCACAGTTAAAACTGTATTTTAAAGCGGGTACAGAATTGCCACAACATTCAAGTTTGCACTCAGCAGACCTGACATTTGCTCAATGCTGAAGAAAATTAGAGGGAACATTGGTTGTGAGGTTGCTGCCGGGAAATGGATGGAGGGGAGCCAACTGCATTTTACATAAATAGGAGAAGCAAACACAATGGATGAGTTGTAGATGTGTGTGACACTTAGTTCTTAGTGCATTCGGAAGTATTCAGACCACTTCACTTTTTCTACATTTTCTTACGTTACAGCCTTATTCTAAAAAAGGATTAAATATTTTTTCCCCTCATCAATCTACACACAATAAACCATAATGACAAAGCAACAACTATTTTTTAGCTGCTCAGCTATTTTCAGGTCTCTCTAAAGATGTTAGATCGGGTTCAAGTCCAGGCTCTCACTGGGCCACTCAAAGATATTCAGAGGCTTGTCCTGAAGCCACTCCTGCATTGTCTTGGCTGTGTGCTTACGGTCGTGGTCCTGTTGGGAGGTGAACCTTCGCCCCAGTCTGAGGCCCTGAGCGCTCTGGAGCAGGTTTTTATCAAGGTTCTCTCTGTACTTTGCTCCATTCATCTTTCCCTTTATCCTGACTAGTCTCTCTCTGTTGCTGAAATACATCCCCACAACATGATGCTGCCATGACCACGCTTCACCGTAGGGATGGTTTTGGCCAGGTGATGAGCGGTGCCCGGTTTCCACCAGACGTGACGCTTGGCATTCAGGCCAAAGGGTTCAATCTTGGTTTCATCAGACCATAGAATCTTGTTTCTCATGGTCTGACAGTCCTTTAGGTGTCTTTTGGCAATCTCCAAGCGGGTTGTCATGTGCCTTTTACTGAGGAGTGGCTTCCATCTGGCCACCATAAAGGCCTGATTGGTAGAGTGCTGCAGAAATTGTTGTCCTTCTGGAAATTTCTCCTATCTCCACAGAGGAACTCTGGAGCTCTGTCAGAGTGACCATTGGGTTCTTGGTCACCTCCCTGACCAAAGCCTTTCTCCCCTGATTGCTCAGTTTGACAAGCTCTAGGAAGAGGCTTATTAATGGTTTACAACTTCTCCACTGTGTTCTCGGGGACTTTTAATGCTGCATACATTTGTTGGTACCCTTCCCCAGATCTGTGCCTTGACACTGTCTCAGAGCTCTATGGACAATTCCTTCAACCTCATGACAGATAGACCATTTAATTTTATGATATATTTTATGATATGCAACGATCAGGTTACTTCCACCAGGCTAATCATAACCACCATTTGTAATGTAATCAGTGTTCTCTCTCTCTCTCTGTGTGTGTGTGTGTGTGTGTGTGTGTGTGTGTGTGTGTGTGTGTGTGTGTGTGTGTGTGTGTGGGTGCGTGCGTGCGTGCGTCCATCCGTGCGTGTGTGCGTCCGTCCGTGCGTCCCACCGTCCGCCCGCCCGCCTGTCCGTCCGACCAGTATCTTTAATGAGCGGCCAGGAGCTTATCTACGCTGCTATACCCATCAATGTGACTATGTCAAAGGACTCAGGTTAAGTCTGACCTGTTCAAACTTCAACATAGTATATGTTTGTGTGTTAGATATCACCTATCCCTAACTGCCATGCTTGCAAATATGCAGAGTGGATCTCAGTAATGTATTGGATTGGATTTGCCCTAAACATACCCCTTTTTATTCAGGACAAAAAGGCCAAAGGCCATTTTTTTTGCAAACAGGCTTCCTTCTTTTCACTGTCAATTAGGTTTGTATTGTGGAGTAACTACAATGTTGTTGATCCATCCTCAGTTTTCTCATATCACAGCCATTAAACTCTGTTTGAATGTCACCATTTCCCTCATGGTAAAATCCCTGAGTTTGTTCCTTCCTCTCTGGCAACTGAGTTAGGAAGGACACCTGTATCTTTGTAGTGACTGGGTGTATTGATACACCATCCAAAGTGTAATTAATAACTTCACCATGCTCAAAGGGATATTCAATATTTGGGGCGGCAGGTAGGCTAGTGGTTAGAGTGTTGGGCCAGTAACCAAAAGGTTGCTGGATCAAATCCCCAAGGTAAGAATCTGTTATTCTTCTCCTGAACAAGGCAGTTAACCCACTGTTCCCCGGTAGGCAGTCATTGTAAGTAAGAATTTGTTCTTAACTGATTTGCCGAGATAAAAAAATGTATATACATGTTTTTTTTGTATATATTTTTTTTTTACCCAAACACCAACAGGTGACCTTCTTTTGAAAGCATTGGAAATGAAATCCACTCCCACCTTACAGATAATTGTACTGTATGTGTGGGATACAGAGATGAGGTAGTCATAAAAAAAAATGTTAAACACTATTATTGCACACAGAGAGAGTCCATGCCACTTATTATGTGACTTATTAAGCACATTTTTACTCCTGAACTTATTTAGGCTTGCCATAACAAATGGTTTGAATACTTATTGTCTCAAGACATTTCAACTTTTCATTTTTAATTATTTGTAAAAAAAAAAAAAACATAATTCCACTCTGACATTATGGGGTTTGTTTGAAATTTTTAAATGTTTTATTTCACGTTTATTTAACTAGGCCAGTCAGTTAAGAACAAATAATTATTTACAATGACGGCCTACCCAAGATGCTGGGCCAATTGTGCGTCACCCTATGGAACTCCCAATCACAGCTGGATGTGATACAGCGTTTGTTGTGTGTATAACAGTGACAAAAAAGCTACATTTAATACATTTTTAATCCAGGCTTTAGCACAACAAAATGTAGGAAAAGTCAAGGGTTGTGAATACTTTCTGAAGGCATTGTAGAGCCATGTCATCGTGGAATGCTCTGCCATCAGAGGTTACCCAGGCAAAAAGCGAGTTTAGCTTTTAAAAAAACAAATAAAAAACATATTGCATCACAGTACCTCTCATCTTTCTAAATATTTAATTGAACTGTACTGTGTATAAGAATATGAATACAGTACCTTCTGAAAGTATTCACACCCTTTGACCTTTTCCACATTTTGTTGTATTATAGTAAAACTATTTTGCAAATGCGTAACATATAATACGAATTGTAATTCGTAACATGTGCAAATTGTAATTCGTAACATATCATACAAAATGGGCAACGGACAACCACAGATTAATACATATCATACTAAATTGAATTTCTTGGGTTTACGTACAGAATAATACGAAATGCTCTGAGAGCAGGTTGTTTTACATGGAAATTACCTTAATTGATCTTTGGCGGTGGTAGCTAATATATTTGTTTGCTCATCTGTCACTGACAAACATTTAGCATGCAATAATGTAGCCTAAATCAAGTGTATTATTTTGCTCTTTATTCGCTTAGTAGCCTTATTTAAATATAAGCTATCCACCATTTAGTTGTGAGAGCGCATTCTGTTTTATCCCCTAATGTAACTTAGCCTACTTCAATATAATCAATCATTCATTCATGTCATTATGAGTCATTCATGCCTTTAAGTACAATCAAGTATTTTATTCTGAAATGAAATAACAAATGGAATCTTGAAGAATTAAACAATAAATAAAGAACTATATTTTCTTCCAAACAACTATTTGAATAATCACTCAAAAGTGCCGTGTTTTGAATGCATGTTTTGATTAGGAAAATATTTGGATCAGTTAGTTTACAAGATCCAGCAAGGCACATTAGCAGGGCAGTCATAGGTTGTATTTTGGTAGGATGTATCGGTGTTAACAGATGCTATTGGAATGTGAGCTTCTCCTGATGCTGAGATGTGCTGCGTGGATCATTATTCTCCTGAGAGCACTCCACTCCAGCCTATTCATATTGCAATTTGAAATATTTCAGGCAAATGAACAAGAAATCCAAGGAAATGGATATATATTTGGGAATGCGGCCGAAAGGTTTTTGGATCTCCTGGGCCCAGTTTTTCAAATGTTAGCTATCCATATTTTGGCTTTTGGATAGGATTACATGTATAAATATAATATAATTTAATCCTATCCGATGGCCGAAATCTGGATAGATAATTTTGGAATACTTTCTAAAGATGTTCTTCCCTCTAAATCAAATCAAATCAAATGTTTTTATATAGCCCTTCGTACATCAGCTGATATCTCAAAGTGCTGTGCAGAAACCCAGCCTAAAACCCCAAACAGCAAGCAATGCAGGTGTAGAAGCACGGTGGCCAGGAAAAACTCCCTAGAATGGCCAAAACCTAGGAAGAAACCTAGAGAGGAACCAGGCTATGTGGGGTGGCCAGTCCTCTTCTGGCTGTGCCGGGTGGAGATAATAACAGAACATGGCCAAGATGTTCAAATGTTCATAAATGACCAGCATGGTCCAATAATAATAAGGCAGAACAGTTTAAACTGGAGCAGCAGCACGGCCAGGTGGACTGGGGACAGCAAGGAGTCATCATGTCAGGTAGCCCTGAGGCATGGTCCTAGGGCTCAGGTCCTCCGAGAGAGAGAAAGAAAGAGAGAATTAGAGAGAACACACTTAAATTCACACAGGACACCGAATAGGACAGGAGAAGTACTCCAGATATGACAAACTGACCCTAGCCCCCCGACACATAAACTACTGCAGCATAAATACTGGAGGCTGAGACAGGAGGGGTCAGGAGACACTGTGGCCCCATCCAAGGACACCCCCGGACAGGGCCAAACAGGAAGGATATAACCCCACCCACTTTGCCAAAGCACAGCCCACACACCACTAGAGGGATATCTTCAACCACCAACTTACCACAGAGCCTAAGTAGACATTTCAATCTGACTAAAGGTTTACATTGATATTGGTTTGTATTTTTTTCCCTATTTCTCCCCGTTTTTTTCTGTGTTAAAGTTCAGTTTTCACCCCACACAGTAGGTGGCAGCATGCACCTTTAACATGTGTTTATGAACTTCCATAATACCATAGAGGAAGAAGATACATATTTTTTTTTTTTCATTTTGCAAAACTGCTGAGATTTGTAGGACTGACTGACTGACTGGGAGTTCATGGTTGATCAAGGCTGGGATGTGGGTGTGAGGATGAGGATGGCAGAAATTAGGTAGAAAGACGTGGTCAATTTTCAAGAAGGGTGTTAGAGAAGTACGATGATGGTCTACAGAAGGTGTCGTATGCTGAGGCAGTGAAGAAAGTAGAGCTTGATGGGTCAAGGGTGAGGATCCATGTGAGTAGTAGATCTGTGCTAGTACAGAGGGATAGGCCAACAAATGATATACACTTCAGTAAGGTTGGCTTCTTAGCATTAATAGCAATGGTTATCAACTGTACTGCAGAAATGAAATGTAAATTCACAGAAAATACATGTTGTGGTGCCAGCTGCAGAGAAGTACTTGGGTATATGAGATTTCACTTCAGAAGAGTTACAGGGTATGTTGAGTGGTAGTGTCCCGTCCTCCCAGGCCTCTGCCTGGAGTAGGATCGGATAAGGTCAAAGGGGTGGTGGGTTTTTTAATGAGTGTAGGTTGTATCAGTGTAATGGATTTACACTCCAGTCCAGTTGGTGGCAGTAATGCACCTTTTTGGTTTTCAACTGCCATTTAAAAATCATGAACAGTTTTTTTTTTCAAGCAGACACGCTGCTATGTTTAGACAGAGAGACACCTTGAATACTTGTCGCGTGTTTTTATGCAGTTTATTTCCATGAAATAACATTCTAGACCATGCACAAGCTACATTAGCTTATGTTGTCTTTGTCTGTCCAGAAATGTATTTGCGTCCTGAGTTGTTGTATCATGTTCTTCTGTCAAGTTGGTGCAAGAAGTAAGTAATTTCACAAGTTTTCCTAACCCAACATTAACCCTAGTAGATAATTTAAAAAAAATACTTATTATAGTGTACAAACGTATTGCCTAATTCTTGCTCAGTAACACACTGTTGCAATGTTGTTTTGTTGTAGCTATAATGTAGCTATGTTGCTCAATGTCTGGTGTGTGTTCAGCGGCTTACTACGTTTCTACTTCGGTGAGGTTTAACGGCGGTTAGCATCCAATATGTTGCATTACCGCACCTAACTGAAATTTAGTGGTAGTGTCCTGTCCTCCCAGGCCTCTGCCTGGAGTAGGATCGGATAGGGTCAAATGGGTGGTGGGTTTTTTAACGAGTGTAGGTTTAGTTGGCAGGGTTTTTTTTTTTTTTATCCATTACACTTTTCGATAGAAAGGGGGAACCGGGATTTTTTTATTTATTTTTTAAATATCCTCCCAACTAACCCTACACTCATTAAAATCAATCACCAACGACCTGAGAGGACGGGACACTACCACTCAACACACCCTGTAACTCTTCTGAAGTCAAATGTTGTACCCCCAAGTACTACTTTGCAGCTGCCACCACAACATCTATGTTCTGTGACTTGATAACCATTGCTATGACGCTAGGAAGCCTGGTCAGAACCATTAAATACAATTTAAAAAATATATATATATGCCCAGGTAGGCCTACAGCAGATGCGTGATTTTAATTATGTAGCCCAAGCCAACTTAAGTTAGCAATCCATTGTAATTGTATAATTGAATCTATTTTCTTCTTCACCTTTTTTCTTTCTTTCTGTCATTCAATTTGTAGCAAGCAGTGTGTGCACCAAGTCGGACGCCCTTACTAACAAGTCGTAGACCTGACACAACCGAGTTATATGACTTTATCTCCCACTGGAGAGTCCATGCAGGGATCTACACAACTCTCCCTCAGTGCTTCAAGTCAAAGGGCTACACCACTATGCCAGTGGGGAAGGTCTTTCATCCAGGTAAATATCCTAGACATTTTTCTAGACCTACTTAATGTTTTTAGTGGTTGGTGAATTTTATCAGTCTACTTTGAAAAATGTGTTAAACAATTCTCTGGTTTTCTGCACTTTGTTTAATATCCACTGTTTTCAGTTTTTTTCAAATATCTCCCTGCTTATTTGGTGCAGGATCTCATGTGAGAGCTTTCAAATTGCTGGAGGCTGTTTCAGTTGCCTTGTTAATACTTGTCCTCCTGAGTCATTGTGTTGTGCTACTCTCACTGTTTTATGTTTATCTTTCAAATATGATAATAGGAAGGTCAGTGTTTGCCTTGACTGCTGCCGTGTCTCCCTAGTCTACAGATGCTCTGGTCATGTATGACTTAAATGAATGTTTGTATATTTAATGGGTACTATTCAGTATAGTGAATGGATTCAATTCGGTATACAAACATTCATTTAAAGCTGGAATCCTTAATGGCGAAACTGCCACGCCCGTTTGCGATATTACAACAAAGAAGTTATTGCAAACAGTAGTTAATTGTGTAGATACTTCTCTAAGAAAACCAGGGTTTCCATTAGCTGGTACTAGCCGGGTTTTGGACAGTATTTTAAAAATATTTTTTTATGTATTGTTGAAAAGCTGATAAATAAAATTGCTGCCAGTCAATTGTTCACCGGGAGAGGAAAAAGCCCATTGCGAAATGCTTTTAAGCCTATTAATTGATGTAAATACCAGTGGATGTAAATACATTTGACTGGTCTATAGGTTAATTTGCATAATTTAGTGGAACTAAATTGGCGCATGTGTACAGTATATTAGTTTGTGTCTCATCACGAGTACAGCATACACATACAGAGCCTTTAAGTGGAATATCTGTCAGACAGAGCAAGAGCTGCTGCTACAGCATCTCAAACAGCAAATGCATAGACAACAGGAGGCAGGCTTCATCAGCGCATCACACGCACCACTTTTGCAATGAGCTGGAGGCAGTATGCATTTTGAAAACATATATTTAATTGTTTGAAACCTGAACATTTTACTGCATATTACGAGGCATATCTTACCTTGCTTTAAAGAAGCCTAGCCAAAATCAGACCATATCAGTGGAGGCAATTATTTTATATCAACTTTATTTCATTGTCCAGTAGCCAAAGGCACAATCCGTGTCATATTAGCAACCCATGCTAGTTGTTGCATCATCTCTGTCACATGAAACCGCTGGCATGTGCGGTGTGCTTTTAACAACACTTTGCCCTGATAATTGCATTATGGTACTAACATTCACGTGAAGCCTACTGCCTTGTGTTTATCAACATTTTTAAATGAATGTTCTGATCTGTTGCGTAAGACTCTTTTCTTTTTAACTTTTTTTTGTTTATGTAGCCTAGGCCTGGTTGTATGAATTTGGGATCTATCATAACACAGCTGTCCCAGAGTCTGTTTGGAATAGGCTTTCTTTCTCGACAAGCGCACCAATAGTATAGGTAAACTTTTCTACTATGGGAGCTAGTGATTTTGCTGTTTGTTATTCTTGTTAGCTGAGGAAAAGTAAATGTGGACAGTTCTAACATCTTCAAAGTGCACATCAGAATTTGTTAACAAGGACCACAAATCGTTGCTTCTTCCATTTGCATGTTCTGTTAATATGAATTACCTAAATCTAAATGTGATTTCTGTCATTCTTAGCACTGTGGGTAGAGGCCCTAATCAGGTTACTCGCCCTTGGGTCCGGTACATTTTTCAAATGTCTGCTGAATTAATATTCTGCTGGTCAAATGTCCTGTGCCACATTTTCCAAATGGAAACCCTAGTGGATACCGTAAAACAGCGAAGCACTTTTTTTCCCTCAGACATCATTGCACAGCAATAGAACAGCATAATATGGACTGCATTTTTTATTTATTTTATTTACCACATTGCGCAAGGCTTCTTACCACTTTTTCAACAAAAACAACATTGGTAGGGTGGACAGTGGCGCTGTTTCTTCCTACTGCGGATTCCATCTTTAAGATATAATGGCTAAAGATGCTTCTGCCTGCCTGTTTTGAGCCATCTCTCTGTGTAATACTCAAACTGCTTATCGTAAGATGTTTTTTTTTGTGCATTTTCACATTCATACATGTAAAATGTTGTTTAGCTAAAGAAAATGTTTTTTTTTTTTTAGGTTTGCAAGGGCATTGATGGCCAACTGCATGTCAACCTGCTGTGTTCGGTGAATGTGTCAGAACCCCCTCTGGGGACACTACCAGACATGGAGAGCACAGAGGCTGTCAGACTGCTCAAGTCCACAAGGGATTCTGACAAGCACTTATTTCTGCCTGTTGGATTCCACAAACCTCACATTCCCTTCAGATTCCCACAGGTACCGCACCTGCAGCTGCCCTTATTTTCAGACATTGACTTTTTAACTGTGCAATCAGATGGCATTAATGAGCAAGTATGATTCACCCAATAGAATGATCAGGCTCTCCAACCCTGTCCCTGCAGAGCTACCGTCCTGTAGGTTTTTGCTCCAACACTATTCAAGCGCACCTGATTCTAATAAATGGCTGATGATAAGCTGAATCAGGTTAGTTACATTTGGGTTTGGGGTGAACCTACAGGAGGGTATCTCTCCAGAAACAGGGTTGGAGAGCCCTAATGTAGATGGTATGATTTGTTAACTGATGAAAGGCTTTGCCAATTGCCTAACAAACTTTGTGTATTAGGATTTCTTGAAGCTCTACCCCCTGGATAAGATGACCCTGGCTTCAGACCCTGATGTTCCTAAAGGCCTCCCCAGCATGACCTACAATCCCTGGACTGACATTAGGAAGATGTTCAAGCTCTGAATGTCAGCTTCCCATATGAACCAATACCAAAGGAATTCCAGGTTGATTATACATGTACACTCTTGTGCTATCTATCTAGAACCTAAAAGGGTTCTTTGGCTGTCCCCAAAGGAGAACCCTTTGAAGAACCGTTTTTGGTTTCATACCACATACTATTAACATTTGTGTTAGTGATTCAGCATCAGAAGTTATGTCAAGACACTCTCATTATAGAATATATATTGTTTATTATAAATCCAGAGTTAAAAATCTGTGTTTCGGTCAGAGACCTTCATCAGACAATGTTTGTGACTCAGCTCTAGATTCGACAACACTATTATGTCTCTGTGATGTACCTGGACTCCCAAGTGGGCATGTTGCCAAATACTCTGGATGTATCTGGGCCTGGCTAAAGACAATGATGTGGTCTTTACTTCAGACCATGGTTAAGTAATTTGGCCATATAGCCCAGTCCTAAACTGGGCTGGGTTCAGTATGAAAAAATGGTGTGCAGTGTTCAGTTAAATAGAAACGTTGCTGTTCTGAATGACAAGTTGAAAAACAGGGAGGAGTTGAGTTGTGGGTTGGTATGACGATTCAAAATACACTGCTGCCCTTTAAATACGTCCCTCATTGCTCCAAGCCACACCCCACCACACACACCAAACGGAGCAAACGTACCTCAACATTTGGTAAAGAACGTGGGGAAACATGTCAATCAGTACAAACCCTCACGCAATGTACCAAACGTTTAATCAAACTGAACGAACCCCTAGTGTCTGTAATGGTTTGTTAATGTTAATGACTTGAGGTACTCTTTAGCCACTAGATGGGGGTGTGAGAACATCAAAATTCTGCCTTCACCTTCCTGAGTTGACAAAGATTTACTTCACCAGCTTGGCTTCATTCATAGCATATATCAGTCCCTCCAGGATTCCGTGATCAAGTTTTTTTTTTTAAAAATCAACAATTCCCTCCATATTATGCGAGGGCTTGCAAATTTGAACAATCACTGCACTTCTGCATTAAAAAAAAGTCAAATCATCGCATAAAACTGACCCATCCCCACAGTTTATAAAGAGGGCATGCAATTTCAACCAATCACCTCTAATTTACCACATAATATGGTTCAATCAAGCCACACGTCAACAAATGTTTTCCCTCGTCAGCGCATTTCTACAACAAATTGGACAAAATCATTGCATATTACCGTGCAAAATGTCAGAATTTTTGCCAACAAATATCACAAAAAATCCCTGCCCGAAATCCTGGAGGGACTGATATGTTGTCTTGAGACCATGAACTGTAGGTTGATTTACAGGAGCATCGTATGTAAAAATGAGTTATTGTTACAGGCATGGACTAAAAAAACATATGTCGCATACCATGGCCAATAATACATTTTTTGTTGTCCGATTGCTTAATTACATTGGCATTTTTGTCAAATATGATTCCTTTCTCTTAAAGGATGGTCACTTGGGTAGCATGGGGAATGGGCCAAATACAGCAACTTTGACGTGGCCACTCGCCTTCCCCTAATGTTCTACATACCAGGTGTGACTGCAGTCCGCCAGGGGATGAGATCTTCCCCTACATAGATGTGTTTTGTCCAGCACAGCATCACTTTACACAAGGTATTCACTCATATAGTTAGTAACTAGTTTGTGTGTACTTCTCTTCTACTTTATTATATAATTAGCACTGATCTTGCAAGGCGTGACAGAGGAAAGCAGTATGGTGGAAACCTATCCAGTGTTTTTTTTTCTTCCTATCAGACATTGGTACAGTGAAGGAAAGGAAGCCATTGAGTAATTTGAGACTTTCATATTCCTCTGACTCCTTCCTGTGACAATCATTCTCCCACAGGACAGATGGTGCAAGAGAAGTTTGTTCTCTACTATGTGACATTGTTATTCCCAGTTCTGTTGATGGATTGTGACTATCTCACTCTCACTGGAGGAATGTGAATGAGCTGTTAGATGTCTTCCCCACAGTGTCTTACCTGGCTGGGCTGAAGCCCCCACACCCCTGTCCTGACAACTCCTTCGACGTGGAGCTCTGTACCCTAGGGAGACAACCTGGCCTACTCCTTCAAGCACCTAGACTACAGCAAGTACTGCAGCCAGTATCCCAAGGCCTGCAGACACCCCCCAGGAGAACTCTGACCTGCCTAACCTGAAGGAATTCCAGGTGATGGGCTACTCTATTAGTTGCTGCTATTATGGTTAACCTGTAGTATCTACAGTACATGGGTTTTTAGGCACACACATTGTCTTAGCGTGTGCCTAAGATAAAAAGTGAAAAGGGGTCTGTGGGAGTTAGTGTGCTAAGTTTGATTGAATCACAGATGAGACCAGTAGGGTTAGTTTTGCAAGCATAAAGATTTTGTACAGTTACGTAACCCCGAATTTCTGATAATGAGTGAGATGTATCACGTGGGATTCGCTAGGATCAACTATTCTCTCGAAATAACCTATCGGAAGCATCTGTTGGAGACCGACAGACAAGTAGAGTGGCAAATAAGGTGAGCCCTTCATCTCATTTTTAAAATTGTATTTAGCCTTTATTTAACTAGGCAAGTCAGTTAAGAACAACAATACATCATACAAAGCAGCCACAACTGTCAGTAAGCGTGTCCATGAATGAGTCTTTGAATGTAGAGATTGAGATAAAACTGTCCAGTTTGAGTGTTTTGTTGCAGCTCGTTCCAGTCACTAGCTGCAGCAAACTGAAAAGAGGAGCGACCCAGGGATGTGCGTGCTTTGGGGACCTTTAACAGAATGTGACTGGCAGAATGGGTGTTGTATGTGGAGGATGAAGGCTGCAGTAGATCTCAGATAGGGGGGAGTGAGGCCTAAGAGCATTTTATAAATAAGCATCAACCAGTGGGTCTTGCGACGGGTATACAGAGCTGACCAGTTTACAGTGGAGTATAGAGTGCTGTGATGTCCTATAAGGAGCCTTGGTGGCAAATCTGATGGCCGAATGGTAAAGAACATCTAGCCGCTTGAGAGCACCCTTACCTGCCGATCTATAAATTACGTCTCCGTAATATAGCATGGATAGGATGGTCATCTGAATCACAGTTTGTTTGGCAGCTGGGGTGAAAGAGGAGCGATTACGAAAGAGGAAGCCTAGTCTAGATTTAACTTTAGCCTGAAGCTTTGATATGTGCTGCGAGAAGGACAGTGCACCGCCTAG